>NC_058413.1:55833769-56133769 GCF_002201575.2 Neomonachus schauinslandi | reverse complement strand
AGCAGATGCTCAGCAAATGCTGGCTGGTACTGTTTACCGTGTAGAAGGAGTCAGCCTGGGTCCTCGGCTGGCACCAATAGGAAAAGGAACTTGCGCTGGTACTCTGGAGCCTCTGACTAATCTGGGGGAAGCTCACCCCGGGGTTCAGCAGGGTAACTAATACGTGCCGGGATTAAACGAGGCCAGGGCTCTGTGCACTCAGCCACGGAGCCTGCCACAGAGCTGGTGCTCCATGACAGGTGGTCCTGCTATTCCTTTTGCTGTTTCTTCCTTCAGTCAGGATGGTCCAGGGAGCTGAGGAGAGGGAAGAGGAGGCCATGCCCAGTGGCCTGAGCTGGTGGAGAGGTTGTGAGGGAGGAAGCCAAGAGCCAGGCAGGGCTGGCAAGGTGGCCGGGCTAGGCTTGTGGTTTAGAGGGGAGCTCAGGTGCAGCAGTATCCATGGGCCTCTGAGGCCTCAAGGAAGCTGCTTGGTTGGAGGTGGTAGGGCCAAGTCCCTGGACTACCAGGAGCGGGAAGAGTCACCCAGGTGCCTGATGAAGGCAGTTCTGTCCCCCTCCCCTCCCCCGCACTCCCCTTGGAGCTCTGGGGAGGAAGCCAAGAGCTGGGCCAGGCAGGGAGCACCCCCAGGCTGGTGTTCCTGCTTGGGGGGGCCCTCCGCCACTCACTGTGACCTTGCACAGGTCCCTGCCATCTTCAGGTTCTGTCTCCCCATCAGGGAAGTGGGGGAGCCAGAGTCTTTTTACTCTAATGGTCAGTTAGAAGACATGGATTGTCTCTTTTCTTTCCTTTCAGAGAGGTGATTGATTCAATCCCTGAGTCCTTTACTAAGCCAGTGATGTCCGTGACTCTTTCATTCATTAAAAAAATGTACTGAGCACCTTTTGTGGGCCAGATCCAAGGTATCCACACCAATCACACCAATCCCTGTTAGCTCTGAGCTCCCTGCCTGGCAGGACCCACAGACTGTCACAATCAGAGGCCAAAGCTATGAGAGAGGGAGAACCGGGGTGGTGAGAGCCCAGAGGAGGCCCCACCTGCCCGGCTCAGTACACCAAACACCAAGGTTCCCCTGCAGATCTGGGGAGGGGGAGGGGGAGGGGGAGGGATGACCAGCGCAGGGAACAGCAGGGAGGAGGCCCAGAGGTAGGTGTGCGAGGGCACAGAGGGCAGTGGTCAGGTGTGGTCACTGCATATGCGCTGGGCTGGAGTGGGTTGGGAGTGGGTTGGGTGGAGAGAGGACAGGTCAGCAAGAGCCACAAACAGCCTTGAACCCTGCTGAATGTCCTGGATTTTGCCCGGGAGGGGTGGAAGCAGAGAGTAGCACAGAGTGAAGGCTTTCTTTTAGCCGTTGCCAGGCATTAGGCAGGTGGAGGGGTCAGAAGGGGCCGGTGGATGTAGAAAGCCCAGGGCGGGAGTGGGCCTGAGCTGGGTGGTTGTGGAAGTCAGACCCTTTCCTGAGAAAGGCTGGATTCCTGGGGTCTTTGAAAAGGTGAGAGGGAGACTATATTTGCACAGAAAAAAAAATCAGGCTCTGGAAGGCACATGTGCTTAGAAGAATGAAGTTGGCCTTTGGTTGTGAACAGATATGGGTTCAAACCCCAGCTCTGCTGCTCCTCAGCTGAGTGACCCCAGAGCCCCCCCACCCTCTCTGAGCTTGGGTTTCTGAACAGAGGGGTGATCATATTTGATGTGCTAGCTCTTGTGAGGCTCCAGGGAGACCATGGGCCTGAACGTGCTAAATAAAATGTGAAACGCTGAGTGGGTGCTGGGGAAGGGTGCTGCTTTCTGGATAAGTAGCCCGGAGTGGTAATGGGACTTGGTGAGGCTTGCATAGCAAAACTGTAGTCTTGTCACCCAAGAACGTGGGTTGGGACCCTGGCCATCTTTCCCCCGGCTTCCTACCCCCACTCCCATCTCCAGGGGCCAATCTGGACCAGGCCATGGAGGGCCAGGCCACTGATGGAGGTGGGGCAGGTGGAAGCAGCAGAAAGGAGGTCTCAGCTGGGGGTCCGTGGCGAGAAAGGCAGGCACCGGGACCCAGAGCTCTGCCCCATGGAATGAGGGCTGGAATGAGGGCTGAGGGTAGGAGGCCAAAATAAAAACCGGTGAGAGGAGTGCAAATTGCATTTTGGAAACATTTCTCCCCAAATGGTTTCTGGTGTAACAGCCGCTGGGTAAATTTAACTATCTGGGCCCATAAAAGGAACCCAGGATGTGACCCAGGAGGCCCGAGGTTCCAGCTCGACCCTGCTGTTCACTGGCTTGGGGTCCCTCCAGGCGATATATGGCTCAGTTTCCTGTGAAATGGGATAATAGTCAGTATAGGGTGTTTTGTGAGTTCGTTTGTCTTCATATCTGTCTTTTCTGTGTCTGTGTATCCATCAAACTTCCTTAAGTCCCACTCTGATGCCCCGCACAGTACTGAGTGCCAGAGATGGGGGCAGGGAGCAAGATAGGGATCGTCCAGATGTGGGAGGATTGGGCTGCGGGGGGAGAAATGTGGAGCACCTTGGGAGCCAGAGGAGAAGCCTAGCTAAGCCTGGCTGGGGTTGGGGAGGGGCTTGAGGCATCCTTCCTAGAAGGTGTGTCTGGTTCCACCCCGTGCTGTACCCACTCAGTCCCACTGCTCTCCCTGTCCTCCCCAACCCACCCCAGGTCGACAAGGAGGTCTCGTGCCAGGGTCTTGGCCTGCTCCAGGTCCCCTCGATGCTCCCACGGGACATCGAGGCCCTCGACCTATCTGGAAACCAGCTGCGGAGCATCCTGGCCTCACCCCTGGGCTTCTACATGGCCCTTCGACACCTGGACCTGAGCACCAACGAGATCAGCTTCATCCAGACAGGTGTCTTCCAGGCCCTGCCCCACCTGGAGCACCTCAACCTGGCCCGTAACCGCCTGGCAGCGGGCACCGTGCTGAGCACCCCTGGTCTGGGCCCCCTGCCTCATGTGACATCTCTGGACCTGTCGGGGAACAGCCTGTACAGTGGCCTGGTGGAGCGGCTGCTGGGGGAGGCGCCCGCCCTGCGCGCCCTCTCGCTGGCCGAGAACAGCCTGACCCGCCTGGCCCGCCATACCTTCTGGGGCACGCCTGCGCTCGAGCGGCTCGACCTGCACAGCAACGTGCTCATGGACATCGAGGACGGTGCTTTCGAGGCCCTGCCCCACCTGGCCCACCTGAATCTCTCCAGGAACTCCCTCACCTGCATCTCCGACTTCAGCCTCCAGCAGCTGCGAGTACTTGACCTGAGCTGCAACAGTATTGAGGCCTTTCAGACGGCCCCCGAGCCCCGGGCCGAGTATCAGCTGGCCTGGCTCGACCTGCGGGAGAACAAATTGCTCCACTTCCCCGACTTGGCCGCGCTCCCGAGCCTCATCTACCTGAACGTGTCCAACAACCTCATCCGGCTCCCTGCAGGGCCACCCCAGGGCGGCGAGGGCATCCACGCACCTTCTGAGGGCTGGTCGGCCTTGCCCTTCTCGAACCCCAGCCGGAACGCCAGCAGCCACCCCCTCTCCCAGCTCCTGAATCTGGATTTGAGCTACAATGAGATCGAGCTGGTCCCCGAGGGCTTTCTGGAGCCCCTGACCTCCCTTCGCTTCCTGAATCTCAGTCGGAACTGCCTGCGAGGCTTTGTGGTGCTGCGCGCCGGCTTCCTGCCTTGCCTCGTGCACCTGGACGTGAGCCACAACGCGCTGGTGACGCTGGCGCTGGCCTCCAGAGCGCTGGGGTCCCTGCGGACGCTGCTCCTCCAGGACAACGCCCTGCAGGACCTGCCCCCGTACACTTTTGCTGGCCTGGCCAGTCTGCAGAGGCTGAACCTTCAGGGAAACCGGGTCAGGCCTTGTGGGGGGCCGGGGGAGCCTGGAGCCCTGGGGTGTGTGGCCTTCTCTGGCCTCTCCTCCCTCCGCATCCTGAACCTGGTGGACAACGAGATGGAGCGGCTGCGGGCAGGGGCCTTCCTCCACACGCCGCTTACCGAGCTGGACCTCTCTGCGAACCCCGGGCTGGACGTGGTCACAGGGGCCCTGGCAGGCCTGGAGGCCTCCTTGGAGGTCCTGGCCCTGCAAGGCAACGGGCTGGCCGTCTTGCAAGTGGACCTGCCCTGCTTCAGCTGCCTTAAGCGTCTCAACCTTGCCGAGAACCGCCTGAGCCGTCTGCCCGCCTGGACGCAGGCCGTGTCCCTGGAGGTACTGGACCTGAGGAACAACAGCTTCAGCCTCCTGCCCGGCAGCGCCATGGGTGGCCTGGAGCCCAGCCTCCGGCGCCTCTACCTGCAGGGCAATCCGCTGAGCTGCTGCGGCAATGGCTGGCTGGCCGCCCAGCTGCACCAAGGCCGTGTGGACGTGGACGGCACCCAGGACCTGACCTGCCGCTTCGGCTCCCAGGACGAGGTGGCCCTGAGCCACGTGCGCCCCGAGGACTGTGAGAAGGGGGGGCTCAAGAACGTCAACCTCATCATCATCCTCACCTTTGCGCTGGTCTCGGCCATCCTCCTCACCACTCTGGCCACCTGTTGCTGTGTCCGCCGGCAGAAGTTCGGCCAGCAGTACAAAGCCTAGAGAAGCCGGGGGCGGCAGAACGGTGCAGCCGGGAGACCTGCCCAGGTGAGCCGGGCAGCCGGAGCACAGCCGGGGGTGGGGACTGACCCAAGGTCACACGGGGAGCCCGGGTCGGGGCACGCTGGTCTCTACATCCCAGCCCAGGGCTCCTTTCCTCATGTGCTGCTGTCCTGGTAGGCGACCCACTTCCCAGGCCACACGTGTGGCCCGGCTGTGGAGGCCAGAAGTTAGCCAGTTTCAGGAGTGACAGAGAGCAAGGTCGACCTGCCGGATCAGCAGATCTCGGCCAGACATCTGTTTTGTGCCCCATCCTGCTCCGGTGGAGGAGACACACCCCTGCCCTGAAGCAGCTCCGAGTCCTGGGGGGGAGGGGGTCGCGAAGCCACGCAGTGACCGCGCAGAGTGGAAGGCCAGGGCTCCGGGACGCTGCAGCCCCAGCTGGTGCGGAGAGTCCTGCCCCGCCAGGGCCAGAGCGCAGCAGGGGCGAGACCAGGGACACTTGTCTGAGACGTGTCCAAGCGGACTGTGTGTCACATCTTCCCATACTGACTTTCAGCTTCTCTGGCGCACGAAGAGCTTGTGAGCGGAAGAGCAGCCATGTGAGTGGGTCCTGAATCCGGCTATGGGGCTGCAGCAGTTCCTGCGGAGCCTGGGCTTCTGGCCCCAGGGCCGACCATTCCACTTCCTGCTCCGAACTAGCTCTTTCCCTGCCCAGCACTCTCGGGGTGCGCATACTCACCCCAGTACTGCTCTAGGCCCCCAACTCCCTACGCAGGCGCCCTGGTCGTCCCCAGCGCCCCCACCCTGGCTGGTGAGCCAGGAGTTAGAACCTTAGGTACCCGGTTCTGTTTTGCCCCAGGCTTGCCGGCAGCGGGAACAAGTCTGCCTCTTCAGGACAGCCCTCTGAGGTGGGGATTAACCATTTTACAAGAACTCCAGAACTCTCCCCCCAGGGTCCTGCAGCTAAGAAATGCCAGACCTGAGATTCAGGCTCAAATCCGCCTGTCTCCCCGGCCTGACCTTTGCCACTGTGGGGGCAGTCGGCTGTTAGGTGGACAGGAAATGGCCCCATATCGAGGGAGCAGGGCCTGGGAGCATCCCGTGCCGCAATCCCCACCCACTCCTCTCCCTCCTCTCTCCTGGGCAGGCAGACACAGGCTGCCTCCTTCTCTGCCTCAGTTTCCCCTATTCCCTCGTTTGCAGACTGGTGTGTGTTCACCTTTTGCTCTTGTGTTCCCTCTTCCTCCATTGAGCACAGCTTGGAGTTTGAGACCGGGGAATCCAACCTCCCCATTGCACAGATAGGGAAACTGAGGCTGAGGAAGAGACTGGCACTTGCTCAGAGCTTCACAAGCCAGTGGTAAAGCCCGTGACCCAAGTGGATTCAGACCTCATTGGGGGTGTGAAGGGGATTTGGGGGCTGGACCTGAGTGATTTCCTTCTCTCCCAGCTGTCCTATCACAAGATAACGCTGGCTCCAAACACTTTCGGGTCCTCGTCATGCAGGGACTTTTTCCCCCTACCAAAGTGGGTAGAAAAGCCCATCTAGATATAACCCCCTATTCCCCATGCCCTTGGAATCATGGGCTGTCCAGGAAGCCCTGGGGCCAGCCCAAGACCCTCTGTTGTTGTCTTCACTATCTTACCCATACTTGGCCCGTGGTCTGGCTCATGATGGTGCTTGGTAAAGTGTGAGACAATGAAAACACCCTTCTCTCTGCCCCGTTTTATAGACAAGAAAACTGAGGCCCAGAGAGGGTCAAGCACTCAGGGAGTCAGTGGCAGAGCCGGGGCTAGAAGCTGGTGTCCTGGCCTCAGCCTGGGGCCCTGGTGGCGTGTGGGACAGCCAGGTGGACCCAGTCCTGGTTGGAATCACAACCACAGGTGCTCACTGCCCAGAACACTCTTCCCCAGGCCTGGAGGGCAAGGTGTGGGCCCCTTCAGGCCTGATTTTTGAAAACACTACACAATGCTGCTCTCACCTCAAGGAGCCAGGCCGCAATTCCCGCCTGGGGACCAGCTCTTTGTATAACCCACATGAATGTATTAAAATATAATTTTGGAGAAACAGTGTGGCCTGCCAGCTTCCTCCTTGTCACGGATCATTGGCATCACTGCGTCCACTTGGGCTCCCTCTACTTCCATCCCGGTCTTTGAATGCTCATGGCGAACCCCATTGAGGGGAGACTGAGGCTCTGGGTCCTCACCACCCTGGACCGTGGGGCCTCAGCCCTCATTCCCCTGCCACACCTCTGACCCTCACACTCAACGGGTCCTGACCCCACCCAGCCCTTCCTTCTTGGGTAGCTCCTGTTCTCACCTTCTCTCTGTGCTCAGCCCCCTGCCTCATGGTAGAAGCCGTGCTATCTGTCTTGCCCACCCTCTGGGGCCTCCCTCTGCAGCCTCTCTTCTCTCTTCATGTCTTCCTTTCACACCGTGGCTGTGCTGAAGTCTTGCCTACCTGAAAAATAGTAAAAAGACCCTTAAACCACTTTCCCTTTCCTCCTCCTTACTTGCTGGTGAAGTAGCCCCCTCCTCCTCCCCTCCATTCTCAACCCACCCCACGTGCCTTTGCCCTCCCCTCCCTGCACACTGCCCTGGCTGAGGTCACCAAGGATATCCTTTGCTGAACTCTGTGTTCTTTCCAGACTGGACCTCCTTGGCCCCTCAGCTGCGGGGGTCTCTCACCCCATCCTCCCTGTCCCCCATGCCCTCCCCTCGGCACACTCTCCTTGGCATCTAGGCACCCCTGCCCCACTGGTTTCCATCTTGCTCTCAGACCGCTCCTTTTCGGACTCTGCTATGTGCTCATCTTCCTCAAGGCATCTGAGTGGTGATCACCAGGACTCTGTCCCAGGCCCTCTTCCCTCAGGAATGTCATCACCCTCATTGTCGTAACCACTCCATTGCTCTGATGATGCCCATATCTCTGTCTCCAACCCCAGCCAGCCCTGAGCATCCAGCTCTGATACCTGATACCCAGAGGCCTCCCCAGCTGGAGAGCTAAAGGTCTCCCAGGGGCCAGAGAATTGAGCAAGTGGTCAGGCTGCAGTTCAAGACTGACCTTGAAGAAGAGCATGCCTGGTTTCTGGAAGGGAACTGGAGGGTGACGGTGTGGGCTGTGAGGTCTGGGTGAAGGGACAAGAGCCACCTCACCTGTGTGGGGGGGTGGGGGTGGGGGGCGGGTGAGGGCCTCTGAGGTGGGGTCACGAGGGCAGGGAGTTCCCCCACCCTCCAATTTGCAGACCCCTGTGCCTATCCTCCTGTGGCCCTGTCTCCCCTTCTCAGCTGCCTGGCACCCAGACATTACCCCCTTTGTGGGTGCCTATCTTCTCTTCCCTGCCTCCTCTCCCACAGGTTCCAGCTCAGTAATGCTCCACCTCCTCTAGCCCCAAACATCGTGGAGATTTCTCCAAGGCAGCTTCTCCGGGCTCTGACCTCTCACCTCCCAGTTCCTACTCCAAAGGAAAATTTTTTTTTTCTTTTTTAAAGATTTTATTTATTTATGTGACAGAGAGAGACACAGCGAGAGAGGGAACACAAGCAGGGGGAGTGGGAGAGGGAGAAGCAGACTTCCCTCTGAGCAGGGAGCCCGACGCGGGGCTCGATCCCAGGACCCTGGGATCATGACCTGAGCCGAAGGCAGACGCTTAACGACTGAGCCACCCAGGCGCCCCCCAAAGGAAAATTTTAAATGCCTATTTCATAGATGGGGCTGGGGGTGAGAAGGCACGTGACTCAGTGGCCTGGCCCACAGTAGGTGCTCAGTGAAGGCCTAAGGGAAGGCAACAGCATGGCCGAGCTCAGCCCAGGACCTCCACACCAGCTGGAGCCTACCAGGTCCCTGACCCCTTTTCCTGGCAAACAGGGGAGTTTGCTTACCTGGCCAAGACTTCCAGCAAGGCAGAAATTCCTGTTTTCAGCCAAACATGGACACAGCTGCCAACTAGATCATCAGAGCATCTGGCAGGCTCCAGGGAGAGGGGAGGCCCTCGTCTCCCCACGTCTCAGCCTGCAGTGCCGGGTCATCCAGCCCATTCAACTCAGTAAGCTGCTATGGCACTCCTGGAGGCTCCTGGGCCTGGTGGGCAGGAGGGGAGGCAGGCAGCACTCACGGCCCACTAGCTGCCTTGACTTCTCAGTCCCCTGGGCGGTCACCCCCCCACAACATGGCCCAGGAGCCACAGTCTGCTTTCTGTGCCCCTGTCCTTCAGGCAGCTCACAAGGGCCCTGCGGTCCATCTCTCTCTGGCTACCTCCAACCCTGTGCTCAGAGCTGACAATTAGTGACCACTTCCGGGTCAGCCCTGCACTGAGCACTTGATGTACATTGTTATATGTAATTCTTGCCATCTTTGAAGAGATTTCTATTATTATCAACCTCATTTTAAAGAAACAGAGGCTCAAGTTCCCACAGTGGTAAAGCACCAGAGCTGAGACTGGAACCCGGGTATGCCCTGCTCCAGAGTCAGTGGTCTTGACCATGGGTTCCCCACCTCCCAACACCAGGCTCTCTCCCATCTCCTCCATCTGAAATGTCTCACCCACCCGGACCCACCCGCCAAACTCCTGTTTCAACTCTGGCCTGTACCACCTCTTCTGGGGAGTCTGCCCTGATTTCCCTCCACAGCCCCAGGCTGCTGTGGGCCACAGCGGAGGAGATCCCTGCCTCATCTGCCACCAGACTAAGAGCTTCTACCTGAGTCCTTTCTGTATCCCCAGGGCCTGTGAACCAACACAGAAGGTGAGTTCAGAAAAGGTTTCCTGAATGCAGGACCCCGACCCTGCAGGACTTAAACACTTATGGGGATTAAGATCAGCCCTCAGAAAGAGAAGGGGGCAACGGGCTTCTCAGACAGATGCAGGGGACACAGGGGACACAGAGGGGGATGCAGGATGTGGGCAGCCTGGCCAGTGAAGAGGCAAAGGACAAATCTTCTCTCAACATCCTCCACCTCCCATCGCTTTCTTTTGCCTCTGGGACCCTGTTTTATCTTCTCCTTCCTTTCCTCCTTCCCCGACTCTTCACTTCTCCTTTCCCTCCCTTGGTCGTCTCCACCAACCCCCCCCCAACCCAGAAGCAGTTGGGGCTGTGGTGGCTCAGAGTGGGGAGGGGCAGAAGGGAGGGAGGCCAGAGCTGTTTATAGGAACTGGAGCAGCTCCATCCATCAGCTCTGTTTGGAGCGGGAGACCAAGCATAATAAATACCTTGGCTCCTCCCCAGCTGTGCTTTTCCTGAACTTGGCCATTCAAACTCCAAATCTCTCTGGCCCACTGGTTCTCAGGACCCAGCTCCCACCCCACCCCACCCTCCTCCCACCTCCCACCAAGCCGCCCTGGAAAGATCCCTGCCTCTGGGACCAGAAACGCAGGGCTAAGTCTAGGCTCTGCTTTGGCCGTAAGGGCAAGTCCTGCCACTTGTCTGTGCTTCCACTTCCCCATCCCTAAAATGGGGTCATAATCACTGCCCACCAAACACACAGTGCTGTTCACTCTTTAGGCCTGAGTGGCTTGAGCACCCGCTCTGTGCTGGGCCCCGCAGGGTTCCTGGGAACAGTCAGACAGGGCCTCTGCCTATTGGGTGGAAGGCGAGGCCACATCACATCACAAGCGGGAAGTGGTCAGCGCCACGAGGGAGGTCCAGATTTTGTGCTCGGGAAGATTGTTTGCAGCAGGGAGCGGCCCTTCCAGCTGGAGGAGAGCAGACTTCGAGGACATCTGGGCTGGCCAGGCAGGGAAGGGTAGGATTTCAACACTTGGAGGTGGGGAGAGGTTCTTCCCAGGCAGAGCGAACGGGAACCAGCAAACCTGGGTCTGGATGGGGCAGAGAGGAGTCTCCCGACTTTGTCCTCTCTGGTTCTTTAGCACCTTCCACCCCAACCTTCCAGCCTTCTGAATCTTCTTTCCTTCCCTGGAGAGCTTCCGACTCATCCAAGTCGTGGACGTGTTCCTGAAATTCTGCAGTCATGTCCCAACCACACCCACCCCGCACACACCAAAAGCCACCCCAGAAAGTAGAAGACCCAGATCAGGGGAAACATCACTGGCCAATAGCACATGTTTCTGGAATGAATAAGGGAATACATGCATAAAGGAATGAATGTAAGAGTGAGTCAATGAAGAGGAGAATAAGTGAGTAAGTGAATTACTACATTCAACTGACATTTATTTTTCTTAAGCCCCTGCTACACACCACGTTAGGTGCTGTGCGTACAAGGTCCCGCCCCTCGCCGTACTCGCTGTCTGCTGGAGGAAACGGATGTTCACACCGGGCCGTGGGCACACACACGCGCACACACACGCACACACACGCGCACACACGCGCACACGGATAAGGACAGAATGGCTATGCGGGGGAACGAAGGGGAGGTGTAACTGAGATGTCCTCTCTGAGGACGCCAGCTATAAGCCGAGCCTGGAGGAGGACTTAAGAGGAGAGAGTGGATAGGGGCGCCTGGGTGGCTCAGTCGTTAATCATCTGCCTTTGGCTCAGGTCATGGCCCTGGGGTCCTAGGATCGAGCCCCACATCGGGCTCCCTGCTTGGTGGGCAGCCTGCTTCTCCCTCTCCCACTCCCCCTGCTTGTGTTCCTGCTCTCGCTATCTCTCTCTGTCAAATAAAGAAAGAAAATCTTAAAAAAAAAAAAAAAAAGATGAGAGAGTGGATTAATAACAGTCCTTTTCGCCTGTTGCCCTCATTCCCGTGGATTTGCCAAAATGCCCAGGAGAGTAAGAACCACACTCTAGATCCTGAGGCCAATTTTCATGTCCTGAAAGCAGCCCCCTACACTGGGACCCTCTGTCTTCTCTCCCTCTCAATGCCTTGGCTGCCCTATTCTAGAATCATGGAGAAAAATATGGAAGGCCACATATAGATTGGTGGGAGGGATGGCCAAAGGAGGGGTCCCAGGAGTCAAGAATCGTGGGGGGAAAGGGGCTAGGCCGCAGGGTAAGAGTCCCCTTCCAAAGGCCCTTGCTTTGTAATTTGGGGGAGGGGCGGGGGTGGGGGCAGGTAACATGGGCTTGGCTCCCTCCTCCATTCCTGCACCACCCATATTAGCTTGCACCAACCCTCCTCTTTGATCCTAGGTAACTTGAAACATTCTCATATCTATGTGTGTTTAGTAACACCTTCTGTGTGTTTTCTCTATAATTATCATTGATAGACACATTTAAATTATATGCAAATACACATGCATGTATCATTGTTTTATAAAAACAGGATCATGGTAAATACATTTTCCTGCATCTTACTTTTTTTATTCAACAGTACTTCAAAGAAATCCCCCCCCAAGCAAACTGATACAGCTCTAATTCATTTTTTTTTTTAAATTTTATTTATTTATTTGACAGAGAGGGAAAGAGAGAGAGAGAGGCAGACAGGCAGAGGCAGAGGGGGAAGTAGACTCCCCGCTGAGCAGGGAGCCCGATGTGGGATGACCTGAGCCAAAGGCAGATGTTTAACGGACTGAGCCACCCAGGCGACCCTAGCTCTAATTCATTTTTGACAGTACATAATATTCCATAGTGTGAATATTCCATAATTTATTCAGCTGTTTACCACTTGATAGACATTCACTTTTTAATCTTTTCTTGCCATTGTAAACATGCTGCAAAAACATCCTTGTTCATATGCCCATATCTCTGGGAGTTGTACTTTTGTCAGATAAGTTCTTACAAGCAAAATTCTAGATCAAGGGATAGATATTATATATATGATATAGATGATTTTAATAAAGCTTACCTTTAAAAAATACAGTAATGTTTCACCTTTCCATGAACAACTTATAAGAGTATCTTTTATGCATTTCCCTGCCAGAAATGCAGGTAATAGCTAAAGAGTGGTCTGGAGAGTGGTCACCCATTGTTACTTTAAATCACATTTCCCTATTGCTGGATCTGAGTAGCTTTTCCTTTGTTTGTTTGCCATTTGGATGGACTCTTCCATGAATCACCCATTTTTGTCCTTTGCCCATTTTTCTGTTATCTTTTCCTTGTCAGTGTGTAAACCTCATTGTACAATGTAGTTATTCAACTTTAGCACTTTTGTAACAAATGTTTTCCAAAGTCTCGTTTGTCTATTGACTCTGCTTATGTATCTGCCCCCCAGTGTTTTGGGGCCTTGCTTTTCCTTTAGAGTTCTCGATTCGATTGTTTCACTCAGATTGCTCGTATAGTCTCCTAGTTTTTTCCTTCTTTTATTTTTTACATTTAAATCTTTTAAGTAATCGGAAATGTATTTTTGATTATGGAGTTGGGTGGTTGGTCAAATTTTGTTTCCAGGTGAACAGTGATTGTACCAGCATCATTTATTAAATAATTAAAAGTTTACTCTGTCAAATGTTAAATTCTGATATACGTTTGGTATCTATTTCTGGATTTCCTCCTCTGTATATTTCACTGATCTATGTCTATTCCTATACCAATACTCTAGTGATTGATTTTAGAGTTTGTTCTGATATGTATAAGGTAAGTCCTCTTGCACTGCTATTATCTTCCATAATTTTTTTTACTATTTTCAGGCATTTCTTCTTCCAAATAGACATTTCATGCTGTTTGGAATTGATCGGGGGGGTTTTGACATTTCTGTGATATCAGAGCCTCCCATCCCAGAGTATGGTATGTCTTTCCTTTTGTTCAGAACTTGTTTTCAATCCTTCTACAAGATTGTATAGCTTTCTTCATGTGGGCCCTATGTCTTTCTTGTTAAATTTATTCCTAACTATTTTGTACTTCTTGTCAATATTATAGGTGGAATATTTTTTTCCATTTCCGTTTTGATGTGCTTATTTTCAAAACAGAGAAAAGAGATTGGTTTTGTATATTTATCTTGCACCTAATAACCGTATCAATTTTTCTTCACTCAAATAAAGTTTTTTGTTTGTTTCTTTTGGTTTTGCATATGTTTTTGCTTTCTGTTTCTCTGCAGAGACTCTTGGGTTTTCTAGGTATACAACCATTTAATGACCTCACTGCTCCCACAGCTCCCTTGATTACCCTCCCCACAGCAGCATCTGCCTCAGCCAGGCCTCTCCTTGCCTGGCCTGCAGCCAGGTTGCAGGGACCCCCCCACTGCCCACCATAGAGCCTCTTCTTCCACGTCCTTTCTTCCCAAGACTTGGGGCTCTCATCCTCTGTCTCCCTGATTTGCAGGAGCAGAGTGGAGTTGTGGGTGGAGGGAGCTCAGAATCCCTGCTGCTTTGTTCCACCCTAACTGGAATTCTGTCCTCCTCCTAGAGCAAAGGTTGAAAACTGGTGACCTATGGGCCAGATTTAGCCTTTAGGCATGCTTTATTTGGCCCACACAGTGGTTTGTTAAAATCTGGCTTAGGGGCGCCTGGGTGGCTCAGATGGTTAAGCGTCTGCTTTAGGCTCAGGTCATGATCCCGGGGTCCTGGGATCAAGTCCCATGTCGGGCTCCCTGCTCAGTGGGGAGCCTGCTTCTCCCTCTGCCTCTGCCTTTCTCTCTCTGTCTCTCATGAATAAATAAATAAAATCTTTAAAAAAAAATCTGGTTTAATTGCCAACATTTAAAAATTGGAAGAATTGTCTTATATGAGAACATATCAAATCTGGCTTTCTAATTTTTCGTAAAATCCTGGGAAATCTGAGAACCTGGACCCCAGCCAACATGGCAATGAGTGGCCCAAGCTGTGGAATGGTATCTCCTACTTAGACTATGAGCTTCTCGAAAACAAGGTGTCATCCTATCCCCTCTATACTCCAGTACCTGACACAAAGCCTGGCTCCAGGGGGGGTCATGAAAGTTCGATTTCTTTCATTCTGTATCATGCACACATTTCAAGAACACGTGAAGGTAGAGTCTCTTACAGTAAGTGTTCTGACATTTATTGTGCCGTGGACCCCTTGGCAGTCCGTTGAAGCCTACAGACCCCTTCTCAGAATAAGGTGTTTTAATTTGTTAAAACAAAAAATACACATGATTACAAAGGAAATAAATTCTGTTGAATGTAGTTATCAAAATATTAAGAAAATAATTGTGACTAATATATGTTTTTTATTAACTTCAAATAATGAGATCTAGTGGTAGGTCTAATAACTACTGTAATTTCAAAGCACCAGTGGGTATGAACAATATTTTAAGAGATCTGCAACAACTGTAACAAGGTGTGAAAACATCTGTAATTTTTGTTGGTGAAGAGACTGCTAACGTAATAGGCACTGCTAATATTATGGGGGTTTGTACAAGGTCTACACTCATGATGGAAAGAACTATTACGTTTCAATTCAAGGCTAATGATGAAAATAAAAATGTAGCTTTTTTTCTCATCCAAGTTCCCAGACCTCAAGAATTCCACCCGTGGGTCCCCTGGATCTCAGTTCAAGGACTCTGCTTTGGGGAGAAGGAGCTGATGGCAGCTACAATGGAACCCCACCGCACAGAAGCCACCCCAGTCTTGGGTGTTCTCATGCAGGGTGGGGGTGAGGTGTAAATTAGATCACTTTTTCTGGAGGGCTCTTAGGCAATATGTTCCAAGAATCTTAAAAATGTGCATCTGCTTTAACCTAGCAATTCTGCTTCTAGGAGTTTATCCTAAGGAAATAAAGATGTAGCCAAAGGAAAATTGAGTGTGAGGATGTTTATCGGAGCCAAGTACACATCCAGCTTTTGTGGGACCTGAGTTTCTACAGTTGAGAGGGACCCTGCAGCTGAAGCTTCATCATCTTCACATAAATTGGCCCAGTCATAGCATTAGCAGTCATAATCTAAAATTAGAAATAACCTAACACAGCCAACAATTGGAGCTTGATATAGTAAGTTAGAGTATATCTATACAAGGGAATACTGATCAGTCATTTAAAAAGATATGAGGGGCGCCTGGGTGGCTCAGTTTGTTAAGCATCCATCCGACTCTTGATTTCAGCTCAGGGCATGATCTCAGCGTTGTGAGATCGAGCCCCTTGTTGGGCTCTGTGCTCCATGGGGAGTCTGCTTGAGAATCTCTCTCTCGCCCTCTGCCCTTCCCCCCACCCTGCTCTCTCACGCTCTCAAATAAATAAATAAATCTTAAAAAAAAAACCAAAAAGCCTCTAAAATGATGTGAATATAGAGGTGTATTTACTGACATGTAAAGACGCTCAAAACATAGTATGAAGTGAAAAAATAGGTTATAAAATATGTGTAAGATCGTTAAAATAACATAATAGTTATGCGTGACAGGATGTTAAATGGGACTTGTCCTGTCTCAGAATCACTGCTGTCCCCCAGAGCCTCAAAAGTAGCACCAGACACAGCCAGGAGGACTAGAGTGGAGCTGGTGATGTCCTCGCCCCCTTCACGGGCCTCCGGCCTAGCAGTAGGCACCGACCCTGGAGAGGAGGATGGTTGCGGAGGCTTTCTATGGGGACAGTTGTCCAAGCGCCCGGCATCACCCCACATGGCTCAAGCCACGCAACCGGGGCTCCCCGGGAGCTTAGAGGACACAGAACCTGAGCCCATCTCTTGCATGGAAAGGTTTGAAGATGAGAGGAGGGTGGCAGCCACCCTGGTGGTAGCCTAAGGTGGGGATGGGGGCTGCTGTGCGAGCAGCTTGTGCTTCCAGAGCTTGCCAGCAAAAGAGAGGAATATTTCCTGTGGGATCTACTGGGCTCAGTGCACAATGGCTGAGTGTGAGTCATCCTGAGAGACCTCTGCCTGAGATGTCTGCCCTGCCTCTGCAGAGGGACTCTTCAGCAGGTGTGGAGAGAACAGGCTCTGGGGGTCAGCCAGGTGCACATCCCCTGAGCCCAGGGACTAGGGGGAAGAGGCCACAAAGGAGGTTCCGCACAGCCCAGAAAAGTGTTAGTCTCATGAGAGCAAGGGCCAGAATGTGTGCATCTGCCACCCAGAGGGGTCTAACGCCAGTTTACAAAACCCCCTTCTGAGCAGATCTAGTACTTTCCTTTACCTTCCCCTGACCCCCACTCCACTCTGAGCCTTGATTCAAAGATACAGAACAGAAAGAGAGGCAAAAGATCCGTCCTTTCCTTACTGCAGCTGTCTGAACTCCGGCTGAGAGCAGGAGGGGAAGAGAGGAGCATTGAGAAACTCAGGTTGGTTCATTTGTTTGCTTGTGCAATTGAGGTATAATTTATAGATGGTAAAATCCACCCTTTGTGTAGAGTTCTAGGAGTTTTGATGAGCACATACAGTTGTGAAGCCAGCACCACAGTCAAGATATCAAACTGGCCATTGCCCTGGAAAGTTCCTTTGTGACCCTCTCTAGCCAACCTCCTTCTTCATCTCCAGCCCCTAGTAATCACCGATCTGTTTTCTGCCGTAGTTTTGCCTTTCCCAGAGTGTCATATAAATGAAAGCACACAGTATGTAGCCTTTTGAGTCTGGGCTCTTTCACTTTGTACAACGCACTTGAGGTTCATCTACGTTGTTGAAAGGATTGAAGTTCCCTCCTAGTACTGAACGGTGCTCCATTAAACGGAGGTACCATTGAGTGTGTACCCAACCATTCACCTCTCAAAGGACATTTGAGCTGTTTACAGTTTGGGGCTGGAATTATAAATAAACCTGTTCTAAACACTCACATACAGGTTTTGGTTCAGACACACATTCTCATTTCTGCTGGGTAAAACCTGGGAATGAGACGGTTGGGTCCTAAGGCAAGTGTATGTTTAACTTTCAAAGCCAATGCCAACCTGTTTTCCAAAAGTGATTGTTTAATGTTTAATTCCTGTCAGCATCGTGTAAGACTTCTAGTGGCTCTTCATCCTCACCAACACTTGGTACTGTTGTTTGTTGATCTATTTAACATGATCTATTTAATAGGAGTGTACCGGGAGAATGAAGTTTCTTCTGTGTGTGTGTGTGTGTGTGTGTGTATTTAAGGCAGAAATGTTTTTAGAGCGGTCCTTTATCAGATAGGTCTTTAGCAAATGCTTTCTCCCAGAGATCGAAGTTGCGGTTGAATTAGACTGGAGCTGTTTTTTTTTTTTTAACTTTCAGTTTTGAAATAATTTCAAACTTGCAGAAGAATTACAAGAATAGTACAAAGAACGCCCATAGAGCTTTCGCCCAGATTCCCCAGCTGTTAGCAATTGTTAACATTTTGCTTTGTCACGTTCTCTGTATATCCGCATTTTCCCCCAAACCATCTGAGAGTAAATTGCATACATCACTACTCCAAATCTTTCAACACGTTATTTCCTAAGGGAAAAAGACACTCTCTTATGTAACTACAGGACAGTGATGGATTCAGGAAATGTAACCTTGCTATGAGACTACCATCTAGTCCTCGGGCCAGATCAAAATTCCACGAATTGCCCTAGTAATGTCCTTTTAACAATTTCCCCTCTGATCCAGGACCTAACCCAGGATCCTGCATTTATTTGGTGGCCACGTCTCTTTCATCTCATTTAGTCTGGAAAGCTCCTCGTCTTCCACAGTGTTTTATGACATTGGCACATTTGATGAGTCTGGGCCGATTATTCTGTAGACTGGTTTTCAATTCGGTTTTGTCTGACTTTCCTCTGTCAGGTCCTGCCTTCTTGGCAACAAGGCCACAAAAGCGATGTCTCTCATTCTCAGGTCACCACATCAGGAGGCTCCTCATGCTCCACGGAGTATGGCTTTTAATACACGTTAGGAGAGAAAAGACTGGAAGGAGCATATTGGCCAAAAAATAAGAGCGGGAGGAGGATTTCAGATGATTTTTACTTTCTTTTTTGACTTACACGTTTATTGGACTTGCACCCAGCAAACACTGAATCCAGCCCCCTGCCCAACCTCCAAACACTAAAGCCAGCCCCCCACCCAACCTCCAAACACTGAATCCAGCCCCCCACCCAACCTGCAAACCATGCCCTCTCACCTCCTGCACCTTGGCCTTTGGTGCTCTAGGGAAAAGGAAGTCACAGTCTAGAGGTAAAGAAAATGACACAGTGTCATCTTTGTCTTTCGAATTTCTAATATCTCAGGTCCTTCCACTGAAGGGATTATCCAGGGTCATTTTTACTGAATGCAATATTCACCATATACTCCTAAGACCCAATGCCATTGTATTTTCAGATTTGTTTATACAGTGAACTTACCTTACTCAGGAGCGATGAGAAAAAATGATATTTAAAAAAGGTGAAAAATGACTTGCTTCCATGAATTGACATTTTCAATGGGGGACCAGAAACCTTAGCAGCCTGGGCAGGGGCTGGCCCATTCCCTTGCTCCCTCACCAAGACTGCCAATAGTCAGAGTGGGGACCGGGGGTGGGGTGAGTTATATGTCACTGCCGACATCATGGAAAGTCTCAGTGTGGCATCTTCAGAAGAAGGAGGAGCTTGGAGGCAGGCACCTCAAAGGGGAAATATCTCCAAATCAGTCATCAGGCCCACATTGCATCCTCCTTAGTGTCTCTCATCTTCTCTCCGCCTGAGGTTTCAGGCCCTGGGCCGCACTGGGCCACTGCACTGTGGCCCCCCACCCCCCGACCTCCCCGGTCTCCAGTCTTCAGTCTGCTCGCTCCTTCCCACATGGCCCTTTCCTGCTGCTCTCCCCTCTGGAATGCCTTCCCCTGCAGCTCTGCCTGCCCAAAGGGACCACGCTTCAAAGGCAAGCATCAAAGTTACCTCTTTCAAGCAGTCTTCAGAAACCTTTCTGGAGGGCTCCTGTGGGCCAGGGTCTGTCCTGGGCCCCTGAGCATACAGCAATGAGAGTGACCACAAGCCTTGCCTCCAGGGGGTTCATGGTCCACCCAGAAACCCAGAAACACAGACACAAAGGGATTCGAAGGGAAGGATTGGAAAATGATATTTGTAGCGGAAAAATACGTTGCCCTTTGAGGGGGCATATGAGTTTCTAGGGGCTGCTAGAACAAAGTACCATGAACTGGATGGCTTCAAACAACAGAAACCCATGTTTCCCAGTCCTGGAGGCTGCAAGTCCGAGGTCAAGGTGTGGGTGGTACCAGCTCTCTCTGAAGGTGCCCGTGAAGGATGCATTCCAGGCGCCTCTCCTGGCTTCTGGTCCGTTCCCTGGCTTGGGCAGCGCAATTCCAGTCTTCAGAGGGCATTCTTCCCGTGTGCTTGTGTCCGCCCCAGATTCCCAGGGCGTCAGTCAGACTGGTTCAAGGGCCCACCCTACTCCAGCAGGCTCTCCTCTTAATTAATTAACATCTGCAAAGACCCTATTTGCAAATAAGGTCACATTCTGAGGGATGGGGAGTTTTGGGCCTCAACATATGAATTTGGGGGGATGAAATCCAACCCATCACAGGTGAACAGAGGCCAGAGCCCAAAGGGATGAGGTGAGCATAGAGGAATAGAATGGGAGGTGCAAGCTCAGGCTAGAGTTGCCCATGTGAGAAAGGCAGCCAGGTGAGAAGAGGGATTTGGAGGAGGACAGAAACAGCTCATGGGGGTTTAAAAAAAAATAAGTTATTGCTGTGGGGTATGCACCGTCAACCCTTCTGTGCTTCCACAGAAGCTCCTTCTGCTCTGAGCGTGGAGTAGGGGAGGGCATTGCACAAGTCCCGGCTGCAAAGCCGGGACAGGGCCAAACCAGTGCCGCCTCCTGGGGGCCAGGGCTCCTGGGTAAGGTCGGCTAAAGCCATGGCGTGGAGGACACAGGGTGCTCTCGACTGAGGGAGCGGAGTGAGGAAGGGTCCAGGGCGGCAGCCCCGTGAGGGAAGGAAAAACCAGACATTGCTGGTTGCATCTGGCATCAGACTCTGCCACAGACATTCATTTCTGAGGGTACATTTGGTTCGGCAGGTACCAGCTGGAACGGGCTTGGAACCCAGGAGGTTCGGCGGTGAAGCCCAATCTCCTTCCGGAGCTCCTCGGCTGCGCTCTGACTGCAGCCTCCTCTTCGGCGACTCGAGGCACCTCCGGTGCAGCTGAGCTCCGACAAGCCAGACGTATGGGCTGATGAAGGCACGGTCCTGCTCAGCCGCCTCCGAAGCCGTGCTCACATCCCTTGGCTCACCTCTGATTTCAGCCGAAGCTCGCCTCCTGGCCGGCGTCTTCCCGCAGGCTCTTCACACCACAGGAGCTTGCCTGGGCAGGCGAGCACGGCCAAGAGGACTGAAGGGCCTTGCCCGAATGGGCGGGGGGCAGCAGATAGACTTCCGGCTGCCCATCGTGCAGGCGGCGGGTTCTGGGAGGCATTCTGCAGGTGTCACGGGGCCCTGGTGGAATGCAGCCCCATCACCCACTGTGGAGGCAGACATAACACCCCCGAGCACGGGCTTTTCTTCCTTCCCTGTTGTGCTCTCCCCACTTCCCTCCTCCTGCTTCCTCAATCACCACCCTGGCAAACGACTCACACCGAGACCTTGCGTCATACTCTGCTTTTAGAGGAATCCAAACTAAGACAGTGCTGGCACTCCGTCTGAGTTCCAAGACGGACTCAGAGCCACACAGCAGGAAGCCAGGAAAGGCTGGTGGCTTATGGATCAGCAAATAGGGTTTCGCTTTAGAGGGAAACTTGGAGAGGGAGGCCTGGCATGCATACAGGTTAAAGGGTCTAGGCTCGCGGCACCTGGGTGGCTCAGTGGGTTAAGTATCCAACTCTTGGTTTTGGCTCAGGTCATGATCTCGGGGTCATGGGATGGAGCCTCGTGTCGGGCTCTGGGCTCGGAGCAGAGTCTGCTTGAGTTTCTCTCTCCCTCTCTCTCTGATCCTCCCCCTGCTTGCACGCATGTGTTCTTTCTCTGTTTAAAATAAATAAATCTTAAAAAAAAAAAAAAGAAAAAGGGTCTAGGCTCCACATAAGCATGGAAGAGACATGCTTAGATTTGTATTTCTGAACGACTACTTTGGCTGCTCTGTGGAGGACAGATTGGAGGGAGCAAGATGGGTTCAGGGAGACAAGTAAGGAGGCCATTGTGGTACCGAGTGTAGATAACGGGACCCAGATAACGGGACCCAGACGAGGGAGAGAGGAGCGTAGGGTCAAGAGTAGTTGAAAAGATCAAACTTCTGCACTTGGTCAGAACTTGGAGGGGACATGGGACAGGAGTTGGGGAGGAGGAGGATATGTTGGGTGTGGGTTCTCATGGGTTACGAAGGTCTCTGGGGGGTGTGTGTGGCTCCCGGGAGGGAGGTTGGGCTTGAAGTAGACGGTGTCTACCTAGGGACTTCTGTAGTGCCTGTCACTGCTGGGCCTGTTCCTGCTGCTGAACCAGGAGGGTTTACCTCGATGACTCCTAACGGTCTTGCAGCAACCCTGTCTCTGGTACCTTCCTCACCACCACCCTGAGGATGGACCAACTGGGTCTAGACCTCTACTCTCCCAAGATCCCCCAGCAGGACACTCTGCTTCTTCTCGGCCTAGAGCCGGGGAGATCCAGCTTGTCCCAGGAGGTGGGGGACACAGAGGGACTCGGTCCCAGCCCTTGGAAGCCTCCCTCTCATTGTTTCCCCAGCAGCACCAGCCCAGAAACAATTCAGGAGGCCCAGGGAGAAGCAGACTTTGCCAAGTCACTGCCCTGTCTCAGGCGGGTGTGGATGGGCTGGTGGGGGGCATCCTAATGGAAACAGGAAGCAAGACGGGAAGGCGGGACAAGGGTCCAGCTCGGTCCTGGCTAGGATTCCAGCAGGTGGGATCCCAGCAGGAAATGGGGCCACTCAAAGTGAGGGGCTGAGGAGCAATGAGTGAATGGATGGGCAGGGTGAAGGGAACCAACAGGGGGTGAGGGGCACCCGGCCCAGCAGCCTCAGGAAGCGGTTCTCCTCCACGGCCGACGGGGTCAGGAGGCGGCGACGGTGTGGTGGAGCCAGTTGTGCTTGGAGCTCTAGGAGGGGGCGCTGCCAGGGCTGTGGCCAGGCAGGGAGGAGCAGGGAGACGGCGGGCTTGGACCTCTTTGTCCTCTCTCGTTGCTCTCCTCCCACAGCCTCCTGGCGGCCGAACCTAATGGGGAGGTAAATCAGCCGCAGAAGTCAGCCCCCTAGGACACAGAGCAGGGCAGGGGACGGACCGGGGCACATGGAGAACGACCGGCACAGTGTGGACCGGGGTGAAGGTGCCCGCTGCACGGCTTTCCAGATGCTCGGGGAGATTTTCCACCTCGTTACTTTCCACATCGGTGGAGCAGTATGACCGCAGGTGGCTGGGTGCTGGTCACATACAAGCCTTCCCTGCCTCCCTCTGTCATCGGGTCCCCCTGCATTGTATTCAGCAGCAAGCATCCCGCCCGTGCACCCAGGGGCAGCCCCCAGCGTCTCCAGTCCTGTGAATCCTCAAATGAGATTGGAAGCTCTCTGAAGCATCTTGGGTGCAAGGCTTAGAGTCTAAAGACCTGGGTCAAGGTCCTAGCTCCGTCCCCTCCTTAGCAACTCCCTTTACATATCTGCATCTTGCTTTTCTCACCCATGAAAACAAGTCATTCTAAACATTTCATCTTTATTATTTTTACCCACACACCTTATGACCCCTTCCCCATGTGCCCTGAGAGATTATTTCAGGAAGGAGCTGCATTCACTAATTCACACAAGCAGGTAAATGACTGACAGCCAACTCTGAGCTCTTGCACAGGCCAGGGAGGACAAGCGGACGAGTCAGTCAGCGAGTTTCTAGGGTGTATCTTATTCATGTCTGCATCACCGGGACCTTGTACAACGTCCTACTCCTCATGGGTAGGGGATAAATATTTGTAGAATTGTTCAACTCTCGCCCTTACGTATCTGTGTCCTGGGCATCCAGATGAAGCCTGGCAAGCAGAAGGTGCTCGTGTGTGTGTGATCGGTACGTGAAGGGATTACTGAATTCAGTGAGGCCCCTCCGAGTGTGGGGTTCCTGGCCGGGGGAGGCCAGCCTCTGACCCCGGGGGCCAGGATCTCCTCTTTCTGCAGGCAAGAAGTCAAGGCCTTGGCAACAGCTGCAGCCAGTTGGCACCAGGTCCTGGCAAAAGTCATTGTTTGGCCCAAACAGGAAGCCGCCCGAGGGGCAGTGTCGCCTCGCCTCAGTGAACCCTGAGGGTTGGTGCCCGAGAAACATGGGGACGTGCTGGCGAGCAGGGACGGGTGTTGCAGCTGCAGCACCCCACCCCGGGCTGGTGAGTGGACCTCACCCGGTGCTGGGGGCCTGGTGCAGGGAGGACAGGCCTGGGAGCCGGGGGGTCGGGGTTCTAGTCCTATGTGCCCTTACGTGGATTACTGCCCCTCTCTGGGCATATCTCCTCATCCATCAGATGACATCGAACTATGCATTTGTGGTTGAATGGATCCACATCTGGCTGTCTCAGGGGTCTCTCCGGCTGCCTGTCTCTTGGTGTCTTCCAGTGTAGATGACACCCTTGGAAGGACCCTTTTTCACCAGGAGACAGACCTGATGGCACCATAGCACTTTACAGTTAGGCATGTCATCTGACCCAACAGTTATGCCAAGAGATATAGGTGGGGTTCATGGTCCCACTGCACGGAGGGAGACTCAGAAGTTCAAAGCCAGGATTCGAACCCATGCCCTTGGCCTTGGATCCCGGAGCTCTTGGGAAGCCTGACGCCATGAGCAAGAGTGTGCATGCTCGGGCTAAAGAGGGAGGCAGCCCCCCGGCGCTGCATGAGCTCTGAGTCAGAGGGTGGCTGGTGGGCAGGCACCGCGGGAGCCTAGAGGAGGCCGCGGGCCCCGGGCTTGAGGGAACGGGGTCAGCAGCTTGACTCAAGGGCTGGCAGTTTGAGGCCTGCTTGGTTTGTCTGCTCTGCCTTTCTTTTTCTCAGTTTGGGCTCTGCCACTTACCCAGGGTGACCCAAGCGAGCCCTTTCGCTTGTCTATACCTCAGTGACCCCAGGGCTCATCTGGAGATAAGGCCGTCCTGCCAAGCCCCGGGCTGAGTAGGGATCAGATGAGCTGATGGGTAGTGGAAGCTCATCACCACGTGGACGTGTTGGTTACCCATCCAGCACCGATTTCTCTCTTTCTTCCTCATAGCACCCCAATACCGCTTGCTGCCCCCACCCCCGGGTTTAACCCAAGATCCCAATGCATCTAAGCCAGTCCGCACATGGCAGGCCCCCAGAGGCCATTACTGATTGCAAACATGACCCAGGTGTCCTATCCAAACCAAGGAGCAGGTCTTCTAGTCCAGGGTTGGGAGAGAAGGCTCTCGCCCTCTCCTGCCAGACACGTACACAGAAGCATGGAGCCCCCATTGCCACTGGCAGCCACCTCCACCCCGAGGAGAAGGTCGGCTATCATGGGGCCACGGGGGAGCCAGCTAAGGACAAGAGAGAACTAGAAAAGCCTGTGCTCTTCATGAGCCCAGGAGCTGCCTCTGGCGCCAGAGCCTCCCACTCCGGACTTGCGGTGGGAGGAGATTGATGTCTCCGCGGCTTACTGAGATTTTGGAGGCAGGCTGTCTCTTACTTGCAGCCAAAGGCATCTCCAGCACCCCCTCCTCACCTTACAGTTTCTGATGCACATAGGGGAGACAAGTCGCCCTCCCCATGTTGGCTCACTCTGGATATTTAAGCCGGGAGGACAGTTGCGAAACCTCTGGGCTCCCGGCCAGGGCTGACGACTTGTTCGCGGCTTTTTGGAAGCTCTGCATTCTTTCCTCTCTGTTCCTTGAGCCAGAGACAATTCCTCCCTCTCCGCAGCTGGCCTCTGGCCTCAGCCCAGGCCAACCCACTGACATTAACGCTGCAAGATTGATGGGGCGGGGAGGCAGAGAGCCTGGACCCCGAGACCCCAGCCCCAGCTTCTCCTTCTGCTCAGCCTCTGGTTTTTTTCCCTGTTCTCCTCTCCAGGGGCCGTGGCCACTTTGCAGTCTTCAGATCATAGAGTTTCCAGAACACGAGAGCCCTTAGACATGACCCAGTGCAAATTCCTTGGTGTACAAAAGCGGAAACTGAGACCCCAGATATAAGCAAGAAACTTCACATGATTACAGCCCAGGTACTTTGACTCTCAGTCCAGGAGTCTTTCCTATAGGCTGTCGGAAGGTTTTAAACTGACGTAGCTCTTTCTGTTTTGAGTATCAGCTGTATACCTGGTGTCTCTTGTCTTGATCCTCTTTTTCCATCCCTATGGCCACTGCTCTGGTTCCGGCTTCAGGCTCTCTTGCCTCAGTGTTGGCCTCATTCTAATGGTCTGTCCGGTTCCCACGTGCAATCCTGCTGTTCCCTTCCCCGGCAGCCAGAGGGATTGTTTTTAACACAGACCTGACTCTGTCATCCCCCTGCTTCACTGCCTATAGGACAAGATCCAGGATCTATAACCTAGCTCACAAGCCCCTCGGGATTGGCCACTGCCCAACCTCATCTGTCAGATAAGACCTATATTCCTTACCACTAAACTCAATTGATGCCTCTTCCGGGCAGCTTTCCGAGATCCCTCCATCTCTGAATGGTGCTGTGCTGGAGCCCTTCTCAGGGTGGGAGGGTCTGACTCTAGCTGCCTGCTCCCCCGGATGGTGAGTGCTTCCAAAACAGAGACACGTCCACTCAGCATCACAGGCTGCCTGCACCCTCCACCAGGTTCAACCCATCTGCTGATCTGGCTTGGGTGTGAGTGCGTCTCTACTCAAGAGCACAGACACTGAGAACCAAGACAGGCTCAGGGCTCTGGGAAATTACAAGGGCAAATCTTAACAAACAGTCCTCTCTGAGCGCAGCCAAGAAAAGCCCTGAACTTGGAACTCAGTGCTGGGATTCTAGGAGCTCCACTTCCAGGAATTAATCCTAAGGGGGAAAATCTAGAATGTGAACAAAGATGAACACGGCAGAATTTATTCATAATAGGAAAAATCTGGAAACAATCTGGCAGTCTAGCAGTAACAGAAAGGTTAAATGCATTAACATATATTCAGATAGTGAAATATTGTACAGCCATTAAAATTATCTTTGCAAGTTATTCTTAACACAAAAAAGCATTAAGTGAAAAAGAACAGAATACGAGACCATACATGTAGTATGATCATAACTGAAAAAAATGCACACAGATTGGGAGAAAATAGACTAAAATGCTAAAAATGGTTGACCTGGGGTGGGAAGATTAAAATTTTTCCTAGGTTTTTACTTCCCTGCACTTTCCAAAATTTCTACTATAAACTCGTCTTCATTCCATTGTCTGAAAACCTCTGCTGTAAATGTTTACTCATTTTATAGCTGGAAAAAAACTAATTAGAGGAAGGGGAAAAAAGAGATCAATTCTAGTCCCAACTCTGGTGATAATTGGACACATAACCTTGGGCAAGTCGGCCACCTCTTCATGACTTGATTTCCTCATTGATTTGTTCATTCGCTCCTTCCTTCCTTCTAGAAATCTCTCCTAAGAGCCTCACCTGAGCCAGCCAAGCACTAGAGACCCAAAAGTGAATCAGAATCTAAACATATCAAAAAGATACTTAAACTTGTTCATATCAGAGAAATACCAATTAAACCCAAGTTACCAAATCTTATCTTTCAGATTGGCAAAAACACCCAAATTGGACAATGCCCTTTGTTGGCAGGACTGTTCCTGTTGGGGAAACAAACATTCTTATAGATTACCTGGTGGGAATACAAAATTAGTGCAAGCCCTATTTGAAGGGAAATTTGGTGACTTCTAGCAAAACTACATGTGTGTTTACTCTTTGACCCAGCAAATATCCTTCTAGAAATCTATCCCAAAGATACACTGGCAAAGTTACACAAGAGTATGCATAAAGCAATTCCCGAAAGCACCATAGTTCTAATAGGAAAACTCTAGGAACCACTCAAATGCCCATCAGTAGGGATTAGCTAACCACACAATGGATGGCTCTGCATCTAAAAAGGGAACGCAGAAGATCTCAAAGAAACTGTGATGATAGCATCTCTAGGGTACAACGTTAAGTGAAAAAGCAAGGTGGAATAAAATGTGTATAGTACATTGTCATTTATCAAAGGAAGAGAAGGGAATAAACAAAAATGCATATTTTCTTTCATTAAAACAAGCAGCTAAAGTGTAAAAAATAAAATGTCAAACTTGTTCTTTAGTGGATGGGAGAGGAAATATGGTAAAGGGAATTGGGGCAGAAGCTAGACCTCTCTGAATATGCCTCATTTTGTAGATTCACTTTAGAACCTGGTATGTGCTTCACACAAAAATAGGACAGGATTAAATCAAAATAAAAGTCAAAACAATCCCCCAAATCAAAAGCCAAATGGAATAAATGAATCTGGGGGCGCCTGGGTGGCTCGGCTCAGTCTGTTAAGCATCTGACTCTGGCTCAGGTCATGGTCCCAGGCTCCTGGGATTGAGCCCTGCGTCAGGCTTCCCACTCAGCGGGGAGTCTGATTCTCCCTCTCCCTCTGCCTGCCGCTCCCCCTGCTTGTGTTGCCTCCAACATCTCAGTAAGCCACAGAGACATCAATCTCCTTCCACCGCAAGTCCGGAGTGGGAGGCCCTGACACCAGAGGCAGCTCCTGGGCTCATGAAGAGCACAGGCTTTTCTAGTTCTCTCTTGTCCTTAGCTGGCTCCCCCGTGGCCCCATGATAGCCGACCTTCTCCTCGGGGTGGAGGTGGCTGCCAGTGGCACTGGGGGCTCCACGCTTCTGTGTACTTGTCTGGCAGGAGAGGGCGAGAGCCTTCTCTCCCAACCCTGGACTAGAAGATCTGCTCCTTGGTTTGGATAGGACAACCTGGAATCCAAATCTAATCAAGTGGTTAGATCTATTTGCTAATTTGTGGGAAAGGGAGGGGATTGAAGAATATGGTAAACAACACCATGGGGGATGCAGTGGGGAAAGTCCAGGATTCGGAAAACAGAAGAGAATAGGGGACAGACAACCTGGTTTATTCAAGCAATAAATGTGAGAAGAAATAAGAGAAGAAGGAGAAACCTATACATTAAAAGAGATTTAAGAGACCCAGCACCCAAGTGAAAAGCACGGACCTCGTTTGGATCCTGATTTTGAACAAACCAACTTTGAAAGACCATTTACGAGAAAGACAGGGGAAAATCATTTGATGTTTTGGATTTGCTCTAAATATCAGAAAAACAAGAGTGGCCTTGAGGTGGTAAGGGTTGAAGCTGACTAAGGAATATGCATTTTTGGTGTGCATTTTTGTGTGTGCTTAGAGTTTTCCACAGTAAAATGTCTTTGCTGCTCGCAGGGGAGTGGAGATGAAGACTTGGGGTGTTCCCTCCAAGGGGGGGATGGGGGCAGAGCCAGAGTGAACTTAGGCAGGAATGTGCGTATAGGGGGAGGAGTGCGAGCGAGTACAGGAAGGTTCCACAATCTGGGCATGGAAGTAATCTCTGCACTGAAGGAGCAAAGGGGCAGATCAGGGGAAGACGGGGGCGGGGAGGTGCAGGTGATTGAGAGCGTTCACCCCAGACAGACTTGGACCCAGCCTATGCGTGCATCCTTCTTGCCTGCAAGGGGCTCATGAGTTCTCATTTGGCCTCACTGAAAATCCAGTTGTGTGATGTCAATGGCATTTCCTTTCAGAAAAAGGAAATGAGGTTAGTGAGCGTGTTACCAGGAAAGGAAAGTCAGTTGGGCCCCACCCTTTGCAGCCCCACGCTCCTCCCCCACGGCCCCCCACAGCACACTAAGCCCTTCTGCCTGGAGCAGGGGACAGGACCCAGAAATGTCACGGTTCAGACAATACGCGTGAGTGCTGACTGTTAACAGTTTTGACTTCTGAGCAGGGCGAGGCCACCCCCAACAGAGTCAGCACCCTCTCCAGCTCCTGGGCCTTGACCCAGGCCACACTGGGAGATGGAGGTCACAGGGAGCTCCGGGGTCTCATTAAATGTCAGCAAGGCCCTAAAGATGAGCTCTTTGAATGTGAGGCGGCTGAGAATCAGAGAGGAGAAGGGACATGGCCAGGATCACAGGGAAGTCAGATGAGAACCCAGGTACAGGTCACATGCATCTGGGGATCAGGGGTCAGTCCATGAGGCCCGCCATGCCACCCAGCTCCCAGAATGCCCTGCTTCAATTATTAACTATTAAGTGCCTTTATTAAACCAAACCACTCCCTAACTCTTAGCTTTTGAACATCTGAACATTCCTTAAAATGCTGTTACAAGACAAAATGAAAACAAATTTCAACGCATCAAATGAAATTGCTGTATATTTGTATATTTCAGAACGGAAAGAAAAATAATACCAATTAATAGTAAATTGATAACTTGGTGTGTTCAGCCAACCAGTCTTTTGAAAGATTGATCACTTGGCAAATTGGCCATCAAGCGGATACATTTTAAGGGACTTGACCTAGAGCTCCCCCACCCCTCCTCCTGACTGTGAGCCCTGTGAGGAGGGCCCAGGCCCAGCTCTGCCCCAAGTGCTTGGCCCAGGGCCCGGCACACACTGGGGTCAGTCATCGGTGAGTTCATTGCTGAGTAAACTAAAGATAGGGAATTCTGATGTTGGACCTGAACGGCCTTGAGGGTTGAGGGGATGATGGGAGGTGGCTTAGCCGTGGTGACCCTGGTCACCCCCGACGCAGTGAGGTAACAGGGTGGAAAAAACCCTCACCTTTGCTCTTATTGCAAAAGTCAACTTGGGTCATACTTTCCATCGTGCCCGCTGCAGGGAGGGCAGTCTGGTTCACCCTCCCACACACCCAGGGGCTGGGGGTTTTCAGGTGAAGGGGAACTAGGTGTTTGTGTCTCTGCATCTTTGCAGGATGGCTCAGCACCAGACCGTGTGGCACACCTGGCATGCAGCCTTGGGAACTTCCGCCTGTGCATGCAAGGGGGTGTGCGCAGGTGTGTGCAGGAGTGTTTGCACATGCGGGTATGGACGGCTGGGATGTGTTGTTATGTAGATACAGAGGCTTATGTACCTGTGTTGACTGTTATTGTGTCTGAATATGTATAAATGCAGAACGTCTGCACACTGGTATTTGCACGTGATTGTGTGAACTGCTTGTACACTAGTTCTCACGATGCAAGTGTGTTGAATATATGTATCTGTTTATCCATGGAAGTGTATGATGATCGGGTATGTGTGTGTGCATATGTATATATGTGCATATTTGTGCTTTTTTGCACAAATACACACTGTGCATTGATGTTGATCCATGTGCGTGGTGTGGGGTGCACATGTATGTTCGTGCAGGGTGCGTCTTACTCCGGAGGTGCACCTTAATGTGGGAGGATGGATAGTTGTGATGTGGGTGTATGGATGCCTGTGGGCTAAGTGTTCTGTAGGTGCCTTTGTGAACACGTGCCTGCGTGGAGATCTACAGATGTGTGTGTGCAGGTGGATTTGCGTGTGATGTGCACACATGCGCACGTGATGAGTGCGTATAACTGCAGGTGTACACAGGCGAACGTTCCCTCATTACCCTGTGCTTTGCTTTCCTCTTGGGCGATGACAGAACTTCTGAGTCTTAACCATGGCCGGTGGCTCTTCCAGGAACGTGGTTTCCTGGGTCTGAGAAATACGATTGTCAGAGGTCCCATGTGAGTGAGGAAGCAGGTGGGCCTGCGGACCAGGCTGCTGTGGACCAGGCTGCTGAGGGCGTTGGGACATGTGGGGCCTCAGGGGCCGCTGTGAGCCCTGGGGAGTGCTGCTGCCTCCTTGGCGCCTCAGCCCCCACCCCTCGATGGTTTGCGGAGCCGGTTTCCTTCTTTCTTTTTCTTTCCTTTCTTTCCTTTCCTCCTTTCTTCTTTCTTTCTCTCTCTCTCTCTCTCTCTCTTTCTTTCTTTCTTTTTTTTTTCTCTCTTTTCTCCTTCCTTCCTTCCTTCCTTCCTTCCTTCCTTCCTTCCTTCCTTCCTCTTTCTTTCGTAGAGCCAACGTAACATCTCAGCAGGCCCCCCTCGGTGGAAAGCAGCCGGGTAAGTGGGAGGCCCGTGGCTGGGGGCTGGGGTTGAGGAGGCCGGGAGAGGCTCCAGGAACACAGTTCTAGCTCCAAGCCTAGGTTGTCCCTGGGCCTGCTCCGTTTACATTCTGGATTACAGTTTCAAAACCATACCCACATCCATCCTCTCAGCTAGTCCTTGTACACTTCTTTTAGTCCTTTGGGGAGGCTGGGAGCAGAGTGGTGTAAAGGACCGGCCTGGTTCCACTCCTGCCCCCTCTTCTATCTGGGCCACCTCTGCCCGCCAGCCTCCCTCACAGCGAGAGTCATGAAGTCATCAGAGCTGATGCCAGGAGGTGTCCCATCTGCATCGGGCCCACGGGAAGCAGCCCCCAAAGGCGGGCTCTTGTGGCTACAGTCATCCTCATTTTAGATGAGGAAACAGCCCTGGGGGGCTCTCCCACTTTGTTCGAATCGACCTGGAGATGATGGAAAGAGCCGAGGCCCCCTCCTGACTTCGGAGGCCCACCCTCTGTCATCAGATGTGTTTTCTTGTTCTTCCGGGCTCGACCAGGCCGTGGTAAACCCCACATGTGGTTCTGTGGTTGCCTGCCCAGGGCCACCCGGAGCCGGGGGCTCTCCCTCTGTGAGTGGCAGAATGCCCATCCCCCAGGCAGCCACAGCCCGCTCGGGCCCACAGACACGCAGGTCCTGTGTGAGGAGGGCTGGGTGTTCTGGGCACATGTATGACGTGCCAGAGGCTGCGCTGCGCTGGAAGCAGAGATTACATCATCTCCCTGGTTTATTTTTAAAGTCTGTGATATAGAGGTTATGACCCCACTGGACAGATGTGGAAATCGAGGCTCAGAGACATGACTTGCCTAAGGTCAAAGGTCTTCAGTGAAAACCCAAGTTGTTCTGATCCCAAAGCCCATGCTCTTAGTCCCTCACCCTCTCACCCCTTCCTTATCTTGAGCCTAGGGACAGCCGGTGCAGGGGCAAGAACAGAACATTTGGAGCCGCACAGGGGAGGAGGTCCCCGTGGCAGAGCGTACTCTCCAAAACGTGGCCTCAGGAGTCTTTCCCAATTCCACATACTGGAGCCTTGTCATTCTCCAGCAAGAGATGGAGGTTATTGCCCCTCCCCTTCTAACTTTGGGACTGTCTCCGTGAGCAGACTAGGACATTACATAACTTCCCAGGCTAAATCTTAAAAAGTGATACAGCTTCTACCTGTCTGTCTGTCTGTGTCTCTCTCTGGAATCCAGCAGCCATGTTGTGAGGAAACCCAGGCCACAGGGAGAGGCCTCCTGAGGTGCCCTGGCCAACAGCCTCAGTTAAGGTCTCAGCCAAGGCCAACTTCAGTGCTGGACATAGGCATGGACGACTCTCCAAATGGTTCCTGCTCCTGACTGCAACCATCCCAGGTAATGTCAGGTGCAGCAGAGATGAACTCTCCCCTGTCTGCCCTGCCCACATGCAGATTTGAGAACAAAATCAATGTCATTGTTTCCAGCACTTAAGTTTTGGATACATAGCACTGGGTAAGGAGAACAGCCTTCCCCGTCCCCTGCAGCCCTCTGAGTCACCCCAGCCAGGGGTAGGCAAGCCCCTCCCTTGTCCCACTCCCACCCCTGCAGGCAGAACCTGGAGTCAGTCCTCTGCCCCCTGCCGAGCCCAGCTCTGTCACTTGCACCACCCTCTGTGACGCTCAGTTTCCTCTGTGTCAGATGGGAATTATCACAGTACGTTCCAGGAGTCTGGGGGATGAATAACGAGGGCTCCTTAGGTAGGGGCAGGCCTGTGAGGCTGGGGAGGAAGGATGAGATGTGGCTGCAGTCCCTGACTTGGTTGAGGGAGAGCGGGAGGAGTATGCTTCAGGGAGGCTGAAAAGCGGGTCAGTTCTGGTTGCAGTAAGTGTGAGAAGCCCCGCTCCATGCAGGAATGGAGGAGGAGGCACGGCCCTCAGGTCGCTCACAGATTAATGGAGATCCGAGGGCCGCTCACAGATTAATGGAGATCCGGGAGGAAGAGGAGTGGGACTGGGCAGGTTTGGCAGTATCTGGTCAAGGGTGCTTGAGAGAGGGAATGGAGGGCACAGCAGGCAGGATCCAGAAGGATGGACAGGGAAACCCGGCCAGAGCCAGGTGGGCTCAGCCACACCTGTGCGTGGGCTTGGAGGCTGCTCTGAGAAAGGCCGCCCCCCGCCCCCAAGCCCGACGACCAGCTCTATCTAGGGAGATAAAGTCTCTGCGGAGGCTCCCAGACCAGAGACATCCTTATCAGCGGCTGCTGTCGTCTGGGGTACTCGGGAATGTAAACACGCCTGCCACGCAGCCCTGGATGAGCCAGCCCTGGGAAGACACAAAGCAGAGGCGAAGGGGGGCAGCCCCTGGCCCCCACACCCATGCCCTGCGCCGGGGGTGGGGGGCTGGGGTGGGGCCGGGAAGAAGGGAATCCCAGCCTCCCGAAGGGCCTGGGGGGTCCTTTACTCTCTTGCTGAGTGATTGACTCCTATCAGCTCCTTGAAATCACACAGGGCTCTTAAAGTAACCTTGTTAACATTTCCTTTTCCAAGAAGAGGAAGCCTGGGGAACTGGGAGATGACAGCATTCGCCCAAGTTCCCAGAGCTGGGATTCAAGCCCCAGAGGCCTGGCTCCGGAGACAGTGTGGTGAGGGCCATGATCAGAGGCTCGGAGCATAAATAGCCCTTGCCGGCTGAGCTGGAGTGAGATGGAAAGGGGTCAGCCCGGAGTGCGTGCCCCACAAGGCTCGGGCCCCTTCCCCACCACCCACTCCCAGGCTCCTGCTGGCCCCATCGAGCTGGGACCTGTGGCCCGGGGCTCCCAGGTCAATGAGGCCCCTTCGTGATGTGCTCCCAGGACCCAGAGGAGCCAACATCAGGCAGTGGGAGCAGGGAAAGGGCATGGGGTTTGGGGTTAGAGAGATGGGAGTTTAAATTCTGGCTCTGCTCCAATCTGGCAGAATGACGCTCAGTGGGGCCTGCTCATGCCTGCGCCTCATTTTCCCCATCTACAGAACGCTCTCCAAGGCCTTGCGCTCTGACCTTCCAGACGGTGTGAACCCGAGTATCTGTGACCACACCAGCAGAACCGCGAGCAAGGGGCCATCTGCCTGTCTTCCTGGGGGAGGAGGCACTGAGCAGGAACCTGAAATAAATCCTTTCCTCTCCCTTCCCTCCCTGCCTGCTTCCCTTGCTTCCCTCTCCTCCCAGCCCAACAACACCTTGTCCCTGGGCTGAGGGGGTCCCAGGCTGGGTAGGGGGCTGTCAGCTTTGTGTCACAGGGGCTCAGATCAAGGTCAATACAGGGTACAATGGGAGAGGGCACAGAGTGAGGGAGGGGCCAAGACTCTTTACAGGGAAATCTCTGGAGACATGTTCCTCGAAGAATGGGTGGGTGTTTGCCAAGCAGATGGGGGAGAAGGAGAAAAAAAGCCTTGGGTGGAGGGAGCTGGGGGCCGAAGCGTGGAGGTGGGAGGCCGGGCAGGAGTCTGTCTCCAGCCAGGATGGATGGCTGGAGCACAGGGCTCAGCAGGTCTGCAGGAGGCAGCCACCAACAGAACACGAAGAAGGGCCTTGAACACCAGGCTAGGGAGCTTGGGCTTTCCCCTGAGGGTGCTGGGGAGCCATGGAATGGTTTTGAGGAGAGGAGGAGTGTGATCAGAACAGTGTGTCCAAAATGTGTCTCTGGCTACGGTGAGGAGGTTGGACCAGAGTGGGAAGACGGGTGGGATGCTGGGCCGGTGGGGGCTGGGGATGCAGGCAAGAGAGGAGACCAGAACGCAGTCAAGGACGGGCTATTTCAGAGATGAAGGGAAGGTTGGGACTCGGGTGGTTGTCAGGGGAAGGCGGCCCCCGGTGCCTGGCTGGCTTAAGCCCTGTGCAGGTGATGGTGTCCATCACTGACAGAGACTAGAGGGTGGGAGTGGTACTGGGGCCCAGAAACAGGCTCTGTTTGGGACACACACAGCATTGATATATGGTGGCTGGATCCTGGGCTCAGGGCCTGACCCTAGGAACGCACGCTCCAATCAGGCACGGAAATGGACATGGGGGTGGGGAGGGGGTGGGAAAGGCCATTGCAGGGGGAGTGTAGGGTGGGGTGACTAGGACGAGGAATGGGCCGTTGAGAAGACGCCCAGTGTATCTTCCTCCCCAGGCTCTGGAGAAGAGACCTCAGGGGTCGGGACAACAGGAACCGGTGGGCATCCTTCCATCCACAGGCTGACCTCGCCCTATAATCGTGGATGAGCTGAGCTTTACAGGCTTCTGTTCTGTGTGTGCAGTGCTGGGCGTTAGACGAGAAGACCTCCACGCCCCTTCCCTTTCTGATTTTCTCCAGCTTCTCTGTTTCCCTCTGCCCCATTACTGACTGTGCGACATTATGCAAGGCGTCCCCGGCTCTGGGCCCCAGCTGCCTCTAATCCAGAGCCTGTATCAGACAGGAATGATCTCGAAGGTTGCACAGAGGGCCTCAGTGTTTGTTCAAAGAGCAAGCCAGCAGATTCCAGCTGCCAAAGCCCCAGACTTTGCTCCTCTCCGGGAGTCCACACTCAGCCCTGCCTCACAGGACAGTTGGCCTGCCCCCTGCCCTCAATTAGTCAGCTCCTCGGACGCGGACACAGGCCGTCTGCTCCCAGCCCTCCCACTCCCTGCCCCCCGAGTGCTCTGCAGCTGGAAAGGCGCAGCCAGCAGGCCCAAGGCTTTCCCTCCAACCTCAGGATTAGAGCCAGCTCCTTAGAAAAGCCCCATCGTCCCCAGAGCGGGGGTGCAGCAGCCCTGCCGACTCTCAGCAGACCCTAGAATTCAGAAAGGAGGCAGCTGACGGCAGATAGACAATGACCTTTGTCTGGATTTTTAAACTTTATTTGCAAAGCACCGGACGCCATCACCTGGACCCCCCTGGCCACAGCCCCCTCCCCAGGAAGATAGAACAGGAGAAGCCATTACTGTACAGATGCAGAAACTGGGGAAATAGCTTGCCCGAAGTCCCACAGCACTCGGAGAGCTGGGACTCAGACCTTGGCTCTGCCACAAAGCCCATCATCCGCAGAGACTTCTGACTCTGACGATCTCCACAGTCCCTCCAGAACTCACATCCTATCCCAGGGTCCCCCAGGCAGATGGGAGAGGTCAGGAAGAGGGAAGTGCAGGACAGCCTGAGCTTGGTGAGCTGTGTGCCGTAATGCCATCACCTGCACCACTGTGGGAGCCTCACCCTGCTCACTCTGCCTCCACATGGACCTGCGACCGTGCCATAGCCCTCAGGGCCCTGGGCAGCCTAGCCCAACAGGCCCTCTGGCTTCTTCTCTCCCCTCTTCCCCCTTTGCCCCATGAGCTCCTGCCACATGGTTGTCTTTGCTTTCTTAAACATACCAGGCCTCCAGCCACAGGGCCTTTGCACATGCAGTTCCCTTAGTTTAGAAGGCATTCTCCAAGCCCCAGCCCCTTCCATGTCCACAATTAATGCCTCTTCATCCCTTCATCTTTTAAAAATAACAGCTTTATTGATATACAATTCATATATCATACAATTGACCTATTTAAAATGTATAATTCAATGGTTTTTAGCATATCCACAGATCTGGGTAACTGTCACCACAATCAGTTCTAGGACATTTATATCACCTTCCAAAAGGTGGTACTCATTAGCAGTCCCTGCCCTCCAATCCCCCCCCCCACACACGCACATACACCATTTGGCAACCTCTAATCTACTTTCTGTCTCTATAGATTTGCCTATTCTGGACATTTCATATAAATGGAATCTTACAATATGTGGTCTTTAGTGACTGGCTTCTTTCACTTGGCATAATGTTTTCAAGATTCATCCATGTTGTAGAGGATATCAGCCCCCCATCCCTTTTTATGGCTGAATAATATTCCATCACATGGCTGATAACACGTTTTATTTATACATTCATAAATTGAGGGACATTTGGTTGTTTCTGCATTTTAGCCATTGTGAATAATGCTGCTATGAACATTCACGTGCAAATCTGTGTGTGGACATATGTTTTCGTTTCTCTTGTGGGTATCCCAGGAGTAGTATTGCTAGATCGTATAGCAACTCTATGTTTAATCTTTTGAGGAACAGCCAGATTGTTTTCCACAGAAGCTGCATCATTTTCCATTACAACTAGCAGGGTATTAGGGTTCCAGTTTCTCCACATGTTCATCAATGCTTTTTATTATTTGTCTCTTTGTAAATATATATATAGCCATTGTAGTGAGTGTGAAGTGGTATCTCGCTGTGCCTGGCAAACACCCACCCATTCTTCGAGGATCATGTCCCCAGAGATTTCCCTGTAAGACATTATCTGGTGGCTAATGATGTCGGAGCATCTTTTCATGTGCTTATTGGCCATGTGGATACCTTCTTCGGGGAAATGTCTATCCAGATCCTCTGCCAATTTTTAAATTTTTCTTCCTATTATTGAGTTATGAGAATTTCATATATATTTCAGATACAAGTCCCTTTTCAGATATATGATTTGCAAAAATGTTTTCCCATTCTTGATGGTGTTCTCTGAAGAATAAAAGTACGTCATTTTTTTGAAAAATATTTATTTATTTATTTTGAGAGAGAGAGAGCACACAAGTGGGGGGGGGGCAGAGGGGGAGAGAGAATCTCAAGCAGACTCCACACTCAGCGTGAAGCCCAGCACAGGGTTCTCTCTCATGTCCCGGAGATCATGACCTGAGCTGAAACCAAGAGTCAGATGCTTAACCGACTGTGTCACCCAGGCACCCCAAAAGTATTTAATCTTGATGATATCCAAGGTTTCTAATTTTCTTCTTGTTGCTTATGCTTTTGATGTCATATTCCAGAAATGATTGCCTAATCTAAGGTCACAAAGATGTACAACTATGTTTTCGTCTAAGAATTTTGTAGCTTTAGTCTTTACACTGAGGTCATTGATCCATTTTGAGGTAATTTTTGTGTACAGTGTGAGACAGGGGATCGATTTCATTCTTTTGCATGTGGATGTCCACTTGTCCAGGCACTGTTTGTTGAAAAGACCATCCTTTCTTTCATGGAATGGTCTTGACATCCTTGTCCAAAATCAATTGCCTATCAATGTCCTCCTTCCATCTTAACTCAAGCATCACTTCCTCAGGGAAGCTTTTGTTGCTTATGCTCAGCCTCAGCTTAGCCAGGTTCCCCTATATATATAAAACACACAGGTAGCGCTGTAGGTTGTACACGACATTTATATACCTGTGTATACGAGCACACACTCTGGAAACAGACAGCTAAGGTTCAAATCCCAGCTCTGCCACTTCCTAGCTGCCTGCTCTATCATTTTGCCTCTCGTACCTCAATTTCCTCATCTGCAAAAAGAGGATTTACTTATTTCATAAGGTTGTCATGAGAGTTGATATATTTAAGGCACCTGTAGGGAGTAATAAGGTGGAATGCACGAGCTCTTATTGATCACTATCATCTCCTTAGACCTCAAACTCCTTGAGGGCAGGAAGCCCATCTGTTGTGGCTTCCACTGAATCTTCATGGTCAACACCATGCCTGGCACAGAGAGGGCATTCTGGCTATGTGACTTTTCTGGAACTCTAAACCAGACCACTAGATACACGGGTGGTTCATTTCCTTCCTCTATGGGGATGCAGAACTTTCTCTTCACTTGAAATAAGAGGAAGCCCACATATAACATAGATAAAGGGAACTGCAGACCCAAGGTCCCCCAGAGCCTACAGGACACACTGTGAAAATCACCGTCCAGGATATGCTCCTACGTGCTTCCCAGGCTCAGCTTAGAACAGCCGTGATTCAGAGGCAGCTGATGTCTGAGGCTCTTAATTCAGCCCAAATGCTGGAGGTCTGTGTCTTGCGGCAGGGGGGAGGTGGAGGCCCACATTCCAAAGGGGAAAGCTCTGTCTTCCTTCTCCCCATGGGAGGGGAGGGATGCTCCCTGAGGTTGCCCGAGCACCACCGATAAGCACGTCCTTGCTCTCCTGCTTTTCTTCCCTCCCTGCTCAGTTTCCTGACCCAGACCTGGCATGACCTGGCCTCCTGGGCTGAGCCTTCTCCTGCCTGCCCCTCAACCCTGATCTCAGACCCAGCTCCCTTCCGGGGAGGCCTGCTATGCTCCTGCCCGAGTCACCTACACACCCTCATTTCACCCAGGAGACAATCCCTGGGAGGCCTAGGGAGGAGAGTTACTCATCCAAGGTCGGGGCAGAGCAAATAGGTGGCAGAGCCAAGACCGGAACCCCGGGTTCCTGACTTTGAGTTCGACTGTCCCTTCCATAGCTGCTTCCAATGCACTAACTGGGAGCCGCCGTCCATGTGACCATGGGGGCGGTACCAGACCGGGAGATGCTGGTGGGTAGCCAAGCTCTGTGGTCTTTGGGAGAAGGAAGAGGCCCAAGAGAAGCCCCTCCAAGGCAGGTCCCCCACCAAGAGGGCTAAGGCTTCTCCCAGGCAAAGGTCCCTGGCCACAGTGGGAGGGAAGGTCCCCACTTGGTAAGCTAGGAACACGAGCTGTGAGCTAGGAGGAGCTGTTGGGGTTACCACCAACCTCTCTGGCGCGCAGTCCCCCCACCCCATGACATGAGGGTAATGGTGCGCATGCGGCTGGGTTGCCGCGAGGGTGAAATGAGCAAGGACCTCAGCCCTCTGAGCCCCGCCCGGATGCAGCTATCACACTGTCCTTTGTGCGGGGCAGGCTGTCACCTCGGCTCCGCGGGGCTTGCCTAGTCCCTGTGAGGAGCAGATCCAGGCCCATAAGGAGGGGATCGCTGGCTTCCAGATTTCTCTCAGGTCTTTGAGTTCGCTGAGGGTATTTGGTTTTAGGAATTATATTTCTACCAGAGAAGCAAGGTTTATAATGCCAGCCGTTTGGAGGAATGAACTTGGAAGAGTCCCTGGTTAACTGGAGCGTCACTTTGGATTAATTTATAATTTTGCTCAACTCCGATTTCCGTTAGGACATTATCGTCAATTGTCTAGTTAAGACAAGGAGAGGATAGAAATGGGAGCGTGTGGGACGGGGGTGGTGGGAGCGGCCGAGAAAAGCACGGGGGCTTCTGTGTCCGCCTGCTTTGAATCCTAGCGCCGCAAGCTCTCCAGGGCAAGTTATTCAACCCTTCTGAGCCTCAGTTTGCTGGTCTGTGAAGTAGATGAGAGGCTGCACAGGCAGGGCACTGCTCCCGCCCCGCACATGCGCACATGCGGAGTCTGGAGCCTTTAAGCCCCGCCTACAAGGTGCTGAGGAAAAGCTCCCCTCCAGTGGGGGAGCCTGGAGCACTTCCTGGAGGCAGGGGCTGGGCCCGGAAGGACCAAGAAGACGGAGGCAACAGCCTGACCCACAGCATGGCAGTAGCACAAGGAACAAAAGCAGAAAAAGGTAGGACTACAACCAACTAAAAAGCTTCTGCACAGCAAAGGCAACCACCCACAAAACGAAAGGGAAACCTACTGAATGGGAGAAAATATTTGCAAATCATATATCTGATAAAGGGCTAGCATCCAAAATATATAAAGAACTCCTTACCACTCAAGAGTAAAAAGACAAACAATTCGATAAAAAAAAAATGGGCAGATATGAAGAGACATCTTCCAAAGACACACAGATGGCAATCAAGTACGTGAAAAGCTGTTCTACATCACTAATCATCGGGGAAATGCAAATCAAAACCACCATGAACTACCACCTCACACCTGTCAGAATGACCAGAATCAAAAAGACAAAAAATAACAAGTGTTGGCGAGGATGTAGAGAAAAGGGAACTCGTGCGCTGTTGACGGGAATGTAAACTGGGGCAGCCACTGCGGAAAACAGTATGGAGATCCCTCAAAAACTTGAAAGGAACATTAAAAATAGAACTACTGCATGATCCAGCAATTCCACCTCTGGGTATTTACCCAAAGAAAATGAACACACTAACTCAGAAAGATATCTGCATCCTCAGGGTCACCGCAGCATTATTCACAATAGCCAAGATATGGAAACAACCAAAGTGCGTATCAATGGATAAAGAAGATGTGATCCATATAGATATATATTGATATATCTATTTATATACACAATGCAGTATTACTGCGCCATAGAAAAAGAATGAAATCTTGCTATAATGACAACATGGATGGACCTAGAGGGCATTATGCTAAGTGAAATAAGACAGAGAAAGACAAATATTGTAGGATATCTTTCATTTGTGGAATCTTAAAAAAATTATGGAAAACCCAAGCTCATAGATAAAGGAAACAGATTGCTGGTTGCCAGAGGCAGGGGGTGAGGGGTGGTAAAAATGGGTGAATTCTTTTTGTTTATTTATTTATTTAAAAGATTTTATTTGTTTATTTATTTGAGAGAGAGCATGTGCATGTGTGTGAGAGAGCACGGGGTGGGTGGGGACGCAGAGGGAGAGGGACAAGCAGACTCTGCACTGAGCGAGGAGCCCAGCGCAAGACTCGATCCCAGGACCCTGAGATTGTGACCTGAGCCGAAACCAAGAGTCAGATGCTTAACCGCTTAACCGACTGAGCCGCCCAGGCGCCCCTGAACTCTTTTGTCTAAATAAATTGAATTGAAAAAGAAAAAGAGTATGGCAGCAGGAAACCACAGGGTCTGCAGAGATGGAAGCCTTTGGGGTGGGGAGATTCATGGAGGGGAGTCCAGGAAGAAGGTAGGGGTGAGGATGCAGCTGGGGGTTGGGGAGAGCTCAGGTGACCTGCTCTGAGTCATCTGCAGAGGCAGGATTCTAACTGGGGCCTGTGTGCCTTGCCAGTGCTCTGGGCTGTTTCTGGGAAGGGCTCCTGGATCTATTCTCAGAGTTCCCAGGGGATGGGGAGGGCCTCATGATTCAGGTCTGCACTGCTGTTGACACAGCTTCCTGACGTGTAGAGGGACAGGTTCCTGGAGGGCGTGGCCTCCCACCCGCCACCCCCGCAGCTCCTCAGCCCACAGGAGGATCAAGGGAAGTGGGGTTTGACCCATGCCCAAATTATTCATCAAACAACCCAGAAAGGCCCCCAAGAGACGCCCACGTTAATAATAAAAATAATTCCTTAAATGTGATCAGAAGCCTGGGAGCGAACTCTGCCGTGTCACTTCTTCCTGTGAGGTCACTTTCACTACCCTCCTTCCACAGAGGAGGAAACTGAGACTCAGGGAGGGAAGTGGCTCCCCAGAGGCCAGTCATTTGGAGACTGTGCCCCTAGCAGCATGTGTGTGTGTTTTGGGGGGGTGGGGGCGGAGTTTGGGCACAGCGGGGAGGGGACCACAGCCTGGGGACATTAATCCAGTCTTAGGAGGGTGGCCGGGCAGAGGGCCTCTCATTGCCTTGATCACAGGCCCTGTGGCAGGAACAGCAAACTGGAACAGTGTGTGCAGTGATGTGGGAGTGAGGCCCAGGTGGCACGGGCAAAGCGCGGTGTGGAGTGGGGGCTTGCAGGGGTCGGATGAGGGCGGGGGGCTCTGAGGGGGTGCTGGGGGCAGGTCTCCTGGGCAGCCTGCGGGCCTACTACGGGGAGACTGAGGCCCAGGACAAAGGGGATCATCTATTCCGGGTGAGACTAGAACGCAGCAGCCGGGATCCGAAGTGAGGAGCCTTCCGACCGTGGCTCTGCAGCAGTCCCCGCGCGGAGTCCCGCACGCAGGCGGCCCGCTGTGCCCCCGCGGCCCGCGTAAGCGCAGCGCCCTCCCAGGGCGGCTTCGAGGGCTGGCGCCTATTTGGAGGGGCCTGTCCCAGCCGTTCTGGGCCACCTCTGAGAGAGCATCTCACGTGGCACCCTCGGACCCCTCGCCCACCGAGGGCAGGCCTGATTTGCCGGCTGGCTGAGCGCCGTTTGTTAACGGGCAGGGCACCGGCTTTTGCACCCTGATCCCTGCGGGACCCAGCTCTCCCCTCTGACCAGCTGCCCTTCTCCTGGCCTGGCAGCGAAGGCTGGATGATGGTCAGTCATTGCACCACTCCCAGGGGTGTCCAGATTGGGCCTCTGGCCTGCCAGGGCCAGAGGCGACCTTCCTGTGTGGCTGACTAACAAGGCCCTGGCTCTGGGAAGCATCACAACAGAGTCTGTTGCCAGGGCGACCTCCAGACCCAGTGGCTTGGGACCCGGGGCTTTGGCCGCCCCATACTGGCTGCCGGCCTGAGCCCTTGCGGTACAGCCCTCTTTGGCTCGGCCGGGCTGTGCAGGAGAATGAGGCAGGGTGGAGGTGCTGGGCCTTTGGGGCCGGCTCAGCCTGGAGGGACCCCACATGGCCAGCTCGTCACGCGGACCAGGGTGACGGGTAGCAGCATGGGCACCTCCCAAGCTCTCCCCCACCATCCTATCTGTCACCACAGCCTGCACTTCTGCCTTGTCCGGAACTTCTGGCCTTCTCTCCTCCCCACTCCTCCCTGCCCTCAGCCCCGGGCCCAGTTCAGGCCCCCTCCTGAGTCAGTCTGGATCAAAGCTCAGCCTTCCCTCTAGACTCCAGGCCTCCGGACCCCAAAGTGGCCTCGAATGGATCCCATCCCTCCTTCTAGAATCCCTCCCTAGTGCCCCCGGATGAATCTCACCACTACTACCACCCCCCCAACACACACACACATCAGGAAAAGCAACGTTCATGCAATCTAACCAATATAATAAGCATTCACTTATTTATAAATTATATACACATGCCACCATGCAAATATAGTGGATAAATTATAAAATACATACCAAAAAATAGAAACTGATAAAAACCGCGAGTAAATAAATACTATTTTATGCTTTGTTTTCAGTGTATTTAATGGTATTAAGCAGAGCTTCTTGCTCTATGTTATTACCAAAAGTTGTGCTTGTTATTTACTTATTTATTTATTTTAAAATTTCATTTTTTAAAGTACTCTCTACACCCAACATGGGGCTGGAACTCAGAACCCCAAGATCAAGAGTCGCGGGCTCCACTGACTGAGCCAGCCAGACGCCACCAATGTGTTTAATTTCTACATAAAACCTTGGTTTAATGGTGTGGTATACTCATTTGAGAATCTGGTACTGAACTCCACATTTTCCACTTGGCTTAATGCCTGTTGTAGGTGAAAACTACACCTCACGAGAGCAGAAGCGCCACAGGGAAGAAGTGTGTTGCTGGCCACGCTGCCGGAATCCCAAGTGTGATTTTCAATTCTGCGCAGAGGTTTTTGCTGAAATTTGGTTTAACTGATATTGGTCGGTTATTGGAAACGAATCCAAAGGTGTTATTTTTTTCAATATTTTTGACAAATAAATTCAAAACGCACTGAAACTCTTTACTTAGAAGATTCTAAAATAGGTTATAAAATCCTATGTCCCTGTTTTTAAATGTATGATAGACAGGAGATACTCCGATAGCCATGTTAGCAACAAAATCATTCCAGAATACCTGTCTGCAGCAGGATGCTTCTTTCCAAAAGGGGTTACCTTCTTAGTCTCAAAACCACGTCTCTACCTGGGGTACTGTCTATTTGTTTTAGGAACTGCTGGATAACGTACCCCTATTGTCACAGAAAGACCCAGCACATTTAAATCATTTGTATTTCGGAAAAGAGGAAGGCACAACTCATCTTTAAGGTGGTGATGTGGTTTGCTATGAAACAGCCAGCAGATTTCTCTATAGTACAAAAGATTTTCGTGGCGCCTGCCTTTGTCAGTAATAATTTTGGTAAAGATTCTACAACTTAAGGACTTTGTTTTTATAAAATTAACTGCCTGGGGCGCCTGGGTGGCTCAGTCGTTAAGTGTCTGCCTTCGGCTCAGGTCATGATCCCGGAGCCCTGGGATCGAGCCCCGCATCGGGCTCCCTGCTCCGCGGGAAGCCTGCTTCTCCCTCTCCCACTCCCCCTGCTTGTGTTCCTGCTCTCGCTATGTCTCTCTCTGTCAAAAAAATAAATAAAATCTTTGAAAAAAAATAAATAAATAAAAATAAAATAAAATTAACTGCCTGGATGACTCCTATGGCAGGTTAACTAGAAGCATCGCTGTTGGGGGGGTGGGGGGGCGCCGTTGTCAGGCAAGCCCACATGGTGGACCCCACACTGCTTTCCTCAGGACACCTGGGATATGGAACATGTGACCTACCACAGTGTGGACAACATGAGGGCACCAATGTCAGGCTATTTATTAAATATTCGTAGAACGTAAATTTTTCCTCCTTTTTAAAAAAAGGTAAAAATAAGTTTACATAAAAGTTCTAGAATGGGGCGCCTGGGTGGCTCAGTTGGTTAAGCGACTGCCTTCGGCTCAGGTCATGATCCTGGAGTCCCGGAATCGAGTCCCACATCAGGCTCCCTGCTCAGCAGGGAGTCTGCTTCTCCCTCTGACCCTCCTCCCTCTCATGTTCTCTGTCTCTCATTCTCTCTCTCGCAAATAAATAAAATCTTAAAAAAAAAAAAAAGTTCTAGAATGTTCTTTCTACATGAATGGATCACCTTGTGCACCCCATTTTGGACCCCTCTGGCTGCACAATAGGGTCCTTGGCCATGTTCACAGTCCCTCAGGATCTGTGATAGTCTTCCTCACATCCTGGTTCCCATGCAAAGCTAGATCCAGTGTTCCTGAGTACATCACCTATTTTTGTCCTTCCAGTACAAGGTGTTTTGCCTGATATGCCCATTTCCAGGGGACTGGCTCAAAAGTCTATCCTTTCTTCGAGAGCCAGCCCCAGGCCACCGGTCCACAGAGTCCGGTTCTCCAGCCAGAGCTGTTTATTCAACTATTCCAACATTTGTTGAAATGTTTATTGAGCACCTACTATATGCCCTGCTCTAGAGGTTGCTGGGTCTACAGCAGTGAACCGAACAGACAAAATTCCCTCCGTCTGGGAGCCGGCATTCTAGTGGGGTACATGTTGATGTTCTAGGGTCAGTCCTCCTTCCATTGACCTATAGGTGGTTGGCTATTTACAAGTTTGTTCCTAACAATAGAGACCTCTGAGCCTGAAATCCAAACCCAGGTCCTAGCCCAGATTAGGGGGCCAATAGATAAGGTTGGAATTAAAGAATAATACAGGGGTAACCCCATGCCATGACCCCAGCCATAGAGGAGGATCGGATGCCAAATCCAGACTAAGGCTCCCCGAGGCGCCTGAGCCCGGCCCTGGGTCCGGCTCTCGGAGCTCCAATCCACAAACACCATTCCCAACAGCTTCATCCCTGCCCCTCTGAGAAGGAACTGGACAGCCCCCTGTGGCCAGCAGGAACCACTTCCACCTCCGAGTGTCCCTATATTTAGCGCTCTGCTGTGACCTTGGAGCCCTCTGCTGCCCGTGGCCAGAGGGAATTGCCCAAGCAGCTTTGATGGCCTGTTTTCCCAGGCCCTGCTCCCACTTCCCAGACCCTCGGGATCCCTGCAGGAGGTGGGGCCCCAAACCCGGGGCCCCCCTCCACTGGCAGGTTCCGCATCCCAAAATAGCATCAACACTTGGCAAGAAGAGATGGCCACCTGTAGGGACAGAGCTGCCTGGGGCAGGGGGGTGGGGGATGCCTGGAAAGAAACCTCCCAGCTAGCACACTCCGGTGTTCCCTGATCCTTTCTGAGCATGAAGTCCTCGGCCCCTAATTCTTCCACTGTGCATAAAGCTGACTACTGACTGCCAGAATAAGGCCATGCACCTCATCTCCCACCACGCCACCCCCATTCCAACCTGACACCAGCCACACTGTTCCGCTTTATGTCCTGAACAGGCTGCCCACCTCCCCCCACCCACACCCGAGGAATGTCTTTGTTCTCTGTTGAAATCCAGCTAGTCTGCAAAACATCAGTTCAAATGCTACCTGACCCACAGAGGCCCTCCTATCATGGGCTCAGGGGACTGGGCTATGCTTCGGTGCTCTGTCCCTGGTCCTCCAGACCTGCCCTCTTTAGAGCTTCTGCTTGGTTCAAAAAGCCCAGACTGATGGTTGGAGGATGGAGGTTCCAGCCTCAGCTTACTGTGTGGCTTTGGGGGTGTTGTCCCCATGTCTGGCCCTCGGTTTCCCTGCCTGTGAAATGGGGAAGTTGTATTCCATGACCTCCATGGGCCCTCCCCACAGTCTAAACCTGAGATTCACCATCTGGGGGAATAAGGTCATTCTGGAAGACAGAACTCGCTCCGACCCTCCAGCTCCTGGAGGTGTGGTCCCCTCCTTTCCCTGTCCTGCCCCACAAAGCCACTTGGCCCTGAGGCAGGTGTGGCCTCCTGAGGCGGCGGCGGGGGGGGGTTGTCCCTGGCTGCTGCCCCTGGGATGGGGCGCTGTGGCGGGGCTGGCTGAGGCAGCCTCCCGTGTGAGGAGGCCCCCCCTTCCCCAGCCACCTGGTTCAGGTTTCTCTGCTCTCTCTCAGCTGGGGCGCTCAGCCGACAAGTCTTGTCAACTGGAATGAGACAGCACGCTATTTACTCCACCAGGGCACCACCGGGATCTATGCAGGATGATAAGAAACCCCAGCAGAGGTGCTCTGGAACTTGGAGAGGGAGCCAGGTCTCGCTGGACCCCAGGGAGGTAACAAAGCTTCCAGAGGATGGTCACGTCTCTCCAGGTCGGTGAAGCCCACCGAATTCTCAGGTGTGCTCCATTCTCCTTGCAGTAGAGGTCGGAGGCAGCTTCCAGGAGCTTTCCCATGTCGACCAGACTGAATGTTCCATCAGGGCATGGGTGGTAATCAGTCACCGGTAATTTATTCAGGAAATGTCTCCCGTGGGCCAAGCACTGTTCTAGACACTGGGGTAGAGCAGTGAGTAAGACTGGCACAGTCCTTGCCCTCCTGGGACTGACATTCTAGTGGAGGGAAGTGGACAAATAAATATATAATATCCCAGGGAGCCGTAAGTGCTCTGGAGGAAAATGAAGCGGGGCCAGGGGACTCCAGGAAGGCTGGGAGGGGCGCCTGTTGTAAGCAGGTCAGTCTGGAAGGTTGACTCCCCTCCGTCCGGGGGTTGACATTTGGGTCAAGACCTGGAGAGTGAGAGAGGGTGCCGTGGGGATATCGAGAGGAGGAGTGTTCCAGACCAAACAGCCGGTGTAAAGGCCCTGACGCAGGAGTGCACCAGGAGTGGTGCAGGACCAGAAAGCGAGGCTGCGGCAGAGTGGGCGAGCAGGGGAGGAGGAAAAGTACGGGGGTAACGGAGGCTGGGGAGCAGGCCATGCTGAACAGCGTCTTTTAATTTTTTTAATTTTAAAAAAAGACTTATTTATTTTGTAGACAGAGAGGGAGAGAGAGAGAGGCAACACGAAGAGCAAGGGGGAGGGGCAGAAGGAGCCTGAGAGAAGCAGACTCTATGCTGAACACGGAGCCTGACACGGCCCCCTGCAGGGCTTAATCTCATGACCCTGAGGTCATGACCTGAGCTGAAATCAGGAGTCCGACGCTCAACCGACTGAGCCACCCAGGCGCCCCCAGTGTCTTTTAATTTTTGTTCATTACAACCCATAGTAAGACATAAATTTTCTATTACAATCCAGTATGAACATGCACATACAAAAATAACACAAAAGTGGGGGCGCCTGGTTGGCTCAGTCGGTTAAGCGTCTGCCTACAGCTCAGGTCATGATCCTGGAGTCCTGGGATTGAGCCCCACGTCAGGGTCCCTGCTCAATGGGGAGCCTGCTTCTCCCTCTCCCACTCCTCCCTGCTTGTGTGCTGTCTCTCTCTCTCTCTCTCTCAAATAAATAAATAAAATCTTTAAAAAAACCCACCAAAGTAAATTTCATAAAACATACCTTTACTAAATGTATGCCCTTGTATATATTTTATTTTATGTTATGTATTTTATTTTATATCATATTATGTATTTTATTTTATCTTATCTAATCTAAAAAATAATGCTGGTTATGATCCTTCAGTTGATTTTCTGACCCCCTAAAGGGTCATGGCCCCCAGTTTGAGAAACACCGGCATAGAGCCTTATAGACCATTGTAAAGAATGAGCTAGAAGCCACTGGACAGGTTTGTGCTGAAGAGTGATGTGGTCTCTTTGGCTTTTTGTTCCATTTTTAAAGTTAACGTGTAATTTACATACAGTAAAATATACCCTTTCTAGCGTACACTTCTGTGGGTTTTGACAAATGTGTACAGCCATGGAAACCTCATGTTTTGCTTTTGAAAGGGGTCACACAAGCTGCTGAGTTGGGAAAGGCCTGGGAGGGGCAAAAGTGGCCGCAGAGGGACTGGGTAGAGGCTGTTGGAATGGCCCAGGTGATGGGTGGTGGTGGCCTGGAGCGGGGTGATGGCTCAGGCAGCTTCGGAGCATATTTCTGAAGGCTGAGCAGAGGCGTTTGCTGACGTTTGGGATGCGGGGTGTGAGAGGGACTTAAGAATGACCGTGAGATCGTGGGGAGGTGGAGGGACAGAGGAGGAAAAGGGTCTGGGGAGAAAATCGCAAGTTTTGGTTTAGACAAGTCAAGTGTGAAGGTCAATGAGACACCAGTCTGGAACGGCCGAGGAGCCAGGGGAGAGGCCCAGCCTGCCGATGACCCCGCGAGCCACTGCCTGCCTGAGATAGCCGAGGGAGTGCGTGTGTGAAAAGAGCCCTGGGTACCGGCCTCGCTAAATGGGTGAACGGTGATGGTCAGGTGTCCCCGGCCAGAGAGGGGCAATAAGCTGCCGGTAGGGTGGGCAGAGACCCAGGGCCGGGGAAGGAAATGCCTCTGTGTCTGAGCATCAGACTGCTAAGTTGAGCAAGATGAGGGCAGAAGACTGATGGCTGTGGCTCTCTTGGACTTTATTCTGTAGACACTGGGGGTGTGTGGCCGTTTCCTGAGCAAGCAGCGGCTTGGGTTGAGCTGTGCTTTAGGAAGATTAATCATAATTATTATTTATAATTAGATCATATTGTTTACTTATCTGATCGAACTCCCGATCTGACCAAGCCCTGTGCTTGTACCTTACACAACCTAACTCATAAAGCCTCCCTTGGGCCCTTCACGGCAGGTACTACTGCTCTTTCTCGCTTACAGGAGGAGACACTGAGGGGCTCAGGAAGAGGTGGAGCTGGGCCTGGAACCCAAGCAGTCTGGCTCCAGGGTCAGACTCGGCAAAGAGGAAACCATTCACTCCTGGGAGCAGAGCCTGTGAGTTTTTGGCCTATTGCCCAGGTGCTGGTGACCTTGAGAAGGTCACTGAAGGAATCTGGACTCCGACTTCCAGCCTGTGGGTTAGGGGCAGGACTACTTGGTTTCAAGCGGCCCTGCTCCCTTGCCTTCAGCTCCTCGGCCTTCTGGTGCCCATGCCCTGGGAGTCGGGCACTGCCCCCCGTGCCTCCTGGCCCGGCGGCCAGAGCAGCCCAAGAGGCTCCTGGGTGAGATTTGGCAGCCACAGGACTTGGGTCTTTGCTCTTTGGCTGGCTTGGCCTTCCCTGGGGCCCTGCTCCCCTGCCCGAAGTGGTTAGTTTCTTGAGGAGTCTGTCACCATCTGGTCCCCATGTGCTGCCTGTGGGTCTGTCTGGGGCACTGGAGGATTCCATTCCAGCCCAGAGTAATTGTTACCAGAGGTGGGCAAGAGTGGGGTGCCGGGAGAGGGGAAGGGGGGGCACCATCCGGAGCAGCCAGCAGGGCCTTTGGTGAGACAGAGACAGGGACAAAATCAGAGACAGAAGGTGACAGAGAGAGAGACATGGAGACAGAGCAGGGCAAGATGGGGGCTGAGGCTGAAGTGACCATGGGGGGCAGTCGGATGGAGCGACAAGGACATAGCTCGGCAGGGAGGGAAAGGCATGGAGAGATGGACCCTCAGAGAGGAAGGAGAGGCAGAACAGAGAGGAGAATGGAGAGGAGGTGAAGGAGCCGGGCCGGGACCGCTCCCAAACAGCCGAGCGGCAAGTTTCAGAGCAGCTGGGAGCCCAGAGGTGCTGCCAGGGCAGCCTCGGTCCCGGGGCAGGGGCAGCGACAGCGACAGTCCTGCTGCTGGCCTCTCAGAGCCCCGCCCACCGAGGATGCCCTCCCTCCTGCCTCCCTGCCAGACCCAGGGCCTTGGAGCTCCTGCGTTTCCTCCTCACCCCCAAGGACCTGGCCCCCGGTTGCCTTCCCACTTGGCTCTAGGAAACCATTTCTCCAAGGGCGAGGGCAGTGTCGGGGGGATAGGAAGAGCATTGGGCGGTGAACCTTGGTCCTGTCCCAGCCTCTGTTCAGTGCAACCTCACGTATCGCCCCTCTCCTCCCTGCACCTCGGTTTCTTCATCTGGAGAAGGGGCTGGCCTTGGCCTCCAGCTCTACCTTCTGAGTCAGCGGTGCCACGGGCTCAGGGGACTGGTCAGGGCACACCTCGGTCACACGCGCGGTCAGGAGTCCTCTCCTGCAGTCCCTCTGTCCCCGTCTACCTTTCTCTCTCTCTTCCCAACTCACGCAGTGCTCCTTAGTGGCGCCCCGGGCTGGGCCCTGATGCCTCACAGATGGACCCTACGGGGTCCCTGGGTCTGGAGAGCTCAAGACGGCAGGTCAGACTCCAGGCATAAATGCCCTTGCCCCGGGCCAGCTGGCGCCAGCTAATGCCACTCAGCCCAACCCCCACGTCCACACAGCCCTGTTCTGGGCAGTTCGATGCCGGGCACCAACCCAAGATGCACAGAAGCTAACCCTGGCATGTCGAACGCTTTCCACGTGAGAGTGAAGAGTGGCCAGAGAAGGGCTCGCCCAAGATAACACAGCCAATCAAACCTGACTCATTTTCCACTTTGCCTTGGTCCATCCTGGGGGGCTGGAGTGTACAAATCCCACACCCAGGGTGAGGGCAGCCTCAAGGCAGACCGCTCCTAGGCCAGGGAAAGTCTAGTGATGGCCACTCAGAGTGAGGTCACTGATGGGATCCGCGTGTCAGGTCTTGTCCTCCACCACAGACCTCCTGGCCCAGCCCCAAGAGGCCCAGGAGATAAGGGGCGGGGGGGAGGCCTGTGCTCTGTCAGTCCAGGCCCAGAGCCCAGAGATGATGTATGCTGAGGCCAAGGCTGAGAAACAGAAGAGAAAATGATCCCACCCTGCCACCTTACATGGGGGGGGGGGGGGGGGGGGGGGGGGTAGAGTTCTGGAAGGATCTAGCCTCAGGCTAGAGCAGTGTCAGCTTGATGCAGCTGGATATCTGCGGGCTCCATGGCCTCAGGAGAGCCCAGGCTGTGGTCCCCAAGGGAGTCCTGCAGACTTGCCTAGCCAGCCCTCCTGCCTCCCGCTGGTTCTGCTTCCCTGACAGAGCCCGGAGGATGCACCATCCATGGGGACACTGTGTGCACGTGCCATTGTTTACCTAACATTCCTCCCCAGATACTTTTCATGTTGCAACTTAGTCTTCATTTGGGGCTACAGGATACTCGATCTTGCCGATGCACCATAATTTACTACGCCAATCCTAGCATCATATATATTTTTTAAATTGTCACAAGCATCTCATTGTATAGTTTGGAAGTTTTTCTCAAGAGGAATGTGCAGGCATGGGGCGCTCCAGCCACCCCTGGACGCCGTGCCTCGTACCAGTCTGACTGTGCTATTTCCCCGCTCCTCTCTCTTTACCCAAGGGCTTCCTCCAGCACCAAAGGATCTTGTTCAGCCTGTGCAAGGAAGTGCTAGAAATTCCACACCCCCAGGGGCAACCCTCAATCATGAGAGGTGGAAGCAGGACAAACACCCCAGCCTTCAGCTCCTCAGTCTGGAAATTCCGGGATGTGCTCTTACACCACAGGGGGCCCTGCTCATCAAACACACTTTCTGGGGCTCTCTCCCTCCCCATCTCGCTTCTCCTTCCCTGTGTTTCCTGGGGTTACCTCCTGAACGAAGGACCTGCACCCGAGTCCTTGCTCCCAGGGCCTGCTTTAGGGGAACCCAATTTAGGAGCAGAGGGTCTCTTTCTTTCAAAGACTCAGTGTCACCAGTGGGAAAGGGGCCATATTAGCTCAAGTTTCTTCTCAAACTATCTTGAGTCCACTTACCCCCCAGACCATGCTCAGACCTCACAGTACACTGGAGAGGAGAGAGCTCAAGTTTTGGAGACAGGCAGCCCCCACGAGCAGCCCTACTGCCATCCTTGGGCAAGTCACTTCACCTCGATGAGCCTCAATTTCCTCAACTGAAAATGGGCTGGCCAGGCTACGTGTCGGGCTACATCTAGGCCAGAGTCTAAAGGGAACTCTAGTCCACCGCCTCTTTCCCACCCCCGGCCCCGCCCCCCTCGAACCTTCCTCCTGTGGCTGGATGAGGGAGGCTGTGGCCAAAAGCCACATCCCTAACTCTTTCCTGTCCCTCTTACAATTACAGCGTGCTGTGAGCCAGGCACTGTGCCCGAGGCCCTGCATCAGCGGTGTCTTTGAGGCCCCCACAGCGCCACGAGGCGGGTGCAGTGATGATGCCCATGGCAGAAATAAGAAAGCTGAGGTGTAGAGAAGAGGGGACCTGTCCCAGCCACACAGCTGGGTGCACAGCTCTCTCTGGCTCCTGCAGGCATGCTCTCCAGCATCACACGGTCTCATTATCCTCTTGAGAGGAGAGAGATTCCTTGGAGCCGACTCAGGGCCTGGGGCCAGGCAGCCACATCCCTGGGGTCTGTGGGGGGAGAAAGTGACATGGGGAGATTCCCACACAGCTCCGAGATTCTGACCAGCTGGACAGCTGGGGTTTGAAGGAGGGGGTTGCAGGCTCTGTCGGCCATGCTTGTCCTGGGGGCACAGATTCATCGTTTGGGTCTCAGCCTCCTGGGAGGCCACTCGACGCTTGGGGAATTGGGGAGAAGTGAGTGAGGCCACCCAGAGTGGGCTCCAGAAGCCACAGTCTGTCTGGGAAGCAGACATTCCTCAGTGGCTGAGGTTGAGTGGAATTCAGTGGGAATTCCAAAGGCTGCTTCTTCTGGGAGCCACTAGGAAGATGCCCTGAAAATGGCCTTTCATGTTCTAGAGCAGCGTTATCCCATAAAATGTAAGGCAGGAAAAAAAAAAAAATGTAAGGCAAGCCATATATTTAATTAAATTTCTCTAGTAGCCACATTATGAAAGTAAAAAGAAACAGGTGAACTTAATTTTAATATATTTTATCTAGCCCAGTATGTCAAAAATATTAATCATTTCATCATGTAATTACTATTAGCATTGAAATCATTAATCACATTTTAAAAAATATTTTGTTTATTTATTTGAGAGAGAGGGAACATGAGCAAGGAGAAGGGCAGTGGGAGAAGCAGGCTTCCCGCGGAGCAGGGAGCCCGATGCGGGGCTCCATCCCAGGACCCCGGGATCATGACCTGAGCCGAAGGCAGACGCTTAACTGACTGAGCCACCCAGTCGCCCCCATTAATTATGTAGTTTAATTCCCTTTTTATAGTAAGTGTTTGAAATCTGATGTGTATTATACAGACAGCACACCTGCACCGAGACAAGGCACCACATGGGGTGCTGAATGGCCACACGAGGCCAGCGGCTACTCACTGGGCGAGCAGTTACAGAGGCCCACGGGGGATCTGAGGACACTGGCTTTCCAAGTGACAGTGAAGAGGGTGAACGAACCACAGTGCCAGGAGCAGGCCAGGCGAGGGACCCAGAGGTGAGGGATTTAGGTACGGGTCATGTATCATTTAATCTCCTCAACAGCCCCACGAGGTGAGTACTATTACCTTGTTAGCTAGATGAGGAAGCCAGCCCAGAGAAGTCAAGTGGCTCGCACACGGTCACAAGCAGGACGGGAGTCTAGTCGTCCCCCCAGCACTGACAGATGTTGCAGCCCACCCCACCCCAGGCGCACAGATGAGCAAAGGAGGACGCCCTGCCTCAGGGTCGCTGAACTCACTGATGTCCGGGCCGGCAAATGAGGGACAGGCAACACCTAGGGAGCCTCCCTCAGTCACCCTCCCTTCGTACGGAAGTGGCGAACGAGGAAGGGGTCAGGGAGCAACAGCTTTTTTCTTCTTCATTTTGCCCTATCAAAGGCTGGTATGGATGGTGCCAGATGGGTCCAGCTAGGATGTGGCTTTTCTCCTTCCTTCCCCATTTTTCTACACAGGCCTGTGTGTGTGTGTGTGTGTGTGTGTGTACAGCGCACACACAGAGCAGAGCAGGGGATGCCATTCGACTTGGATAGGGGACCAGCAGGCAGCTCTGTTCAGCAGATGGAGAAACTGAGTCACCTGCTAAGGGCATCACTCAAGATCAAAAGTCCCCTGACCACCCCACCTTAGATATCCCCGTCTTGAGCATGTGTTCCGTGTCAAGGCCTGCGGGACACCCAAATGTGGTAATCTGGCCAGAGCCTGCCATTTCTCTCCCATCCCCCGGGACCTGTGCTACTCTGGCCTGGGACTTCTCAGAGGCAAGAGAATGAGAAAGCTCAGTCCAGTGTTGTAGTCTGAGGAACAGGCCTGGTTCTCCCTTTCTTCCCCCACAAAGCCGCCAGCATCCCGGGGAAGTCCACGAAAACTTTAAGATCCCAGAGTTCCGTCCATCCATCCCATCTTATTATTCAGCTGAGGGCCCCCTGAACAGCGTGGCCTCGAGAGGCAGGTGTCTGGGCCAGAGCCCTTCTGCAGAGGCCCGTAGAGAAACCAAGAGTAGGAGAGAGCACATTGTGAGGACTGGTTAGCCTGGATCACTCTGGACCTTCTGGCTGGTCCACATGGACACATATGGCGTCCGGCCCCATCCTCCCCTCCCCCAGCCCATCCACGCGTACCCGCTGTCCAGAGCAATGCCATTCACATCTGTGGGCTCAGCCAGGATAACCTGAGAGGCTAGCCCCGCAGGGATTTGTTCCCATTATGCACATGGGGAGACTGAGGCCCAGAAAGGGTAGCGATGTGGTTCTCCTGCTGGCTTTCATTGGACAGGTCACGGAAGGCTGCCTGGAAGGGATACAGCATTTGGTCAGTACAGAAGAGGAGGCAGATTCACAGATCTCAGGGCCCAACTATGGTGGCAGGAAGGTCTGTACCGGTGATTAGAACGGCATTGGGTCCACCATTACAAGAAATACCCCTCCCTCCCCAGTTGGAGTCCTCTGCCCAAGCTGAGAGGGAGCTGAGCCAGCAACTCTAGCAGCTGTGGAGGGAACACTTCTCGCTCCCAGGGTCAGATGGGGTGAAGGGAAAGAGCGGGGGGCAGATCTAATGGGCTTCCTGGTTTCTGGTTTAAGCAGCTGAGTGTGGATGGTGGCGCCATTTGCTGGGATGTGCACTGGGTGGGGGAGCACATGAAGGGGAAGGTTGACTTCAGATTGGGCGGGGTGAGTCCCAGGGGAGATGCACCAAGGCGAGCATGAACGGGGGAGCTCTGGGAGGTGTGTCTCTGGAGGACATGCACCCGCTACCAGGAGCATCACCTCTGGGGGAGCCTTCCCAAACATCCTGTTCAAAACCCCATCCCCTCCACACTTCCTATGCCCCTTCCCTGCCCCAGGTCTCCGCATGGCACTGAGACCATGTAACATGCTATTGACCTGGATTTCACTTACTTTGCGTATTATCTGTTCCCCCTTGTGGGGAGGGGCGGGCTGTGTCTGCTGTTTTTCTGCTGGGTCCCTGTGCTCAGAACGTCGTCTGCCTCAAAGGTGTATGGATGGATGAACACCCAGAGAGCCAAGGGCATAGGGTTAGGGGTGGAGGGGGGGGGCGTGGCAGAGATCTGCATTTAAGAAGTGGCAGAGAAGTAAGCACCGAAGACGGTCAGTGCGCCCAGGTAACCTTGGGATAGTCACTTCATAATCTTGCTTTTGCTCTTTGTAAAAAGGAGATGATTGGTTTGCTGGGGCTGCTGTAAGAAAGCAGCACGAACTGAGTGGCTTAAAGGGAAGAAATGTATTGTTTCATAGTTTTGAAGGCTGGAAGTCCAAGATCAAGGTGTCAGCAGGGCTGTTCCTTCTGAGTGCCGTCGGGGAGAATCTGTTCCCGGGCTCTCCCTTGGCGTGTGGTGGTTGGCCGGCATCTTTGGCTTTCCTTGGCCTCTAGATGCATCGCCCCAGTCTCTGCCTTCATCTTCACATGACATTTGCCCCATTCGGGTCTATTTCCAAAGTTCCCCTTTATATGGAGATGCCCATCACGCTGGGTTAAGGCCCCCCCCACGATGACCTAATCCGCCTTGACTACCTCTGTAAAGACCCTATCTCCAAATAAGATCGCATTCTGAGGGACTGGGAATTAGGACTTCATATGAATTTGAGGGGACAAAATTCACCCTATAACATGAGATCATATAAAACCTGTTGCAGGGGAGGTTTGAGGATCAACGCAAATTAGTGTCCAAGCTGGGCCCCCTGCTATGACCATTAGGACTGCATTATGGCCAACCCGGGCGGACCTGGCTGCACGTGGAATCTTGTAAGGAGCTTTCCTAAAATGCCGATGCCCAGGCCCCACCCAGAGATTCTGGTCTCCTTGGTCTGGGGTGGGGGCCCGGCATGGGGATTTTCTGTAAGCTCCCAGGCGATTCTGCTGTGTAGGTGGGGACGAGAGCCCACGGACTAAATCTGTGGATGCGTGGATTCAGCTGCCTCATTGGCAAACTCATGCTTGGTTGGCACTGCTGCCCAGAGCCCTCCCCACATCCATGTGGCTCGGGGCGGGGCCCGGGGCTTGTGGGGGCAGATGAGAGAACAAAGAGGCTTTGTCCTCAGCTCCACACCCCAGGGTGGAGCCTGTGTACCTGGGTGGGACCTGAGCAGGAGGCTGTCCCCAGGCTGGGACTGTGGGCAAATGGGGAACGCGAAGCTCCTGCTTTCCTGAGGAACACAGCCAAGAAGTCCCTGCCTGAGGGTCTGTGACAGGGAAGGGGGAAGCTTTCTGGCCCTGCGGTTTTAAGGTGAAACCTGGAGGATGTCAGAGAATAGGATGATGAAAAGGGAAGGAGGGGAGGGCAGGTACCCACAACGGGAGAGAGAAAGATTCTTTGACACAAGACAGTGTGGTGTAGTGGCCTTGGGTGTCACACATATGAGCATTCAACTCCTGACCGTGGTACCTGCCGGCAGTGTGATCTTCAGCAAGTGGATGAGGTTTCTAAGCCTCAGCGTCCACATCTGTAGAATGGCAATCCTAGATTTAATACCTAAACGGTATGCATGTGTGGGGTGGGGGTGGGGGGGTGGTATTGTGAGAAGAAACATCAGAATTGGCCCCAAACAGTCCTTCACCTCAGTTTTGGTCCTGTCTTCCATCCACGAGTCAAATCAATCCCTCCCCGCAACACCCCACCCCCACCCGCACGGGAGGGGGGCAGGGCTCGGGGTCACACTCCCACCCCGCAAAGGGCAGGCCACGTGAAGTTTCACACCTGGGTCTCCTCCCCACAAGACCAAGGATCTAGAGGGAGGGGCTTAGGTCTTGCTCTTCTGTGTCCCTAGACCCAAGGTTTATGCTCAACCAACAGTAGATCCCTTCTAAGAACCACAGCTCGGTGCAGATAAGCATCTCTACGGGTTCTCAAGAAGTACCACACAGACCTGAGCAGCGCGTTAACGTGACGTATGCAGCGCAGCACCTGCGAAATGCTTTGTGGCAACAGGTGCCTGAAAGGGTTTGGCTGAGGGATGGACGGACACACACACACGCAGCGTTTCCCTGTGGGGCTCACCCCACCCGCAGGGTGTTCACACGAGCCCGAGTGTTTTCTGAGCAGCTGTGCTCAGTTCTTTACGAGCACCCCCTCGTTTGCTCCTCACGCAGACCTGATGGGGGGGCTGCTTTGCGGATGAGGAGATAGAGCCTGAAGGAGCACTTGCCGCAGCCTGTCCACGCCGCAGGCCCCGCCCCGCCTCACCCCTTCTCAGGGCAGCCGACCCTGGGGATGTCATCTCAGCCCTGCAGGCCCGGCCACCCTCCGTGCCTGGTTCTGACCTCCCGCCAGACTGGGAGCCCCTGGAGGGCAGGCACCGGGTAATGATACAGCCGGCCCAGCACAGGGCCTATGTGAGTGAATGAATGAGTGAATGTATGAATGAGACCAAGCCAGGACGCCCGTCCCTGAGAGGCTCGTGGCCCGGTGGGCGAGCACAAAAAATGTTCCACGATGGCTCCCCCTCCACGCACACAAGGAGCTGCTCCCCTGGCCTCCTGGCCCCGGCCGGGGTCAGATGAGGACTAAGGGAAAAGAACGGGCTTTGGGCACCGCGCGCGAGAGTGCCCCCTGGTGCCCCTGCTCTTCGTACAAGGACGAAGCTGCGGCCCAGGGGAGGCTGACCGGGCCAAAGCCACACAGCCAGTGAGCAGCAAGGCAGGTTTGGGGTCCGGGTCTCCCAGCTGCCCGCCCGCTGGAGTCCTCCCCTCAGTGCTTCGTCGCCAGGCTTGGGCCACCGTTACCGTTAATCATCACGTGCAATCTCGCCCTTTGGGGAGCGTCCTTGCGGGGCTGGTCCGTGCCAACGTGGGAACAATGCTAGCCACTGCTGGGTGCAGCCTGCTTGGCCCGGGAAGCACGGCCACTTCCATGGGCTTCGGTCCCACCACAAGGCGAGCGGCGCGGCCCGACGAGTGAAGGAGCACACTGAGGCTCCGGGCGCTCTCTGGCCTGAGGGCGCACGGGCCAGAGAGGCAGCCACGAGTTTGGCATGGTGACACCGTTCTGGGGATGGGTGGGGGTGACGGTTGCACAACACTGAATCATACACTCAAAAAGGATGAAAATGGCCAATTTTATATTATATCTTTTACCACAGTTTGAAAAAAGATGGCCAAGGGTGGGAGCCACACCTGGGACTGGGAGTCACCACGCCGGATAATCGATGTTCTTTCCCTTCTTCTGCTCTGTGGGGAAGTTTCATCCACTCAGGGCATTCTGGTATCCCGGGCACCCTCCGCCCCTTTCTTCTTTAGCAAACGGTTTCCTGGTTCCTGTTCCATGCCAAGCCCTGGATGAGGAGGGATGGGCCCAGCCCTCCAGGCGCTCAGCCTAGAAACCACAGACGACCCAGCGGGGGGCAGGATGGGGGCCAGCAGGCACCTGCAGGACTCCAGGCTGGGCTGAAAACAATGAATTGATCAAGGACGAAGAGGATGTTCAAGGCCGCAGCTCACATCCACAGCAGGGAAGACCCACTCATGACCCCAACGCAGGACTGTGAGAAAGGAGGTGAGGGCCAGGAAGCCCCTGACTTACGTGCAAGATAGGGGCAGGAGCGCAGGGCTCTTGTGCATCTGAATTTGAGCCCAGCTCTGCACTCACCTGTGGCGGCTCACTTCCTCTCCGAGCTTCAGTTTCCTCGGGGTGAGACACGCTCCACCTTAGGCTTGTGAGGATTTTATTCGTGCACATGAACTGCACGACTCAAAACTGAATGAATCTCCCCTTATCCCCCATCCCTGCACTTAATCCTCTTGAACTCCAGCCCCTCCGCCTTTCCACCTTGGCCCTGTCTTAGCTTCGAGACCTCCCTGAGAGGAAGAGGACGGGAGGACTTAGAGCGGCTCTGGCCGCAACCCCAAGCTTCAGGGCTCCCCACCTCCCCTGGTCTCAGCTTGAGCCCCTCATATGTGCCAGGGTCCTTCCCTGGTGGGCGTTTATTTCCTCCGTTAGTGAGGTAGGGATTATTAACATCCACGCTGCAGAAAAGGAAAACGGGCTCAGAGAGCAACCTCTTTGGTGTGTCAGGCCTGCCTGACTCCCAAATCATGACCTGCCCACTTCACCATCTGTCTGGGGCATCTGTGGTGGATCCCGGCTGCTGAGGCCCACTGCCTTCCATCCTTCTACCACAGTTCATTCTGCAAGCTGGACTCAGATCCGCAGCGCAGCCCTCTGTCTGGGCTGTTGCCTGCACACGCTTCCCACCGCCCTCCTGTCCCATTACGGTGGGGCTATACCCACCATATGCCTGCAGATGCCCCAGCTCACGTGGACACCATTGGCGACTGGATGCTGCTGGGCCCTCTGCTCCCTGCTCTCGTGAGTAAGCCTCAAGAGGAAAGGGACCTTATCCGTCTTTGTCATGCTGTATCCCCAGCGCATGACACATACTCTGGGCTCTATGAAGGCTTGAGTAAATAAAGAATAAGGGCCCCAGTGAAATAACCGTGGCACTTCAGCCGACATTGCCCGTGCAGGACCATGCCGCCCCCAGAGCAGAGCCAGGACCCTGTTCCAAAGGAGTGACCAGGGCAATGTTTGCACGTGTGTGGAAAAAAGTAGAGGCTTGGAGCAGGTTCAGGAAGGGGCAGGAAGCAGAGGGTTCTGGAAACCACAACCAGGGAAGGTGGCTGGGCGAAGAGGGATGGCAGCGTGTTATCCCGGAGAAGCTCCAGAAGGGCTGGCTTGTTCATACATTCTTTCTTTCGTTTGTTCAACAAGCTTTCCTGAGCCTTCCCATGTCCCGCTCTGCTGGACACTGGGGCACAGAGATGAATCCAGCTTGTCCCTGGAGAACCCGCAGTGAGTGGGGGACAGCTGGGCCAGACAAGAGCCCTTCCCACACTGTCGTGAACTGAGTCTGGGCCAGGGCCAGGAAGCCCAGACCAAGATGTCTGGCTGATGGGCCAGAGGGATTGGGCAGGGTGCGCAGTGATGCCCTTAGTTCTGATTAGCAGCTGGGTAGATGGTGATAACACCAGAGATGGGGAACAGGAAGAACACCCGGAAGAACACACGTGATGCAAGAGAAGACCCGTGTGGGACATGTGGGATCTGAGGTGCTGGTCAGACATCCAGGGAGACTTCCCAAAGAGATGGGAAGCAGATGGATGGGTCAGGTGATCCACAGAGGGCTCTAGACAGGGGACAGAGCCTTGGATACCATCAGGGTAGAGATGGTTCTGGTGCCACCAAGGAGCACGTGTGGGGGAGAAGAGCTGAGGAAACACCTCCCCCAGGGGAGCCCAGGCCACTTCCTCCCTCTGCTTGGCGCCTGGTGGTGGATACCTGCCGGCCTCAAGCCTTGAGGCAGTGGGGCCTTCCTGCTCAGCAGCAGAGCCTACGAAGGAAATAACTTTATTAGCTCGTGGATGAAAAACAGGAAATGTATGCTGTGACTCGGGCACCGGCCGAGTTTCACTCACATCTGGTTTCTAGGAAACAGTTATGTGGCCTCAGACTAGGCTGGGGTTTTCTCAGCCAAGTCTTTCTGGAAACGCCATGCTTTTCTCAGGAAAACCATGTCCTGTAGGCTCCTGCAACTAAGGGGTAGAGTGAGAAGAGGCCCCATTTCCCTTCCCAGTCCCTACCCCCAACAGCCCTCTAAGAGACCTGGGTTGGCAATGACTGATTTCCTGAGCACCTACTATGTGTTATATGGTCGAAACAAATTGCATGCATCAGTAATCACAATAACAAGATGAAGACTGGGAAAGTAAGTAAAAAAAAAAAAATTAGCTCTAAGAACACAGAAAAGTTGAAACTCAAAGGATGAAACAATATTACCAAAAGAAATCTGGTATAGCCATACTAGTATCAGATAAAACAGACTTGAAGACAGAAACATTGCTAGTGATAGAGTGGGCCATCACAAAATGATCAAAGATTCAATTAACCAGGAAGATATAAAACTGTTGAATTCATATACACATAATAATATCACTTCAAAACATATATTCTGTATCTATTACTTTTAAGTAACACACACACATACACACACATATATGACAAATAGTGGGAGATCTATCAGGATTTGATAGATCATTTAGAAAAAAGAAAAAAGAAATCATTAGGAAGACTTCAGCAACTGAATACATGCCTACAGAACCGCACATCTAATGACTGGAGAATGAATCCGATTTTAAAGCATAGAAGACTACCTCTGCATCCTGATAAAAGACTAGGCTATAAAGCAAGCACCAGCAAATTCCAAAGAATCAGTTTCATACAATCCACAATCCATGTTCTCTGACCACAGGGTTCAACATTAGAGAAATCTATAAATAAACTGCTTTTTCTTAACAGATTAAAAGGCAAAAATTCAAATTATTTCAATAATTATATAGACCATCCATTCAATATCCATCCGTGGTAAAAAATAAGACTCTTGGCGAATTAGTAATATGAACTTTCTAAACCTGCTATCTACCAAAACCAAAGCACATTATAAATTCTGAAGCATTCAAAGCCTTCCCTTTAAAAACAGAACTAAGATAAGGTTGCCTGTTATTGCTTCCAAAAACACAATAAGATAAAAAAGAAAAAAAATTCTAAGGATGGAAAAGGAAGAAACAGAACAAGGCTGTGATTTGTGTTATGGTTTAGTAGGAGTTTCCAAATAAAAAAGCAAACTAGTCTATGGTTAAATGATGAGGACTTAATAAGAGAGTTTAGCAATTTGTCTGATGTAAAATCAGTATATAAAAACCAGTTATTTTTCTGTTTTTCTTTTCAGTTAGAAATGTACTTTAGAAATACAATTTGTATAGCAATAAAAATACACACTATCTTGGAATAAATCTAACAAAAGATGTGCAAGATTGTTAATAAAATTTTATTAAAAGACATTAGAAGGAACCTAAACAGAGATGCACCCCACATTCATGACCAGGAAGGCCCACTATCTTGAAACTGTCAATTCTCCCCAAATTGACCTATAGATTCAATGCAATCCCAAACAAAATTCCCAAAATTTCAATGGAAGAAAAGTTGGCTTGGGTTTGTCTCCTATTTCCTCATGATTAGTTTCATCTGGAAGCGTAAAAGTCCAAGACAGGCTACCACTGATCAAAGATAGGATCATATGAACGTCAATACCAATAATGAAAATAGATTGAAATGCATCAAAATTAGTAAGTTCACAATAATACTTAAAAAAAAAAAACCCTTATTGATCACCTTTGGAAGATGCTAGAAAACTAAATAATTATGAAAACTGGAGTGTAAAAGGAAAGACTCCCAACATTTATCCTGACCGTATCTCAAGGAAATGAACCAGTATAACTGATGAAAAGGAAGTTTTTGTTTTTGTAATAAAAAAAAATTCTAGGTAATAAACAAAGAGAAAAATAGAATATCACCATTTTGCATTTCCTTGGAGAATGCCTGACTACAGGATAGGGACAGGAAAAGAACAAGATACACCTAGAACATCTTATGCCAGAAAGTAAGGAAGTATGCAAAGAATGATGGGGATTTTTCAAAAGGATACAGAAGCCCTCTTGAAGGGACTCCCACCGGCCAAACTGGGAACAATTTGAGCATCAAAATAAATAATGATAGTAACAGATTATAACCCATTGAATAAAACAGAAAACCGTAAGTCCGCCCTGATATAAACAAGTGAATAAATTAAAAGTTTGATTAGGAATGAGATATTTGCAGAGTTTCAAAGTATCTCTATAAACTCACAAAGGAGAAAAGAGTAACTTCACTGTGGAGAAGACTGGCAGACGTCACCTTAACCACTGTCAGTAATGGGACAGATCAAAATCCCATGCCACCCGAAGATGCAATGTGGAAAACCCAGGGTCATTTCCCTGATTATTATTTTTTTATTTTTATTTTCTTATAATTACCATACAATACATCTTTATTTTTTGATGTAGTGTTCCATGATTCATTGTTTGCATATAACACCCAGTGCTCCATTCAATACGTGCCCTCTTTAATACCCATCACCAGGCTAACCCATCCCCCCACCCCACTTCCCTGATTATTATGTGAAAGATGCATAATCATGAGGAAACATCAAACAAACTCACACCGAGGGAGATCTACAAAGTAAATTCCAAAATGTCAAGGCCTTTTTTTTTTTTTTTTTGAGACATAATCAGAGGCAATGAGCAACATTTGGATCTTAGTTTGGATCCTTATTCAAGCAGACACATTACACACACACACATACACAGACGTGTATATATACACACACACACGTATGCATGTATGTAAAAAGATAACCAGGAAAATTTGATACATTGAATGCCTGATTATATTAGAAAATCATTAACTTTTAAGGTGTAAAAGTCTTTATTTTTTGGAGCGACTTGCTGAAGTATTAACAGGTGAAACTATATGACGTCTTTAAAATAATTTAGAGTTGGGAGTCTAGACGGAGCACGGTTAGCAACGAATTGATCATTGTTGAAGCTGGGTGAGGAGGTTCATTACACCATCCACTCTACTTTTGTGTATGTGTGGAATTTCCTTAAATTTTTTTTATTTCCAAAGAAAATGCAAGAAAAAGCTAATGGAATAAATATGTGGCATGGGGAGCCTGGGTGGCTCAGTCGGTTAAGCATCTGACTCTTGGTTTCAGCTCAGGTCATGATCTCAGGGTCGTGGGATCGAGCCCTGTTTCGGGCTCTGCACTCAGCGCATGGAGTCTGCTTGTCCCTCTTCCTCTGCTCCTCCCCCAGCTCACACACACATTCTCTCTCTCCAAAATAAATAAATCTTTATTAAAAAATATGTGGCAAATACGAGTGGTGGGTACCCAGTGCCTACTATGTTCTTTGCTCTACTTTTACTGTATCTGTTTAATTATTTCCTTAAAAACAGTGTTGGTGACTGTGACCCACACCGTGATGCAGTGCTGGTGGGAGGGTAAATCACTACAGTCTTCTCGGAGAGTAATTTGTTCGTTGAGGTAGAATGATTTTGAAAAATGATCTTTTGGAAACACCAACATCCTTCAATAAGGAACTGGTTGACTGTATTAGAGTCCCTATATTCTCTAAAATAGGATACTCTGTAGGTATTTTTTTTTAATGGGGCAGTTCTATTTTTCTGACATGAAAATATATTTGACATATTTCTTAGGTGAAAAGCCAAACGGCCCAACAGTATATGAAGAATAATTTTACCATAATGTATACATAAATGTAGATATAATGTATACATGGTGTGTGTTGGTATCTACACTGAAAACATTTTATAAACATGTTTTTATACACCAAACCAAAAATGTGGTATATACCAAACTGTCAAACTCTCACTTTCTCTGTCCCACAAATTTTAAAGTAGATCATTCACCCAGTCACCTCATACTGGGGAGGGTATGTGCTCTGGTAAGCGCTGTGAATTGTGCAAGACTGTTGAATCTCAGATCTGTACCTCTGAAACAAATAATGCAATATATGTTAAGAAAAAAAAAGAAGAAGAAGAAGAAGATAGCGGGAGCGGAAGAATGAAGAGGGGGAAATCGGAGGGGTAGACGAACCATGAGAGACGATGGACCCTGAAAAACGAACTGAGGGTTCTAGAGGGGAGGGCGTCGGGGGATGGGTTAGCCTGGTGATGGATATTAAGGAGGGCACGTATTGAATGGAGCACTGGGTGTTATACGCAAACAATGAATCATGGAACACTACATCTAAAACTAATGATGTAATGTATGGGGATTAACATAACAATAAAAAATTTAAAGTAGATCATTCATACTAATATTATGTTAAGAGAAATGTTATATAAATGAACGGTGCTAAGAATTTTTGAATGACCTGTAAAAGACACAAAAAAATATAGCAAAGACATTACAGAAGAATAAGATGAGGATGGGGGAGTTTTGCTCTACCAGATATTAAGACTTAGTATAAAATTCTAGCAATGAATATTGTGAGGTGTTGCAGAGACAGAAGACAGAGGCAGCAAGCAATAAAGATTTATGCTGAGCAGTTGCTTATCTATATTTTAAAAACAAAACTAGCACCCTACTTCACACCCTACACACAAATCAATTCCAGATGAATTAAAGAGGTATGTGAAAAGAAGTATTTTAAATTTTTGGAAAAATATAGGAGCCTTACTCATAACCTGGAGATAAAAGTGGGGGTTTTTTTCTTTAATTTTTTTATTGTCATGTTAATCACCATACATTACATCATTAGTTTTTGATGTAGTGTTCCATGATTCATTGTTTGTGCATAACACCCAGTGCTCCATGCAGAACGTGCCCTCTTTAATACCCATCACCAGGCTAACCCATTCTCCCACCCCCCTCCCCTCTAGAACCCTCAGTTTGTTTTTCAGAGTCCATCGTCTCTCATGGTTCATCTCCCCCTAAAAGTGGGGGTTTTTTAAAAAGATTTTATTTATTTATTTGACAGAGAGAGTACACAAGCAGGGGGAGTGGCAGGCAGAGGGAGAGGGAGAGGGAGAAGGACCCTGGAATCATGACCCGAGCTGAAGGCAGACATTCAACCGACTGAGCCACCCAGGCACCCCGAGATAAAAGTGTTTTTTAAAGCAGACAACAAAAGCACAGAGCATAAAGAGAAAAGATGGGTAACTTTGACAACATTAAAATGAAGACCCTCTGTTCATTACAAGGCATCGTATAGAATATGAAAATACAAGTCCCAAACTAGGGAACATAGTCACAAAATACGTAACAAATTTATTATCCAGTTGGCCAATCTATTTTTTGATCTCTATATACATTTTGAATTTCCATACTCAATAAGACATACCTCATGTTTCCATCAAATGGCCTCCTCCACCACACCTCCTCCAAGGACTTGCTCTGACTTGGAGAAAGTCCTTCCGCTCATGAAGCTGAGAAATAAGTTCTGTTCTGCCCCAGGTCCCAGTCTGTCTGTGTCCTGAGGAGGCCAAGGGGACAACCTCAGCTGTATGAGTTTCCCAGGGCTGCTGTAACAGAGGACTACATCTGGATGGCTTAAAACAACAGAAATGTTTTCTCTCACGGTTCTGGAGCCTAGAAGTACAAAATCTAGGAGTTGGTAGTCATGTTCTCTCCGAAACTTCCAGCGGAGGATCCTTCCTTGACTCTTCCAGCCTCTGGTGCTCCAGGCATTCCTTGGTTAATGACAACATGGCCCCAGTCTCTGCCCTTGTCCTCACATGGCTATCTTCCCTCATCTTATAAGGGCATCAGCCATCTTGGATTAGCGCCCACCCTAACGGCCGCATCTTAACTTGATTACACCTGTCAAGACCTTATTTCCAAATAAGGTCGCGTTCACAGGTGTGGGGCTAAGGACTTCAACATGTCTTTTGGGGGGACACAGTTCAACCCACAATACCAGCTTCCCTTCTGCCCTCCTGATTGGGTCTTGGTGTCTAAGGACCTGGGGCTACCACAGCCCATGGGAGAGGGGAACTCGGTGCACAAGTGAGTCCAGATCTCATTCAGTCCACCCACCAGCTTCCAAGTGGGCCCTATGAGAGCCAATGTGATGCAAAACACAGTCTTACAGCCAAGTAATATAAAATCCAGTCCTAGGTCTGCCATACACTGGTTGTGAAACCTTGAATGGATCATGCCCTTTCTGAGCCTCAGTTTCTTCAACTGTAAAATGGGAAGTGATAATGTATACCTCAAAGTCTTACTGGGAGCGTCGAAAAGAATGATGTTTGGTGGAAGTGCCTGATATAACCAGGCACGTGGTTGGCTCTCCCTAAATATTAGTGCTCTCTCCCCCAGTTTCAAAGAGCGCTTCAGGGAGAGAGGAAGCCCAGCCCTGCCACCCTGCAGCTTGTAAACCCCTCGAGAACAGGGCTGTGTCATAGATTTCTTAGATCCCTCATGCGTCACCAAGTCTAAGATGAGTGACCCCTGGGAAAGGACAGCCTGACACCAAGAGAAAAGCCAGTTACCACTGGGAAAGCCGTGGGAGTCTCCACGCTCATGTCATGAAGCAAAGTCTTGACCCTCAAGAAAGGAACTGAAAGGACAGATGCTGGACTTCTCAGCAGGCGGCAGGGCACGTTTTTGTCCCCTTTCCCCCCTCTTTGGAGTCTGGCCCCATTGAGATTTGGGAATGTTTATTTTATTTATTTATTTATTTATTTTTGATGGGAAAACAGAGTAGGATAAAATATTTCCTTGCGTCTGGAGAGCTATTTTGAGCCGGGCCAGGCGGGTGATGCTCCTGGTGATAGACGCTGGCTGACCCGGGCTGGGCCCCGGGCTTCCGGCCTCTCTCCCTCCTGGGCCCACCAGAGCCCTGGCAGCAACGCAGCCTATGGGAGCCTAGGTTCCAGCCCCAGCCTTGTGACTCATCCCAGGGTAGGCTTGGAGAAACCTTTAGTGCTCCCGGACCTTGTCTCCCAAAGGGGAGACTGAGGCCTGTGCTGCCCCCTCCTGGGGATCTTGACGGGGAAACTCAGCTCATGGCTATGAATGTGCTTTAGGAATGTGGAAGCCTGCGACAGGACTGCCACACAGCTGGTTGAGCTCAAGATCCCAGAAGTGGAAGGGACCTCACTGGGGGCTCCTCAGACCCCCGCCGGCCTCCACATATCTGGCTGTGCCCCCTCCTGTTCATCTGCACTCAGTGGCCATGCTGTACGTCTGGAGAGCTGACCTGATTTGGCCCCACACTTGCCTAATCCTCTAGCAGCTCCCACTGCTCCCAGACAGAAGTCCAACTCCATCTGACGTCTGCAGGCCCCATTCGAGCCGGACGCCCTCCCCCGCCCACTCCAGCCTCCTCTTTCTGGGCTCTGAAGCCAGGCTGGCCTCTGTGCACTTTTCAAACTGCTGACCAGTCACCCAGGAGGTTCACATGCTTCGTCCTATTTCATCCTCACAATGACCTTCGAGGCAAATGGACCTTCCAGGGCCAAGGGGTCGGCGGAAGTGATGTTTGTGAATGTGCCCGCCACACAATGGGACCTTAATAAATGTTGGTTTTCTTCCTTCCTTATGAACACACACCCTCTTTTCTTTACAAAACCCCCCACGGCATCCACATAAATCTCACTGCAGCAGCTGCCGCTGTCGAGCCAATGGGTGTGGAATGGGGGCAGGAAAGGGCAGCGGTGGGAGCCAGGCCTCTGGGATGGGAAGCTCCCAGAAGCCTGCTCTCAGATGCTTCCCAGCCTTCACGGGGGAGCTGGGAAGCTGTGTAACAAGCTCCCCGCATCCCCAGGGCAGATGGCGCTCTCTCTCCTACAAAAGGCTGGAGGACGGTCTTGGTGAGGCAGTCCCAGCAGGAGGAAGAAACTTGAGATTTTTGATCCTGAAGGGGAAGCAGGAGCAGATAGAGGGGAGAGTCCCCGCGAAGGGAGGACGTGCTCCCAAGGAGGAGTTGCGGCACCTTCTGAACAGCTCGAGGAGCTGGGAGTGTTGGGATGAAGGAAAGGGGGGCATTTTAGAGCCCTAGAAGCTTATAGAAGGCTAGACCTGGAGGCCCTAAGGGCTCCCCCAGACTCCTGCTCTTAAAATGTGGTCAATGGCCAGCAGCATCAACAGATTATGGAAGCTTGTTAGAAATGCAGACTCTCAGGCCCTGTTCCAGAGCTGCTGAATCAGAATCTATTAGCAAGATCCCAGTGATTCATAAGCACGTGCAAGAAGCACTGTTCATGGTGATGCCCTTATTTTACAATAAAGAAATGGAGGCCCTGAGAGGAGAAACCCTCCGTCCAGTTCCCCACAGCAAGTGGGTGGCAGTGCTAAGCCCAGAGCTGAACACTCCTGGCCCCATCCGGTGTCCCAGGACTAACCCCCTCTTCTTGGTTCCCCATGCAGAGGCCGTCTTCTCTCCCTGGGTGCATTCAAAAGGGAAGGGACTGAGACTGGAATGGAAGAGCCCTGGTTAAGGAGGCAGGGGGCCGGGCGCCTGGGTGGCTCAGTTGGTTAAGCGACTGCCTTCGGCTCAGGTCATGATCCTGGAGTCCCAGGATCGAGTCCCGCGTCGGGCTCCCTGCTCGTCAGGGAGTCTGCTTCTCCCTCTGACCCTCCCCCCTCTCATGTGCTCTCTCTCTTTCAAATAAATAAATAAAATCTTTAAAAAAAAAAAAAAAAAAAAAAAAAGGAGGCAGGGGGCCTGAAGTCCCATCCCAGCTCTGTAACCAATTCGTGGTATAATCTGTGCTGTTGGGGCCTCAGTTTCCTCTGTGGTTCTCTGAGATGGGCTGGAGTAGGCATTACAATCAGGCGGTACATTTACTTTCTCACAGGTGCCTGGTGAGGCAGACAGGCCAAGAAATCTCATCCCTGTTCTACAGATGAGGAAACTGAGGCCTGCTAGGCAGTGGCTTCCCTGGGGCTGCCCGCTCTGGCTCCCTTACACTGTTCTGCACAGCCCAGGCGACTCTGAAATGTGCCCCATGACCAGGCTGTCCTCTGTAATGGCTCTTTCAGCTCCTGTCAGTTACCAGGGGCCCTGGCTCGGCTGACAGCCAGCGTGTCTGCTGCTGATGCTTGGATGCCCACATTCCTGGGCTGTGACGGGAGCACACCCAGAGCCCAGGCAAGGGGCACCCGGAGGGGTTCCACTTGGCTGCAAGCCCTGGGGCCTGGCTGTCTGGGGAGTGTCAGGAAGGAAAGAACTTTCTCTCCTTCTCACTGACGGGGCAACGGGAGATGTCTCTAGAGGTCGATATGGCAGGCGCTAGATAGGGTGCAGCCTCAGCCTGGCCCCAAGGCAAGGCCTAGCCCGGCAAAATGCAGGGCAGCAAGTGTGAGCGGGGTCAGTAGCTGATCGGGGAGAACCATCTGAGCAGCAAGACTGAAAGACCTCAGGCTGGAAGGCCAGACCTGGCTGGATTTTTGTCCAAGTTTTGACATCTTCTAGCTGTGTGACTGGCAGCATGGCATCCATCATCCCTGACCCTCAGTTTCCTCACCTGTAAAGTCCTCAACACAGCCTGGTGCCTACATACTAAGCCTGCAGTGTAACCCTTATGAGGCTAGAGATACTCGTGGCTCAGCCTCAGGGTGGCATTGCATTTTAAAAATGCTCCTAGGGGCCCCTGGGTGGCTCAGTTAAGCGGCAGACTCTTGATTTCGGCTCAGGTCATGACCTCAGGGTCAAGAGACAGCCCTGCATCGGGCTCTCTGCTGGGCGTGGAGGGTTATTAAGATTCTCTCTCTCTCTCTCTCCCTCTGCCCCTCCCTCTCCCCCCTCTCTCTAGAGCTTTCTCTGTAAAAAAAAAAAAAAAAAAAAAAAAGTCACTCCTAAACAGATAAAGCCTTTAGAATAATCTCAATAATTATACTATTAAGTACTAATAATCTAAAATAAGTCATTCTTTACTTGATTCGCTTAAAGAGAAAATGAATCTAAATACAGTCCATTCAATGCTCTCAGAATCCACTCTTCTCCTATTCATGTCTAACCTCTGCCTGGTTCAGCTCATCTCTCCGCAAATGCTCTGAAAACTTCAACCCTAAACTATCTAGCCCTTCCCCTTTTTCTCCTCCCTCGCCCTCAATACTTTATTATGTGGATCCCTTATCCAGTAATAGGGAAAATAATGCGGAAAACTGCAGGGTCCCCGGCAGGGCTCCCTTTGGCAGGATGGAGATCCTGCACAGGGACCTGAGGCCCATCCCAATTACTATTTACTTATTATTACTACTATTTAAAGCTGCGGCAGGACAAACATGATTGACACATGAATATCAAGGGCTGTTCCTAAACCCTGCCCACTGACAAGCCTCTGCCTTTTCCCTCTGGTTCCTTCCCATCCTTGCCCTGTAAGGAGGGTCTTGCAACGCCAGATAGGGTCTTTTACTTTGGGACTGGAAATCGAGCTGGAGAGCAGCCCGCGAAGAGCCAGATCAGAGGGCAGCAGGGAGGGGGTAGGACTTGGCAAAAGAAATGCGGCCTGTTTACTTTACTAAGAATACAGGAGGGAGATTTCACTACTGCCCAAGATGTAGGAAGCTGGAAAGGGTTTGGCTCCCATTCTCTCTCTCTCTCTCTTTTTCTCTCTCTCACACGCACGCGTGCACACACACACACACACACCAAATAAACTACAAATCAGAACTTTTCTTGAACGCCTCAGAGATCTGAGGTCAGAGGACAATCAAGTAGTCAAGACTCTTCTGGAGGGACAGGCCCACTCCAAGGAGAGATGGAACAGGGGACTGGCTCACCTGAGATAAAGCTAGACATTATATGGTCACCATACAGGCAGATAAGCAGAAAAGAGCTATAAGTTTCATAACTGCTAATGGCCGAGTGTTAGCTAGCATGACAGTATTGAGCCCCAGACCCAAGGAGGGTTTTGACATATTTGGAGGCCCTTTCCCATGGACCTCTACCAGGTACTTATAAGAAGTATTGGAGGAAGGCTGTGAGACTGTAGAGAGCCACCTATGGAGTGCAGATGTGCAAGACGAATACTAGAGGAAAGTACTGTCCCCTGCCAAAACCCTTCTCGCATATGGAACAAAGCCCTTAAGCTACTTCCACAGGGGCGGCAAATCTTGTTCCCAAGGGCCTGGGCAAAATCCCATTGCTGATGAGAGAAGGATACAGGAAAAATCCTCCACACTAGTAGAATGCAGAAAACTGTCCCACATCCAAAGTCCTGAATTGATACCACTAGTCTATTAGTGCTGGAACAAGGCAGGAAATGCTATCCAGTGCAAGACTCACCACAGATATAAGGCAGAGAGTGGCTTTCATTGGCAGAAGGGGCAAGAATGCTCAGAAAACCCCACCTCTGAGGCCCAGGCACACAGGGCCAGCCTAAGGCGGAGGCAGGGGCACAACAAGGAAAACACCTCCCTGGGCCCACAACAAGCTTCCTGTAAGAGTGAGTAACAAGCAAATCAGCCTACTACTGGGGAAGGAGAAAAATGTAGAGTGAGTCCTTTTGTGGTGAAGAAGTGCATGGATGGCTGAAGTCTGAGGAGGAGGGTCACTGAGAAAACTCCCCAGCACCTTAATTCTAATCCTAAACATGAGGCAATTCTAAGGAAATTTGAAAGCTGTGATACACTGAAGATAACCAGTTATAACAAAAACCCAAACCCAGCTGAACTCCCCACCAGATCGACTCAATCCCACACACTAATAGTTTGACAGAATAGGAGGTATAAAGACTTTTATCTCAGTCTCTACTATTCTACAAATAATGTCTGACATTCAATAAAAAAATAACAGATACATCCAAAGAGCAAGAAACAAATGACTCATTGTCCAGAGACAAAGTAATCAGTAAAACCAGACTCAGAGATGATCCAGATGGTGGAACTATCCGAGGAGGACTTTAAAATAAGTAAAAGTAGTAAGCTATAGAATATAGTGGGAAAAGTAGACACTACACAAGAACAGATGGAGAAGGTTCAGCAAAGAGATGGAAATTATAAGATTGAGTCTAAAGAAAATTTTAGAAATAAAAATCACAGTACTAGGGACGAATTCCTTCAGTGGTTCATAATAGGCTGAAAATAGATGAGGAATGAACCAGCGAGGACAAGCCAATAGAAATTACCCAAACTAAAAACACAGAGGAAACAAAAGTGGCAAGAAACAAACAAAACAGAGAATTTAAGAGCTGTGAGATAGAGACACCTGGGTGGCTCAGTCAGTTAAGCGTCTGCTTTTGGCTCAGGTCATGATCCCAGAGTCCTGGGATCGAGTCCCACATCAGGCTCTTTGCTCAACGGGGAGCCTGCTTCTCTCTCTGCCTGCTGTTCCCCCTGCTTGTGCTCTCTCTTTCTGACAAATAAATAAATAAAATCTTAAGGAAAAAAAAAAGAGCTGTGAGACAATATCAAACAGTTTAAAGAGGAGGGTAAAGATACGAACTACCTTGGATTTTGGTAAATTCATGATGCTTTTTTAACTTCTAAAGAAATCACTAGTAAGATAAAAACAGAATGCATATCTTTCAGACTAGTAGAGGGAAAAATGGAATGGCACCAAATAATCCAAATGAAGGGGAGAAGGGGGAGAGAAGGAAATAAAATGAATGGAATAAATGGAAAGCACAAATAAATGATATAAGTCTAACATCAGCACTCAAATTAAATATGAATAGAGTAAATGTTGTAGCTTAATTACAGAGGTTTTCTGTTCATCAAGAGGCATTATAAAGAGTGAAAAGCAAGCCATAAAGTAAGGACAACATGTGCAATATATTTCCCCAGAAAAGAACTTATACCCAGAATACAAAAAGAAATATTAAGAAAAAGATAAGAATCAAATAGAAAAATGGGCAAAAACTTGAATAGGTCCTTCATAAAGAGAAAAATGGCCAATAAATATATGAAAACAAATTCAAGCTTAATAATCATAAAAATTAAAATTAAAATATGTGATTACTCTCAATCTCATTTGTCATTAGGGAAATAAAAAGTTAAGACGAGATTCTACTACACACTTACTGGGAATCCAAAAACCTGACAATATCAAATGCTGACAAGGATGTGAAGCAACATGAACTCTCATTCATTGCTAGTGGGAATGCAAAATGGTATAGCTACTTAGACTCACCACAGAACCCAGAAATCACACTTAGACTCACCACAGAACCCAGAAATCACACTCCTGGGTATTTACTCAAGCAAATCGAAAACTTAAGTAAATACAAAATCCTGTACATGAATGTTTGTAGCAGCTTTATTCATAATTGCCCCAACAGGAAACAACTAAGAGGTCCTTCAAAAGGTGAATGGATAAACAAAACTTCATGTAACAGTCAGGGTTCTCTAGAAAAACAGAACAGATAGGATATATATAGTTATAGTTATATTTACATGACTATAACAAAAATCAGAAGAGTGGTTTTCTCTTGAGAAGAGAGAAGGAATGTGACCAAGAAAGGTCACACAGACTTGGGGTGATATCCTATTTCTCAACTTGGGGAGTGGTTACACGAATATTTGATTTATAGTTATTCTTTAAACTGCATGTATATGTTTTATATACTCTTCTGCATGTGTTTCTAAACTTAAAAATTATTAAAGAGTATAGAAATATCTATTCCTACAGCACTAGCCTCTTCCCAGGCACTTTAGCCTGCTAACCTCCAGAAAGCAGTCCACCTGTCCCCCTCCAGCCACACCACTGCTAGGGGCAAAGTTGGTGTCATTTGGGACACCTGGGTGGCTTGGTCAGTTGAGCATCTGCCTTTGGCTCAGGTCATGATCCCGGGGTCCTGGGATCGAGCCCCGCATCGGGCTCCTTGTACAGCAAGGAGCCTGCTTCTCCCTCTGCTGCTGCTCCTCCTGTTTTGCTCACTCATTCTCTCTCTCTGACAAATGAATAAATAAAATCCTTTAAAAAAGGGGGGGGGGCGCCTGGGTGGCTCAGTTGTTGAGCGTCTGCCTTCGGCTCGGGTCGTGGTCCCAGCGTCCTGGGATCGAGCCCCGCATGGGGCTCCCTGCTCAGCGGGGAGCGTGCTTCTCCCTCTCCCGCTCCTCCTGCTTCTCCCTCTCCCGCTCCCCCTGCTTGTGTTCCCTCTCTCGCTGTGTCTCCCTCTGTCAAATAGGTAAGTAAAATCTTAAAAGAAAACAAAAAAAAGGTTGGTGTCACTTAGGCGTAACCTTCACCCACTCTTGCGTCCCTTCATGCCTTGCTTCCTAGTGCCACTCTTCGCACCACCACTGCAGACTTCTGGCAGTTCTCTCTGGCCTGGATAGCTGATAGCTCTTATCCAGTCAACAAATATGTGCCAGCCATTATTCCATGAACAGTGGATACAGCAGGTAGTAAGACAAGAAACATTTTCCTCAATGAGTTTACACTACATTCTAGTACAGGAAGCACGTATGTCAATAAACAAAAGGTGGTTTCAGGTACTAAGTTCAATGAACTAGGTAAAATAGGGTAATGTGAAATAGGAAGTAGGCTTTTCCCAGGATAATCTGGAAAGACCTCTCTGAGATGATACTTGAGAAGAAACCTAACTGATGAGAAGGAAGCAGTTTTGTTTGAAGAGTTGGTAGAAAAGCCTTCTAGGCTAGCCCTCTAGCCTTCTAAGAGTTGGTAGAAAAGCCAGTAAGTGTAAAGGTCCTGAGACAGGAATCAGCTTGCCATGTCCAAGAGCAGAGAGAAGGACACTGTGGCTGAAACATGGTGAATGAAGAGAATGGAGGAAGATGAGGTTGGAGAGGTGGGCAAGGGTCAATCACACCAGGGATGGGATTGGGCTGTTAGGCTAAGTGCAATGAGAAGCCAGCAGCTGTTTGTTTGATACTTAACCCAAGAGGTATTTACAACATTTAGAACTACTTTTTAGTAGCAGCTGAATTGAGATATAACTCACAAACCACAAAATTCATCTAGGTGAAGTGTAAACTTGAATTATTTTCACAATTTAATATATATTCAGTTAGGCAATTACCTCCACAATCAATTTTACAACATTTGCATCACACCGAGAGAGAGAGGAGAGAGAGAGAGAGAAATATCCCCATACTCATTAGCAGTCACTCCTTCCCACTCCTATCCCCACGCCCTAGGCAACCACTAATCTACTTTCTATATGGATTTGCCTATTCTGGACATTTCATATAAATGAAATTATACATCTTTTGTGACTGGCTTCTTCCATTTAGCATGTTTTCTTTTCGTTTGGGGTTGGGTTTTTTGGCTTTCTTAGTGTTAAAGTTTATTTATTTATTTTGTTTGTTCTATTAATAAGAAAGGAATGTTGAAGACCCTGGGCATAATTGTGAATTTGTCTATTTCTCCTTGCAATTCTATCAGTTTTCTCTAACACAGTTAGAAATTCTGTTACTAGGTGGATATGCTTTTAGGATTATGTCCTCTTGATGAATTGAGCCCTTTCTCATTAGGAACTGGTGTTCTTTATCTCTGACAATATTCTTTGCTCTGAAATCTACTTTATCTATTAATATAATCAATCCAGCTTTTTTGGTATTCTTTCTTTCTTGGCATATATTTTTCAATCCATTTACTTTTAACCTATTTTACTTTTTTTAAAAAAAAGATTTTATTTATTTGACAGAGAGAGACACAACACAGTGAGAGAGGGAACATAAGCAGGGGGAGTGGGAGAGGGAGAAGCAGGCTTCCCTCTGAGCAGGTAGCCCAATGCAGGGCTCTATCCCAGGACCCTGGGATCATGACCTGAGCCGAAGGCAGACGCTTAACGACTGAGCCACCCAGGCGCCCCTGACCTATTTTACTTTTAAAGCGTGTTTCTTGGAGGCAACATATAGTTAGGTCTTGATTTTATATTTAATCTAATGATCTATGCCTTTTAATTGGGGGTAGATCATTTACATTTAATGTGATTATTTATCTGGTTAGGTTTAAATCTATCATCTTGCTATTTGATCTGTCTCTTCCTTGTTCCCATGTATACTCACCCAGCTTCACTTAATGACAGCATCCTACATAACCACAGTGTATTGTCAAAATCATCACCTTCATTTTTAAAACTTATTTTCAGCGGGTACAGAATTCTAGGTTGATAGTTATTTTCAGTACATTAAAGGTGCTGTTCCATTCTCTTGCTTAAATTGTTTCCTGAAAATGTTACCATCCTTATTTTTGTTCCTTTGTATTGTAATGTGTCTTTTCACCTCTGGTGCTTTTAAGGTTTTCTCTTTATCACTGGTTTTGAGCAATTGACTGTGAGGTGGTATACTCTGTCATGCTTCCTGTACTTGGAGTTTTTTGAGCTTCCTGCATATGTGGGTTTATAGTTTTTATCGAATTTGGGAAAATGCTGGCCATTATTTTCAGGTATTTTTTTTGTCTTCCCCTCCCTTTTATTTCTCCAGGATACTAAATTATTCATGTTAGACCATTTGAAGTCATCTCACAGTTAACTGATGCTTTGCTCATTTTTAAAATGTTTCTTCTTTCTCTGTTTCATTTTGGATTATTTCTATTACTGCCATTAAGTACACTTTCTTCTGAAATGCCTAATCTGCTGTTAACCCCGTTCACTATATATATGTATATATATGATACATACATCAGATGTTGTAATTTTCACCTCTAGAAGTTTGACTTGGATTTTTTTATATCTTCTGTGTCTCCATTTAACATTGGAACACATATATGCAGTTATAACTTTTTTTAATGTCCTTGTCTGCTAATTTTTACATCCATGGTGGTCCTGGGTCTGTTTTGATTGCTTGATTTTTCTCATTGTAGGTTGTATTTTCCTGCTTCTTTGCATTTCTGATCATTTTTACTTGATGCTAGTAATAGTGAATATTACCTTGTGGAGTGCTGGATATTTTTGTATTTCTGTAAATATTTCATGAACTTTGTCCTGAGATGCAGTTATATTTGTTGGAAATTGTTTGATCCTTGAGGGTATTTCTTTTAAGATGTGTGGGCAGGATTAGAGCAGCATTCAGTCCAGGGCTTCTTATTCCTCCCTATTGAGGTGAGACTTTTCTGCGTGCTCTACATGAAGCCTTGTGAAATATAAGGTTTTTCAGACTGGCTGGTCAATATTATTCCTGGCCCTGTGTGAGTGTCAGCTACTGTTTCCTCTAATCTGTCCAGGTGGTTCTTTCCCTACTCCTGAATTGTTTCTTCACGTGCATATACTCATCAGTACTCTGGTGAATACTCAAGTCCCTCCGCAGATGTCAGGAGTTCTCTGTGAAGCTCTCCCTTTTCCAGTACTTTGTCCTGCACATTTGATCTACCTTAGTCTCTCTGGGCTCTTAGTTCAGTCTTCTCGACTCAGGGAGTCCATCAGGCTCTGCCTGGGTTCTCCTCCCTGTGCTGGGGCCTGGAAACTCTCTCTTGTGTTTGTTTCCCACCTCTCAAGAATCACTGTCCTTTGATGCTTGATGTTCAGTGTCTTGAAAACCATTGTTTCATATATTTCGATTGTTATTGTTTCAGGCAGAAGAGAAAAACCTAGTTTTTGTTACTCCATATTGACCAGAAATCAGAAGACTGTGGGAGAGAAACAGAAAGGGATGGTGTCAAAGAGGAAAGGGATAATTGCAGGAGAGAAATCCTTAAGAAGCAGGAGGGATGTAATCTAGGTCCCTGGTAGAGGGTGTGCGACCTTTTAAGGAACTGAAATACTTTCTCCATTATTACTACAGGAAAATCAGGTATGTGGATCCAGAGCTAAGTGGATCAGTAGGAAGAGTGGTTGAAAGGAGTGTCTTTAAAAAAAAAAAAAAATTATTTGCGAGAGAGAGAGCAAGCAGGGGGAGGGGTAGAGAGAGAGGGAGAAGCAGGCAGCCCGCTGAGCAGGGAGCCCGACGTGGGGCTCAATCCCAGGACCCTGGGATCATGACCTGAGCTGAAGGCAGATGCTTAACCGACTGAGCCACCCAGGCACCCTGAAAGAAGTGTCTTAATTGGGGTTCCCCCAGAAGACCCTGAGATTAGGGTGTCCGTCAGTCACTTAGAAGAGGATCCCAGGAAACACTATTACAGGAGTGGAGAAGCAAGGTAGGGAGAGGAAGGCAGCTGATAAAGGCAACATTATCAAACAAGTTACCACTATAGGTAACCGGGGCTTAATGTGGGGAAACTGCCTCAGAGTTATCCCAAATTAAAAGGAGACAGAGTTGGCTAGTTTTTACATCCCCTCCTACCAATCCTTAGCTGACTGAGGGGCATGAATTTCCCAGGACTTCAGTGCCTGCATGGCAGCCCCCACCCCCGTGGCCAGAGAAAGCCCTCAGGCAGAGAGGCCTATCGCTGGCAGAAGGAGTTGGCCAGTCTGTCCTGAAATGGCAAGGCTCAAAGGGGCAAAAAGTGGGGCACTGACAGCATCTCTGCACATACTACAGATGGTTACTGGGATTCCAGCATTTAGTCCACACAATACAAGACAAGGTCATCATGTGAAGATGGAGATTTGAGGGGAGAGGAAATGTGACTCTCAGTCTGGGTGCCCCACCTGAGACTGCATGGGTCCCATGTGCTACAGCTGTTGATCAGTCTTTTAATACTGGCACACGTGTGCATGCACACGCACCGTTTTCCCCACAGCATTCCCACAGTGCTCAGTCCACAAGGCTGGGTACGGCGCACAGCATAGATGTGGTGGATGCAGCAAGAAGTAGTGAAAAGAGCACTAAACACGGAGCCATGAGCCCTGGTTCTGCCAATTACTGAGCTGTGCAATGTCAGAAACTGCTTTCCCAGTTGGTAAAATGGTGCTAACTTACCTCTCAGGACTGCTGGGAGAATGTGAAGAGAAACAGGAAACATGAGACCACTCTATAAACCTTAGAGCACTGTGCACATGGAGGAATTATTACCACCAGAGGCCACCTGGTACTTGGTAAGATGCCTCAGGAAAAGAATTGCTAAAGATAAGCTTCCCAATAAAACCCACTAAAGGTCACAAGAAAATCTCTGGGAGGTCAAATGAAGACTTGATACTGAAAGTGTGGTCTGTGGTCCAGCCGTACTGACATTGCCTGAAATCTTGTTTAAAATGCAGAATTCAGATTCCAGACTAGAACTGAATCCAAATCTACTGAATTAGAAACTGCATTTTATCAAGTTCCTCAGGGGGTTCAAATGCACACTAAGGCAGATTCACTGGTCCTATCATTGGGGTCAAGCTCTGCTTCTTTTCCCTCACTTACCCCTCTGATTTCTGGGGCAGATCAGCTGCCTCCACCTTAGATTTTGGACTCTAGTCTGAGTCTGCTCCAGGGAGAGACGGAGCCCAAGTTACCCCTCTTCTTACTCCTTTAGTGAGGCTCTGTATTCTTGTAGCTGAGATGGAAAATTTTAACTATGTTCATGATAATGATTCTGATGAAATAAAGAGTGGGTAGTAGAATCATGTTCAGAAAAGTATGATAATGCATTTCTGAAGTTTACCATCTAAAATGGTTAAAATTAACAACAACAACAACAATGTCCTGTTGCTTAATTTATTTGAACTGTGGCAATCCGGAAAAGTCGTCAGTACAAAATGACTCATTCCCTGAGGGTTCTGAATAAGATTCTAAAATCACCACCCATGGTTTTCCTGCACTTTGAAGTGACAGAACAAATGACAACAGAGATGGGCACTGTACTCTGGGTCCAGAGTGGCTGATACACAAACATTTCACAACAATAACATCCTCATCCCCAAACAACCTGCAATAGGGATGTTATTTCTGGATTTGCTTGTGCATTTTAGTTAATGAGCATTTGTGCACCTGTGGGCAGAGCCCCAGGGCCAGTCTGGGAGTTTTCTATACAGCCAATCAACAAACTTGTGCCTCCTCCACACCGGGTACTTTTTCCTAAGGCCACGAAGATGAATCCAACTCTCAGAGCAAAACTTCCGGGGAACAAACATTAGGAGCCATAAAGGAGATGTAGAGCAGCCATAAAGGAGATACACATGAGGCGAAGGAGAGAGTCAGGGGAAGCATCCCAGGTGACCTTGGAGACGCAGAGAGAAGGGATCTGGTCAATAATCAGAAGTCAGTGCATTGTGTGTGAGGAGGGGACAGCCTGTGCAAGGTACAGAGTGTGAAAGGACTGGACAGGGTTCTTCTTCCAGCAGGACAACAACCTAATGCTAAGGAAGAAAAACTCAAAATAAATAGCTCTTTAAATCATGTTAACAGCCTCCAGGTGACTGCTCTGAGTTCACTGCCATCTAGTCACCAGACACCCCATCTTAGAGTCCTCTGCCTAGCTCATTTTACTCCCTTGCCCATGGAAGAAGTCCACCCTTCTTCCAAGATCCTCAGCTCTGGGGTTGCCTTTTTGTTGAGGCCTCCACCCCAGCCCCAAACCTGACCTTTCCTCTTCTCGGCATGGATTGGGATGCCATGGACAGGTAGTAACACAGCAGGGAGGATGAATCAGATGGGAGTTGATCTACAACTCCTGACAACCTGAAGCTGAAGTGTTTGTAGGAAAACCAGTCAGGGATGTCTCAAGGCAGTGGGCTTTGGCTCAGGGAAGAGATAACAATTGTAGACAGGAATTTGGGACTCATTAGAAAACTGAGGCAGGTGTAGCTACCCACCTACCCACTTCTGTCCCTGCATATCTTCTTTCTCTTCTGTTATAATGGATGAACCCAGAACCTCCACAAATCTCATCTCCTACTATTCAAGAAGAGTACACCAGCAATTTGCCTCTCTTCTGCATTATAAACACTTTCTCCTCTCCACTGGATCAATCTCATCACGAATCCCATTTTCTTAAATTAAAAAACAACAGACCTCTTGGCCCCATTTGCCTTTCCAGCAACTGCTCCATATCGCTGCTCTTTACAGCAACTCATTGAATCATCTGTAGTCTGTCTCTAATTCCCTCTTCACAGCCTCCTCTAGCTTTTGTCCCCAACTCCACCAAAATTGCTCTTTCCAAGGTCACCTATGACTTCACATGGTTCACTCCATGAGTCCTCATCTTACTTGATTTAGCAGCTTTATCTGTTTCCAAGCTAAACATCTTATGTTTCTAAGACACTAGAATCTCAATTTCTAGCTTTACCTCCCATCCTTCTGGCCACTCCTTCTCAGTCTTTTTTCTGGTTCTGCTTCATCTTCTTCACCCCTATGTACTGGAACACCCAGGGATCAGCCCTTGGAGCTCTTTCCTTTTCTACCTACCTACTTGACTTCTCCATTTGATGTCTAATAGGTGTCTTGAATTTAATTTATCCCCACCTGAGCATTTGGTATTCTCCTTCACAATTAGATCCTCCAGAGTCTTTCCTATCAGTAAATGGTTAGTCTCCTCTTCCAAGTTGCTCAGGACAAAACCACAGTGTTGACAGTGATGTCAGCAAAATGGCAGAGTAGATAGCTCCAAGCTCCTATACTACCCACACAAACTGAAGCATAAGCAGAAACTACCAGAACCAGTTTTGTCAGAACTCTGGAAAATAGTCAAAGTTTTATATAGCAACACCAAATGCTGAATCAAGAAAAAGGCGACTTTGAAAGTGTAGGGTGGTTAATAAGGGCTGGGGAAGGTGGGAAGGGGAATTATTATATAATGGTTACAGAGTTTCAGTTTGGGATGATGAAAAAGTTCTGGAAACGAACAGTGGTGACGATTGTACAACAATATGAATGTACACAATGCCACTGAACTGTATGCTTAAAAATGGTTAAAATGGTAAGTTTTATCTCATGTATATTTTACCACATAAAAAAAATGAGACAGAAACAAAACTATAGGAAAACTTTGTGGCATTTCTACTAGCCCTCACCCTACCCTCTCCCTGGCTCCGCAACGATCTTAAGGATGTCCATGTTGCCAGGGTGAGACCCTGGTCCCTGCTTTTGAAAGGAACACAGCACGCTTTATTTGCCAATTATTGTGTACATTTATTCTAACCTGCCTCAGGGCTATTTGAAGGACTGAAGCAAGGCAGTCATCTCTGTTTCACCTAACTCAGAACTCAGTCAGGTTGGAAATGCAGAATACATTGTTTGTAAACACTGTAAGGCTGACAAACAATCTGCAGACAGCTAAGGCAAAAGATTATGGTTGAGACATGAAGCCTGGGAGGAAAAGACAACGACAGTTTGAGAAATTAGGGCATTCAAAAGCACTTTATATAAAAGAGGAATTTAGAAAGCCACATACATGCTTAGAAAAGAACTGAGAAGATCTCAAGCTTTCACCTCAGGCTGGTCCCTAGGCTCAGTGGAAGTCTGGGTAAGTGTTGAAGAAGGACATAGCACAAGGCCAATCTGCAAAGACCAAGAAGTGTGAGTGTGTGTGTGTGTGTGTTTGCTTAGCTCCTGGGGTTCAAGGAAATCTCTGTCAAGACACTAGTTGAACATATGCTGAGGAACAGAGACTTCAGTGACCACACATGAGAAGAATACAGTCTCTGGAAAAAAAAAAAAACAGAAGACATCAGTAGACAAATGAACCACCACAGCCTTTAACAATAAAAAAAAAGAAAAGAAAACCCAGTAAATCCCGGGGGAGAGGGAAACTGATTTCTAGTTACCACACCATAATATTCAAATGTTCATTTTCAATAAAAAAAATCACAAAGTATACACATAAACAGAGAAATATGACCTATTCAAAGAAACAAAATTACTTGACTGACACAGTTCTCAAGAAAACCCAGACATTGGACTTACTACACAAAGACTTTAAAATAACTGTCTTATATGTGTTCAAAGAGTCAAAGGATAACATGAACGGAGAACTAAAGGAAATACAGAAAGTGATTTGAGAACAAAATGAGAATTATCAATAAAGAGAAATTATAAAAGGAACCAAATGGAAATTCTGGACATTAAATGTACAATTACTGAAATGAAAACTCCATGGAAAACAGTATAGAGGTTCCTCAAAAAAATTATGAACTACCATGTGATCCAAAAATACCAATTCTGGATATATATTCACAGGAAATGAAATCAGTATCTTGAAGAGCTACCTGCACTCCCATGTTCACTACAGCATTATTCACAATGGCCAAGATATAGAAACAACCTAAGTGTCCATCAGTGGATGAATGGCTAAAGTAAATATGGTATGTGTGTGTGTATATATATATGTGTGTGTGTGTGTGTGTGTGTATAGATATAGATATAATGGAATATTATTCAGCCTTAAAAAAGAAGAAAATCCTATCATTTGCAACAACATGGATGAACATGGAGGACATTACACTAAGTGAAATAAGTTAGACACAGAAGATAAATACTGCATGCTCTCACTTATATGTGAAATCTTAAAAAGTGAAACTCACAGAAGAGTGTAGATTGGTAGCTGCCAGGGGCTGGAGAAATGGGGAGATGTTGGTAAATTAAAAAAAACCTTTACTAGAGGGGTTCAGTAGAAAATTTGAGCATGCTCCCTGCTCTGCGGGAAGCCTGCTTCTCCCTCTCCCACTCCCCCTTCTTGTGTTCCCTCTCTCGCTGTGTCTCTGTCAAATGAATAAAAAAATCTTAAAAAAAAAGAAAGAAAAAAGAAAATTTGAGCATGCAGAAGACAGAATGAGTAAACTTGAAGATAGGACAACTGAAATTATCCTGTTACAGAATTATCCAGGAACAGAAAGGAAAAAAAGGGAAGAAAAATTAAAAGAACCTATGGGACCTGCGGGACACTATCAAAAGGCTCGATATATGCATTATGGGAGCACCAGGAGGAAAAGTGAGAAAGGGGCAGAAAGAATATTTGAAGAAACAACTGAAAATTTACCAATTTGATAAAAGACATGAATCTATACATTCAAGAAGTTCAATGAACTCCAAGTAGGATAAACTTACAGAGCTACACTAAGACATATTATAGTCAAACTGTCAAAAGACAAAAAGAAAATCTAGAAAGAAACAAGACGGCAGCAACTTGTCAGGTACAAGTTCTCCTCAATAAGGTAAACAGCCTATTTCTCACCAGAAACCATGAAGCCTCGGAAGGCAGTGAGATGACATAAAGTGCCGAAAGGAAAAAAACTGCCAATCAAGAATTCAATATCCAGGAAAACTGTCATTCAAAAATGATGGAAAATTAAGACATTCCCAGATGAACAAAAGCTCAAGGAGTTCATTACCACTAGATCTTCCCATAAAGAAATACTAAAAGGAGTCCTTCAGGGGTGCCTGGGTGGCTCAGTCGGTTGAGTGTGTGACTTTTGATCTCAGCTCAGGTCTTGATCTCAGGGTCCTGAGTTCAAGTCCCATGTTTAATAAATAAAATGAGTCCTTCAGATTTAAACAAAAGGCCACTTGACAGTAAGTTGAAGCCATATGAAATAAAAAAGAAATAAAGACCTCCAGTAAAGGTACCTACATGGGAAAATATAAGAGCCAATATTATTGCATTTTTATTTTGTCACTCCACTTTTTATTTCCTACATAACCGAAAAGACAAATGCATAAAAGTAATTATAAATCTGTTACTGGACACACAATGTATAAAGATGTAATTTGTGATGACAACAACGTAAAGGGGCGATGAAGCTATATAGGGGCAAAGTTTTGTATGCTATTGAAGTTAAATTAGTATCAATTCAAACTAGGCATAAATTTAAGATGTTAAATGTAATCCCCATCATAACCACAAAGGAAATATCTAAATATCTAAAAAATGTACACAAAGGAAATGAGAAGGAAATAAAAACAGATCAATAAAAAAAAATCAATTAAACACAAAAGAAGGCCATAATAGAGGAAATGAGGAATTTTAAAAAGTATTAGACATGGCAAACAAATTATCAAATGGTATAAGTAAATCCTTCCTTACTACTAATTACATTAAAAGTAAATGGATTAAACTCTCCAATCAAAAGCTGAGACTGGCAGGTTAGATTAAAAAATGATCCAATATGCTGTCCATAAGAGACTCGTTTTAGATGCAAAGACGTAAATAGGTTGTAAATTAAAGGACAGAAAAATATATTTCATGCAAATGGTAACCAAAAGAGAGCTGAGGTGACTATACTAATATCAGACAGAACAGACTTTAAGTCAAAAACTGTTACAAGACATAAAGAAGGACTATATACTGATAAAGGGGTTGATTCATCAAGAAATAACAATTATAAATATACAAAGCTCCAAAATATATGAGCCAAATATTAATAGAACTGAAGGAAAAAATAGCTCACAATAACGGAGACTTCTGGAGACTTCAGTATACCACTTTCAATCATAGATAGAACATCCATAATAGAATGAAGATAGAAATCAGTAACAGGAAGAAAACTGGACATTTCACAAATATGTGGAAATTAAACAACAAACTCTTAAACAACCAGTGATTGAAAAAATCATAAGAGAAACTAGAAAATACCTTGAGATGAGTGAAAACAACAACAACAAAACATACCAAAATTTACAGAATGCAGCAAAAGCAGTGCTCAGAGAGAAATTTACAGCTGTAAATACCTACATCAAAAAAGGAAAGATCTCAAATCAATAACTTAACTTTACACCTTGAGGAACTAGAAAAAGGGGGAAAAACAAAACAAAACAAAAAACTAAGCCCAAAGCTAGCAAAAGGAAGAAAATAATAAAAGAATAGAATGGAGATAAATGAAATAGAGAATAGAAAAACAATAGAGAGAATCAATAAAACCAAAAGTCAGTTCTTGGGAAAGATCATCAAACTGACAACCCCTTAGGTACTGACAAAGAAAAAAGAGAGAAGACACAAATAACTAAAATTAGAAATGAAAATGGGGGACATTATTGCTGTCCTTGCAGAAATAAGAGGATTATAAGAATATTATGAACAACTGTACACCAACAAATGAGTACCTAAATGAAATGGACAAATTCCTGAAAACACACAAATTACCTAAACTATGAAGAAAGAAATAGAAAATCTCAACAGATCTATATAACAAGAAAAGAGATTGAATCAATAATCAAAAACTTCTCAACAAAGAAAAGTCAAGGACTGGATGGCTTCACTGGTGAATTCTACCAAACACTTAAAGAATTAAACCTAATCCTTCTCAATCTTTTTCAAAAAATTAGAGGGAACACTTCTTAACTCATTTTATGAGGCATTGCCCTAATACCAAAGGCAGCTAAAGACACCATAAGAAAATTACAGACCAATATTCCTCATGAACATAGATACAAGAATCCTTAACAAAATACTAGCACATTGAATGCAATAGCACATTAAAAGGATTATATATGTAACCAAGTAGGATTTATAAAAGGAATGTAAGAGTGGTTCAACATAAGAAAGTCAATTTACAGTTATAGAACAAAGGGGAAAACCCACACAATCACCTCAATTGATGCATAAAAAGCATTTCACAAAATCCAACACCCTTTCATAATAAAAAGACTCAGAAAAGTAGGAATAGCTTCCAGTTCTCTCTCTGACCTTATACCCTACTACTCCCTCTCCCCATTCACTCTGACCCTATTTTTTTTTTTTTTTTTACTGTTCTTTGAATATGTCAAGCACAGATCTGTATGCTATTGTTCTTGCTGTCCCCTCCATGTTGAACACTCTTTCTGCAGACATCAGCCTGGCTGACTCCCTCACTTCCTGCAGGTTTTTTCCAATTCACCTTTTCAGTGAGAACTTCCCTGTCTATTCCATCTGAGATTTAACACCCACAGATCCTAGAATTTCATATTCTCCTTCCCCACTTTTCTTGTTCTAATTATCATGATACCATTTATTTTTAATTTATATTTATAGTCCATTTAGGATCTAAGCTACATAGCACAGGTTGTTTTATTTTTCCACTATTTTGTTCACTGCTATATCCCTAGTGGCTAGAACAGTGCCTGGATCATAATAACTGCTCAATATTTATTCAATGATTTAACTAATTAATCCATATATGGTAGAGGCCAAAGTGATAGCATAGATGATAGACCCTGGTGAACTCTACCATGCAAGGAAATAGCAGTTGATCTTGTGGAGAACCAAATAGGATGCTACTGACTTGAATATGAGAGTGAATCCTAATCAAGATTATCAATGATCTCACTAAACTCTAACAAACTTGAATACGTTGATATTCAAGGGCATAAGAGAAAAAAAATCCAGAAAGCTCAGCATCTCTTACTTTAGGCTGAAAGAATTTAGAATGACTCCTTAGAATACTGCATTTTAAGGACTCTCCCAGAGGCACACTGTGAGAAATTGCAAATAATTCACAGTAGATAACCAATGGTAAGTGCTAAGTAAACATGTATTTCTCCCCAAATGCTAGAGGAACCCAGCAGGGGGGTGGGTAAGTTCCCCTTGAACACATCCAGGCAGTCTTGGTGAAGGATGTGGTTTTCAAGCTGGGCTTTGAGGAATGAGTGAGCCTTTCAAATATAGAGCAAAAACTGTATGTGTGATGGGGTAGACAGGGAGTAGGTCGGGGTAGTGAAATAGGTTATGAATCTAGAGACATAGATTGAAGCTTTGGCTAAGCCCTTGAATGCCACAGACTCATACTACAGTACTGGGGAACCAGCGAAGATGTTTGAGAAAAGGACATAAGGAGATGAGACTGGCATCAAAAAACGAAAGGTCAAATGTATTTTTCTAATGAACCAACATTAACTCCAAATATTTTGTACATGTATTAACTCATTTTGCCAGGTTTAATGGCTTAAAACTTTGCAGTGACTTCTTGTTGTTCTAAGAATAAAACCTCAAACCTTTATCATAACCTGCAAGATCCACATAGAGGTCTGTCTCTACCTTCTGCTCCCACGCTTGCTGCCTTCACTCACTGTGTTGCTGCCACACTGGCCTACTCAAAGTTCCCTTCTCCCCAAGCCCCTCCTATCACAGGGCTTTCATAGCTGCTATCCTTCTGCCTAGACAGCTGTCCCCTAACCTTTTTACCTAGTTAAATCCTCTTCCTTCAGATCACTTTATAACTCCTTTCTGAGCAAAACTCCCCAACCTCAGTATTTATATACTTATTTTTCCATCATAGCACTTAGCAATGAATATATTTAGTTGCTATCTTTGACTCATATATCTCCTTTACTAAGCTGAAGTTCCATGAGGCTAGAGGCTTCTTTCCCTGGCTATTATATCTCCAGTGTCTGCACATAGAAAGTGCCCAGTAACTATCTGCTGGAAGGAAAATAAAAAGGACATTTAAAAGTGGGAATTAGATAACATAGTATAAACCATTCCATCTTGTGCTATCCAAAGCCTCTTAGAGCTTGGCCAAGCTCACATGGTTTGTGAGGATTCAAACCTCGGCTTGCTTTTTTCCTTAAGTAAGCGCCATGTTTTCAGTTACAGTCTGTGTGAGCAAGGAAGAGGTAAGAAAGCAGAGCAAGACTTCTCACAAGTACAAATCTGATCATATGGTGTTTCAATCCTTTTTTCAATATATAGGTCATCAAGCCTCATTTACTTAGGCTTATAAATCTGTAAGCAGAGGCAGCAGACTGTTTTCTCACTCTTTTCTTGGAAAGGCCTTGCTTCTATGGTGCTTTTTCACTCTACTTCCTCTTACCTGGGATTCGTGTTATTATTATCGTAATAATTGAACTCAAAAAACAAACTTGTGTGTGAGCACCCCTGTGTAAAGGCACCTAAGAGTGACAAAGAGATTAGGTTATAGGCCAACATCAAGTTCCCCTGTCTTTCCAAAAGCCAATCCTGTGTTTGGTGGCACACACACACTCCTATATAGAAAGTAGCAACTTGGGGATCAGCAGGATGCCTATTAGCATATAATTTGTGCATTTTGGTACTTCATTTGTCTCTGAGCCCTCATTTTCTATTTATAAAGTGGGAGTGGTATAAATACTAGACTTAAAAAAAAATAGAGCACCTAGCTCTGCGCCTGGCATTTTTACATGCACTATTTCATCCAGTCTTCACAATAATCCCATGGGCAGAAACACTCAACTTTGTATTAGGGGGACTGGGACTTGCTCAAGCTCATATGATCCATTAACACAGGAACCTGGGACTCAAATCCAGACCACTTGGCCACTATTTCCTTTGTACTATGTCTCTTATCCTAGCAGGTCATTGAGAGAACCTCACAAAGAAATGTATTTAAAAGTGTTTTCAATTATAAAGCTCTATGCAGTTTTAAGAATGTTAAGCGATTTGTTACATTAGAGAGGAAGAAGTAAAATGTGATTAAGGTTTTAAGGGTGATGAATTAATTACCAGAGAACAAGTTACTTTTCTTTTAAGAGTGGTATTATTGCCTGTACTTCAAAGTTCTCAATTTAAATAATAAAATAGAAAATCATTTAATTTAAAAATGGGCAAAGGACATTTCTCCAAAGATCTGTGAATGGCCAATAAGCAGAGGAAAAGATTCTTATCATTAGCCATCAGGGAAATGTCAATCAGAACCACAATGAGGTACCACTTCACACACTAAGATGAATATAATTTAAAAAAAAAAATAAAAACAAAAAACGAATAATAGCAAGCATTGGTGAGGATGTAGAAAAAGTGGAACTGTCCTATACTGCTGTAAAATGTGCAGTCACTGTAGAAAAGATTTTGGTAGTTTCTCAAATCATTAACCATAGTTACTGTAGGACCCAGCAATTACACTCCTAGATATATACCAAAGAGAACTGAAAACATATGTAAAAACTGTACACAACTGTTCACAGCAGGATTATTCAGAATAGCCAAAAAATAGAAACAACCCCAATGTCCATCAACCAATGAATGGATAAATAAAATGTGGTATATCCATGCAATGGAATATTACTGAGCCATAAAAAGGACCGAAGGACTAAAACATGCTACAACCTTGAAAATACTATGCCAAATGAAAGAAGCCAGTCACAGAAGACCACATACTATATGATTCCATTTATATGAAATGTCCAGAATAGGCAAATCCATAGAGACAGAAAGTAGTTTAGTGGTTGCCTAGGGCTGGGTGATGGGGTGTTTCAGGGGTAACAGCTAAGGGGTACAGGGTTTCTTTTTAGGGTTATGCAAATGTTCTAAAACTGGCTGTAGTGATGGCTGCCCAACTCTGTAAATATAGTGAAAATCACTGAACTGTACACTTTAAATGGGTGAATCGTATGGCATGTGAATTAATTTCAATAAAACATTTTTTTTAAGTTCTCTAAGTTCAGCATAAACTGCATTCTGCAATGCAAAGCATTTATCAAAGTTTAAACCAAATGGATTTTTCTTATCACTGCCTGTAACAGTTGTTGGGACTCTAAAAATTCTGTAGTATTTGCAGCATAATCTCTGAATATCTTTTACAAGGACTGACTTAAAATTACATTTAATTTATGGACTTAAACATATGAAATACAAATAGATCTAATGCTAAGACTTTCAGTAAAAGGATACCTGGAGATCCATATACGGCATCACCATCCATCCACTTAATCAAGAAACCTAAGAGTCACTTGTGTTTCCTCCTTCCTTCGGCCCTGGCATCCATTCCATCAGCAGGAAGCTCTGTTTGTAAACTCCGTAAGGGTAGGATTTTCTGTTTATTTACTGTGGAATCCCTGGTGCTTAGAACAGTACCTGACACGTAGAAGATGTTTTAAATAATATTTGTTGTTCTGAATAAAGAATTCATGCTCTCCTTGAAAGTAATACCTTTGAAAGAAAAAAAAATGTTAAATCCCTCACTTGATAGTTTGTTAATATATACACACTAATTTTTAAAATTGTAGCTTGTGGAAGTTTCATCTGCCATTCCAGTTGCTGGAAACATATTAAGGCTAAATTCTCAAAGGGACACAGGTACGCTATGCTGCCAGAATGTGTAGAAGTAGAACGTAATAACTTTATTCAAGTTTGCTCTTGTTACCTGACCCATGAATATTTAAAAGATATTTTATTTTATAAAAACTTACATCTGTAAGTAATGGACTGACCATAACAGAGGGCTTAACCTTGAATACATGGTTAGGCTTAGGGGTCCACAAACCCCTAAGACTGTATGTAAAATCTAACATGTCAATTGGTATGCATGTCTTTTTGGGGAGAGTTCATAGTGTGATCAGATTTTCAAAGAAGCCTATGACTGGAGAGGTTAAAAAGTTACTTAACTAGAAACAATCACAAAGTCTTTAAACATGAATTTGTACAATAAAATTAAATCCAACAGCCCCATCTATGGGTAAGTCGTTACCGCTCAGGAGAAATGATGGCAACTACCAGAGGTCAGTGCATCTTATAAATGCTTGTGTTTAAATCTTCAGTGTCACTCTAGTGGGAATTTATTAACTATAGTATCACAGTATTTTTTCTAGATATAGATGCAAAAATTAGGAGACTGTTGATGAAATCTACTTACAGTACTTCAGCACCAAAAAATTGGGCAGTTATGCTGATATATGTATGTACAGTTCAACATTTGTCAGTCTTACAATGCTTATTTATAGTGAAATCTATATAAAACCGTTAAAAACTTTTCTATTTACATTTTTTTTAAAAATGAAAAGAATTGCTTCCTTTGCCACAACTTGTCAAAACTGACCGTTAACCCTCCCACCCTCTTACCCCTCACTCTACTTGTGACAGACAGTGATCACAAGACCCAAACATATTGCTTAAACAAACTGTGTCCTAAAAAGGCAGAATGCTTAAAAACATTACATTTAGAACTGTAAATGAATTTTTATACATTTCAAAGGGGGTTAAACAAAAGTATGTAAAAGTTATCTTCAAAGTTTCAGTCCAACATGAATGTGCAATTTCAATGTTAAGATAGCATCATATGAATAATTTTTCCTGAACATAGCTGAACATTTCCTTTGGGCCAGAAAATGTTTCTTTTCCTCTCCTTCACAATGAAACATTTTCTCTTAAGTTTTCTTAAAGGAGCGGGGAGGGGTGGGAGGTGGAAAGGGCAGGCAATCCTGGTTTACAGAAAATCTGTCAGAAAGAATATGGCCTGCTTTGAAATGTTTACATTTAAATAAATAGGAGGCAAGTGTGCTGCCTAGAGCACAAAGGAACAACAACACAATAAATTAGCATACAACTGGTGAGAATGTACAAGCCACCCAAAAAGCACTTCCCACTGGTTAGGGATCTGATTTCCACCATCTAACAAGGATTCTTTAATGCCAGTATTTTTCTAGTTATTTCATAAACTATAAACTGAGCAAATGTAAAATGTTAACCAATTCAACACTTCCAGGGATTTTCAAAAACATACAAGGTTTTTTAAAAAACTGTTCCTGACACACCGTTTCAAAATACAAACTATTAACATTCTCCTTTTCTGACGGTGTTTTGCTCAGTAGAAACCAGTTGAGGAACATTCACAGGAAAAGTCTCTTTCCACTGCATGGCATACTTTTCCATCAGCCGTGGTCCAACAGAGAAAGAATATCAGGTCTTCTGTCACTGCAGATGTGCATCTTTTTCTTTCTTTCTTTCTTTCTTTTTTTTTTTCTTTTTTTCCTTTTTTTTTTTTAAAAAAAGTACAGTCCCCTGTGAGTTTTGTCTTGTTTTAAAATGCTGCTCCTGCAGCAGTTCTTGTTGAAACACTGCGATTTTGGGGTCCACAGCCTAAGCATGGGCAAAGTGCTCTCTTTAGACATCAAAAATCAAGGGCTTCCCTGGACACTTGGTAACCAAGTCGGTTTTAAAGTGCACTCCTGTTTCCAAAACACTTAGGACCGTTCAGCAGAACTCTGAGAGGGGCTGGGCTCGGTTCCATCCTCTGTGCTACTGTCTATGTCTTGCTCCATTGCCGTCTCATCATCATCCAACTGCTGGCTAGTGAAGTTGTTTAGCTCAAGAAGCCCACTGGGCTCTACAACCACGTTGGAGCTGGAGTGACAAGGAATAGCGTACTGGGGAATGGCCTGGAAGAGAAGACACAGGAGAGAGGCTTTATGGTAAGAAAAAGAAACAGGAGGATTTCTCCAACACTAAGAAAGGAAACAAGGAAACTGACATTTATTGGACAACTACTACACGCCAGGCACTGTGCTAGGTGCTTTCTTTCACACATGATATTCTACTAAATCCCCATAATAACACTATAAGAAAAATGTTACTCCCATTTTACAAATGAGGAAACCAAGAGGGTAAGTGACTTAATCAAGGTCACACAGTTGGTCAAAGTTAAAGTGCCAGGATTCAAGCTCAAGTCTTCTAACAACTTAAAGTGATCTTTCCACTTCCTGATGGCACCTCTTCTAGTAAAGGAGGCTGAAGTCTGTGCCTAATTCAAGAGAGAGACTTTAAAGGACATTTTCGTTTGATCATTAAGCAAATTTTAAATGTAAATGTAGTCAGATTTCACTCATTATTATCTGCAAGATATAGGATTAATTTGCTGACACCACAATATATTTTAAACCCTTCAGTAACCTTCAGTAACCCTTTGGTAGTTCAAAGGGGAAGTTATTTATTTGGGTCACATACAATACTCTTTCTAAAGAGGACAAAACCGTCTTTTAAACAATAAAAATACCAGTAGACAAACACATATTATGGCCATATTGCCTTGTCAGGTTCTTCTTTCTCATCTTTATCAGATACCTTTTTAAAAGGTCTATCAGTTCACATTATACCCCTGCTTAAAGTTCTACAACTGTTTCCTATCATAATGGCTATAAAATCAAACTTCTTATCACGGTTCCAGGCTCATGCCAAACACACTCGTACTAGTTCTTCCCCTCTTCCTAGAATACTTTTTCTCCAAATCTCTGCATGGCTGGTTCCATCCTGTCATCTGCATCTTAGCTCAAATGCTTAGAGTAAAACGTTTTGAGAAGTCTTCCTTCTATGACCATGAAACCAGATCACTGGGTAGGTCCCACCCCCACGACTATTACATTGTTACTTTTTCTTCGTTTGTTAAATTTTTTTCTCACCCTTAGAATGGAAGCTCCAGGAAAGTATAGATCTTGACTATCTTTTTTCATTGCCAGATGCCCAGAGCTCTGAAGAGGGCCTGTCACACACTGGATGTGCAATAAACACTTGCCAAATGAATTGACCTATCTTTAACATTAAAAGTCCCAGGGCAAAATTGAATATCAGGAAATACACCTGACCAAAAGAATCTTCTACTGCCGGCGGGGGCAGGGGGGGGGTGAAGGATGGGGAGAGGGATGTAAAAATAATTTTAACACTATAAAGAAAATATTGTAAGATGCCAAGGCACTGAATCTAGAGTAGTGGAGTTTTCTGTTACTTGTTTTCTCCCACTCTGTTCCATATAGCTGATCTGTGAAGAAGTCTTAGGTGGGGTCAGGAGGCCTGGACTGCAGTTCAACTCTGGCTCAGACTTGCTGTGGACCTCTGAACAAGTCACTTCACCCCATTGAGCTTTAACCTCGTGTAAAATAAGATAGAGAAGATATACTCTAAAGATCCTCAAAGTTCTAAAATTCTATGAGTTCCACATATATAGACTCCTTCAGAACAGAAGATGTATTTGTCTTGTTTACTCCTCTAGTCTGCACCTAGCACAGCACCTAGAACATAGAGGTTAAATAATACATGTGGTATGAATGAATGAATGAATGAACAAATGAATGAAATACAGATTATCTGTCTACAAAGAACAATGCTTTTCATTCAAAGCACTTATTATTAAACATGTTAGATTCTTATAAAACATTTTTCAAGAATCAAAGCACTTCTGCAGACTGCTTTCATTCATCCCCATACTATTTTACTGAATCTGTAAAATCAGTACTTCCGGTCAAAGCTAAGTGTAACTAGTAAGATCTGAAAATATCCTAACAATATATTCATGATGATTATAGTAACAGGAGCTATAGTTATTGAGTGTTCCTCTGTGTCAGACACTTAACTAGCTGCATTCCATACAGTTTTCCATGAAATCCTCAAAACAACCCTGTGAGGCAATGGTTATGGTCTCCATTTCACAGGGAATGAAATGGAGGTACAGAGGTGAACTCTGCTGCTCCAAACCACAATGCTGGGAAGGAGGAGTACAGGTGAGACTCAAATCCAGGTGTTTCTGACTCCAAAAGCTCGGTTCCTAACCAACACACTGTCCTTCCTTCTGACATGACCACCTAGCACATGGTATACACTGAAAGTTAGCTGTGTGTTCTGTAGAGAGCAGACTCATTTGATACTATCCTTGATATACAAAGCAATTTTCAGCCCTGTTCATAAAGTGCAGAAAATAATTTCCAAATAAGCTATCCCAAATTATTTCCAGTTTAGGGAGTATACCAATTTAAACTCTCCCATCCAAGTACTAACCAGGCCCAACCCTGCTTAGCTTCCGAGATCAGACGAGATCGGGCGTGTTCAGGGTGGTATGGCCGTAGACTCTCAGGAGCCACAGTAAATTTTAGTAAAACAGTTAACAGCTACCATTTATTGGGCAATCACCAAGAGCCAGGTACTGTGCTAGGTGCTTCATCTCAATTTTGTGTAATCCTCCCATCAATCATGTAAAGTAGGCATTCCTTATTCCCATTTTTACCGATGAGAAAACTAAGGCAGAGTGAGGTTAAATAGCCCTGCCTAAAGTCACATAGTGAGTGGCAAAGCCAGGAACTCATTCCTTTTCTACCTCGGGGGGGGGGGGGGGGGGGATGTGCAAACGAATCCCTCCGTCAAGAATTACTGAATTTGCTAACAATTGTTTTTACAGAGGAACAAATCATTTAATTCAATGGCCAGTTCTATCTGCCTTTAGGCATTTTCCCCATACTTATTTATATCATATTGGGTGAATACTGGTCAATTTGCATTCTCTTATAGCCTGGCATCATGGAAAAGGGAAAGTTTACCACAGAAACTCCAAGTCACACAACAGTGACTCTATGGTAAATCCTAGATTATCCACATTTCAATGAATCCAAATTCTCCATTAACTAAAATGTGCTGTTCTGATAACTTCCAAGCCATCTATCAGCATAGCCAAAAAAATGACAAGTGTCAAGAAAACAACCTGAAACCCTGCAAGGACAAAGGGAAGTAAAACACAACTTCTAAAGGCTAGTCTGAACTCAGTAATTCTTTAGTCTTGATCTATTATGCATGATGACAGATGAGTTTTAGAATGAAGGGAATGTGAGGCATAGAAGATCTACTGCCAATGAATAATTCATTATGTTCACTAGCCTGTACTTACCAAGGCAGGACAGTAACCATTAACAAGATTTTTCAACAATGATTAAAATAAAAAGCAAAGCCTTATGGTTAATCCTAAATTAAATATAAAATTAAATTATGTAGAAACATTTTCTTACAACATGTTTCTCCAGACACTGCAGTTAATTAAGGTTTAATTGTCCTGAAAGCCATAAATTTAGATCAAGATAAAGAACTATGTTTTTCCAAGGAAAGGGTCCCTGAAATTAACTTGAAATAAAAGTTCAATCCAGTTATACCCCTTTTTTGAGCAAAGACCGGGGAGGAGTTTGACCCCATCAAGCTGCTGATTTTCTGGGCTGACTTACTGAGTTAACACTGGCAAGCATGTTTTGTATCTATAAATCAAGCTGACATATGGGCTCAGGGCCCTTGATCGCCTCTGAGGGGTGCTGTGTGATAACATCCACCAATTTTCTAGGATTCTCTTCCAGAAAATATAAATTTGTGTATTTGCAACAGGTATTAAACCAAATTTTTCAAATGCCATCTCAAAAATAATCACTATGTCTTTTGCCATCTTGGCTTGACTCTTCCTGCAACATCCCAATCACACCAAACCCACAACCCCCAAGATGCCCAATACTTCTCATGTTCCTTCCAGTTCTTACCTGGATGATAATTTCTGCTGGGCTCTCTTCAGCTTTCTTTTGGCCTACATTCTGAATACGCATGAACTGGCCTGTCGCAGGCACTCCTGGTGCATCGATTTTCCTTGTCGTTAAGGGAGGGCCAACAGCAGATGGACTTGAACAGGACTCTCTACATTTCTGTTGCTGGGGAGTGGAATTCGCCATCCCTGCCACCACCACGTGGGTGGAGGGTAATGATCCTGCTTCACCAGTGAGCATACTAGTGGCAAGAGCCTTCTTTGGGGGATCCACTACCATATGCTCTACATTTGTATCAATCTGAGCTTCCATCAAAGACATTTTCAAAATGTCTGACACTGCTGTCTTCTCAGAGGCCTGAATGGGAGATATGCTTGTAACTGGTGATGTCAGCTTAGGCACAGAACTGCCACCAGTTATCTTTGTAACTGTGGGAGGCTGGCGCCCCTCAAAAGTTATCTTTGTAACAGAGGATCCTTGGGTTATAATTGGCTGCTCCACCTGAAAACAAATTGGGGTTGTGTGTGTTACAGCTACATCTCTTTGAGAAAAACCTATCCAACACCCCAGATAATATGGCAAAAGAAACATTCGTGCGGTATACTAGGAAGACATTCTGAATGAAGCTTGGTGTTTTAAAAGAGGGCTGTATGGGAAAGTATCTGGTTACTTTTAAGAAACCTAGGGAAAGAGGAGGGGTAAAAAGAACCTTCATCTAGCCAGCCAAGGTTCATAGCAGTAAACGAAAAAAAGTCACAGCAGCCTTGTTTTTCTTTGGGATTTATATCCCCACACAGTATACCTTCAACCCATTCTCATATTATTTACATCATCTTCCGTTTTTAAATAAAAAGTAGGATTTTCAATTTTTTGCTTCAAAATACAGCTATACAAATATATTTTCTATATATGTATTTATAATACACATATATACATCACTCCAAAGCCACTGGTTTTCCCCTAATATAATTTTTCTTTTGAATATCCAGATAATTCCTCTTCAATCTAGAAGATAAATCTAGAAAGTAAATTTATTAACTAGATGATGATGATGTAAACTACAAAGGAAGCTGGTTCAATGAAGCTCCTTAAAAGATTGTAGTTTACTTAGCATTACTACCACAGATACGAGAGTTTACAAGCGTGGGAAAAAATATTTTATATCTAAAAAATACAAGTAATTTAGGGATCTTGCTTCTATGCACCGCTGATCAATGCTGAAGTGATTTCGTTAAAAACTGCCTGGAAAATCAAGTTCTGCGTGCTATGCTTTTTTTTTTTTCCTTCCTATATTAATGCGTGCATTTCTTCCCTAATGTCAACCTTCTGATGGGGTAAAGTAATACCAGCACAAATGAGGCTTTTGAGTTTCCTCTTGCCAGGAGAAAGCACTGCTAATCACGATAGGGTCGTGATGTTCTCATTTTTTCCGTGAACAGAGAAGTTTAACTTTGCATGCTACCAATATTCCGTTACCTGGCTTGCCGGCTGTTTCTCTGATGCGGCTGGGAGCGGCATTTGGCTCTGGGGGGTTTGGGGTTGCACGTAGATTTTGGGTTGGTTCGGAGCCTGCTGCAGTTTAGGGAGCTGCTGCGTGGTTTTCACTGCGAGCACCTGTACTACAGTTTGTGGGGGCTGTGCCATTAAGGTAGGAAGCTGCCTGTCTTTGGCCACCATGGGATGCTGTGTGTGCTGTACATCTGGCTTGGGCTGTGCTTGTTCTTGCTGAAGAGGGGTGAGTTTTTGATGCCTGATGGAAAGCTGGGGCATTTGCGGGAGTTTGTGCTGGAGCTGGTCTGCCTGCAGGTGGATGGTCTGCTTCTGTTTAGTCTGGAAGCACTGCAGAGTTTTCACTTGCAGCTGAGTCTGTTCCAGCTGGGGCTGGCTAAGTTTCTGCTGCTTAGCTGACTGTGACTGAGTCAGGGCAGATCGGTAAAACAGACCTGTCTGAGGGTCTAAAGTGTCCATCTCTTCAACCTCGCCCTCCTCAGTTCCAAGTTCCTCGCTGTGTTTGGTAAAAGCAGTGTGACTGCTTAATGCCTGAGTAAAAAAGGCACAAAGTAAGAATGAAATAAGAAAAACACCTACATTGCTACATTTTCCTCAAACTGGAAAAGACTTGGTTATGAGATTCATTCAAAAATTTTCAGAAGGAAGAGCCTAAAAAGAAAACTGCAAAAACTGGTCTACTCACTTCTATAAGAAAAGTCCTCGAGGGCCCAGAATGTATAGGTAGGAGGAATAAGGTTGCCCTGCAAGCACAGCTCAACACAGAAAAGGAAGAGCCTCCCTGGCTCAGGACACAGCTCTCTCGCCTGGTCATCAGAGATACCGACCCATCCAAAGAAAAGAACACTGCAACCCAGGAACGACGTGTTCAGAGAAAAGCCAAGGTTCAGAGAAGCCCACGTGTGTATGTCGAATGCTGTCCAGAAGGGAAGAGTTATTGTCTGAGGATGCCCATCGGATCCCCACAGAGGGCCTCTCTGCTCAGAGTGGAAATGGTTCATCAGGCTTCACCAAGGCCTGTGTGAACAATCCTCTGCGCTAGTCATCCTCGCCCCTTTGGTCATATTCTGGGCCCACTGGGCAACAGTTTCCCAGAGACTCGGCTGCCAGGAGGGAAGGAGACTGGGGGAGGGGATGAGAGCACTCTTGTCTGTGGAAAGGGAGATTGTTCCGTGTCGGATAGAACAGTGATGGGAGGAGGCATCGATCTTGAGGGACCTGGTTAGGGTCAGCCTGTTTGACCTCTCTGGGGGTCCTGAGAAAGCTCAATGTCAGGACCTGCCAGCATCCAGGCTGAGATCTGATACTTAGCTAAACCTCTGGCCACCTGGCTTTCCTCAGTGACATAAAATCCACCCCAACCCCATCCTTCCCACTTCCTTATCATGCTATTCCTTCACTCTAAACTTTAAAACTCTGAGATTCAATTGAAACTCTCCCCTATCTCATAATGACCTTACACATATAGGTTTTTAATGCACCAATGTCTTTATTGCCATTCAGGTTAGTTTGCTTAAAATTAGGATCAACTGCTACCAGTCAAATGATGGTGATTTATGTGACAACTGATGATAAGTCACGCTTAAATCTGGCATCTATGACATCACTTTGTATAGAGGCAGGATGCTCTGAGTTTAAATCCTGGCTCTGCCACCCAGAATAAGTTACTTAACTTCTGTAAGCATGAGTTTCCTCATTTGTAAGAGGGATAATACACCCACCTTGCAGGATCATAGTTGAGAATTAAACAAATTAATGTATTTAAAGCTCAAAGCACAGTATCTGACACAAAATCAGCTGATCAGCATATTCTTTTCTTTTCCCCGTTACCCCTGGCAACCGATTTTCTGTTGTGTATTAACTCAGTCTCCTTCCTCATTGAGTCTCCTCCTCCTTAACTGGTCACATATAGTGAAAGAAGTCAGATATTTATACCTACTTATAAATAACGTTTCCTACGAGAATTCATTCGAAAAGCAAAACACCTAGCAACAAACAGCTAAACAAGCCAACTTCTATTTCATTTAAAAATCTCACCTCAGTGATAAATGCTTCCATAACAATGGATATAGAAAGAGTGACCAATTCTGAAGTCATAGATTCATTTGGATAGTCCCACCCTTTTCAAATGTTCCAATTTTACAGAAGATCCATGAATACTGTTTCTTAATTACATTCCAAGTATTAAGACTCTCAATTCATTTCCTCTACTCAGTCCTCACAGATGAAAGAACTACACAAATGCTCTTCAAGTCAGTTATTTCCTCTCCCATAATCGATGAAACTAAGCCTTATTTCAGGAAGGAGGCAGTTACAGAAGGTAGGAAGAGAAAGAAGAGATACAACCTGCTGCATAATGTGGGTGATTGCTCCAGGGGAAGATGCTGGGATGGACTTCACCACCACCGAAGTCTGTGTTGCGGTCTGTGACTGAGCCACATGCTGGAGCAGGGTCCGCTGGGGCTGGGAGGGCTGTTGGGGCTGGGAGCGATGGCTGACTGAAAATAGAGGAGGTGATGATATTTCTCCAGAAATCACCACAGCATCTGTAACCAGTAGTCATTTTAAACAAATGTCTGTGAGATTGCATCACAGAGAGAATGTGTGGTACTGTGAACTAGGAGCAGAAGACCAGAGTCTGCCCATCTATGAGCTGTGTGACTCTGAGAAAGTCACTTATCTTCTCTGAGACTCTGTGTTCTCATCTGTAAAATGGGAATAACAGAGCTATTATAAGGATGAGATGAGAAATGCAGAAGCACTGTGAAAACTATTATCACAAAGGAGGAACAAACCCCTTAAAGTTATATCCTCCTGTGAGCTGTATTTAATGTCTCCAACAACCTTCACCCCATTAAGGTAACAAAACAATAATACATTTCTATAATCAAATCCTAGACTATTATCTTTAAGGATACTAAAATTATACTTAATTTACTAAGATAATAATTTCTTGGTCCCAGTTCCAAATGCAATACAAAACCCAGAAACATTCATTCTTTTACATGAAGTGACACTGTCTTGCAGCCTTATAGTTCCTAAAGATGTAAGAGGTCAAGATGATACTGCACAAAGAGCTGCACCAAGAGTCACACCTGGGTGGATTCTGTCCCACCCTGCCACCAACCAGTTATGTGAATTTGAAGAGGTCATTTAAATTCTATGAGTCTCTAAACTTAGAGTCTCTAAACTTTTGTTTATTTTTGTTTTTTTAAAAGAATAAAAATTTTTTTCTACCTAGAAGAGGATCAAATGAAGTAACAGATGGAAAATGGTCCTTAAATTGTTAAGTCTTATAAAGCAAACAAAAGAATAGAAAAATCCAAATTTTGTTCATCTGACATAAATGGGTGAGAATACAGTGTAACAGGAAAACAACCCCATTTCCTATTTTCTCGCTACAAAGGTCCAAAGGAATAAACTAGACATTTATATCGATGTAACAGATGTAAACCAATACTTCTACATTGATGCCAAACTATCTCTTACCAGCCTCAACTTCAACTTTTTAAACAGTAAAACATTCACCACTTCTTATTCTATAGAGCCTTAAAAATGCTTATGGTTACTGGGAAACAAACTTTTTGAATTAAAAACAGAGTAAAACAAATCTGTAAGATTAGCTAAGGATTTTGAGAATATCAAAATTCTCTGAATAACCCATGATTCTAATGCTCAAATATCTTGATTTGCAATTTCAAGTAGTTCCATATTCAAATGGTTCCATGTTTAGAAAAGTCATAGTGGAATGTCCAAGGAGAAGATGATCGCTACAGAAATCAATGTCAAAGTACTACCTAGGTATTATAAGTACAGAACTAAAACTATCCAGTGAAATATAAACAGGCTTTATTTATTTTTATAACTCATTCTGTCTATATTCACAGTTTTTCTATTGTTGCTTACACATATGCCTACATGTGATATAAGAGATTATAGGCAGCACCACTGGTATAAATGTACTGCAGTATCTTACTGCATTTCACAGTATGCTTTATATGCATATTTTAAATTATATGAGTTAACAAAATCTTCCATATGTGCTCAACCAAACTGAAAAAAAGTGTTGATATTAAAACAACTATGGAAATCATTTATAATGTGACTGAGGAGAAAAAACAAATCATACTCATATTAAAATTAAACTAATGAAGTTTTTTACTGATAGAAGCATCATCAGAAATGAATGACATTTGAAAAATAAACAATTTTTCATGAAATTATCAGATTATATGGAACATTTCTGCTGCCCATACTAATCTTAATTATAACATTAAATTTTTTATTAAGAAAGGAAGTGGATTTAATAGATCAACTAAAATCATTTAAGAATAATCCTCATTCAAGATACTGTAAATCCGTTCATAGTAATTCCCCAGTGTGCAGGAAAGTCAGAGAAAACTAACACCTACTGTAGGATAATACAAGAGATCAGGTCCAGGAAGCTGGATCTGAAGTCAAAGAAAATGCTTAATGTGGCTTAGGATATGATAGGGAGGAGATAATGGAAGGAAGTCAGAGAGTGAACATTTGGAAAACAGCTGAAGTGACCCTTAACTGCGCCATATCAACAGCACAAAACAGTCACTTATTTCTTTAAAAGCTCTTATTTTTTCCAATGTCAAACTGCTCATTTCTGAGAAAGAATCCCACTATCCTGCGAAAGGAAAGTCTCCTTTTCACTGAGCGGAGCTTACCTTTCCTCTACCAGATCAGAGTAGAGCGCATCCATGTAAGTGGTTCCCCCCCAAACAATAATATTTAACCTTCAGTTATACTACAAATGGATGCACACCACTTACCTAGAAGGGGAAAAGCAACCTCTGTCCCCTCATCAGTGCGTTCTGAAAAGGATAAGTAAGGGAAGAAATCATAGGTCTTTTCCTCTGTTTACCATTTGACAATCTAGTCTATCCCCAGAGGTTAATACTGATTGCCCCAACACACTGCCCTCTGCTTTCTTTAGCTTTCTGCTAAAGATCTCTAAAGAAAGATGCTAGATGGCTTTCCATAGTCTCTAACTAGATTTTCCCCTCTGGCAATTTTAACCCATTAATCTTTTAAAAATATCTCTTAAAATGATACCAAAGAATTCCTTTTCTGCTTTGGTATTTTCTACATCCTTTAAATATTTGTAACTTCGTATTCTCTTTTAATCACTGCTTAAGAAAACTTAAGACAGGTGTTCTTGACATACTGCCTCATAAGTCATTTCTCCTAACCCCTAATTATTCATATTACTGTCCTCTGAACTATTTCAAATCTCAAGGTAATGAAGTGTCCAAACCAGAAAGCAGTATTCCAGGTGTGGTCTCACCAGAATATGAGAGAAAGAATCTATTATCCTTCCTGCTCCACTTTTCTATCTATGCCATCCAAAAATCTCATTAGTGGTTTACTGCCAGACCACATTTTAAACAAATACCTAATTTGCTTTCCACCAGAACTCCTAAGTATTTACATGGATTTCAAGTTTTCCACATTTTTTTTCTTTATGTTAAAAAAGTATTGGGTTTTATACCTTCTTTCTCCCTTGACCCACCTTCCCCTCCCCCAAAACTAAAAAAACTCAGATGCCTCAAAATACTTCTTCTTATATGAAAGGTATTTTATCCTCTCTACAACTGTCACCCTGTATTCACAGACATCATATATGGCCAACTTGCAATTTGCAATAACCAATTGATTTTTTCCCCCTCACCATTAAAGATAGGGTAAGTCCCAAGCCTGACAATGTGAATTTGCTCTCAGAGCAAATTGGAAAAGATCTAGAAATATAAAACCTATATTCTTCCCCAAACAAGCATCCCATCAAATCCAGAAAGGTAGCTCTCCTACCTTAATACTACTTTTTAAAGGACACCTACCAGTAGTGATGTATTCAGCAACTAGTTCTGACTCTACCACAGCAATGGATGGACTCTCAGGAGAATGTCTCTTTTCCTGGGTCATCTGAATAGGCACTGCCATCTGACTCAAGTCAATAGTGGGTTGTCTTGGTTTAGATTCCAATTTTTCCTTTACTGCATAAAAAAGTCAGGGGAAAAGTTAACTTTTATTACAAACAAGTATCAAAACCAGAGTTGTCCATGGGAATAATGAGCCAGACCTCTGTGGTGCCACACTGGCCATGACTAAGGAGACAGTGAATTGAAAAGAAAAAAGCAGACTGCTATGTATGGTTGTAGAAGGCACAATTTGTGCAACCATACCGAGCAGCCTAGCAAGAAGAACTCATATGCATACAGACTAAAATTCCCCCCTACTATGACTAGGCCAAACAATCTGTTTCCCTTGTACACACTCCTCTTAGAACATTTCCTTTACCCTTCTTCAAGGTAGTCCCTGGTATCCTCGAGTTCAACCTGAAAACAAAGGGTGAATAAGCAGTATACACCATGATTTGCTCTAGGGCATATCTACCCAGAAGAGTACAATACAATACAATGACCGGTTTAATTTGATCTGTTAAAAATTCAAGATAATCTCCAAAGAAATCTACCAAGTCTTCAACAACTCTTAAAGAATAAAAAATTTCAGTGTTAGGAAAAAACAACCTCTCTGTTCTACAAAAATGTTTTATGGAATCGTCTGGAAACAAGAATGGGTTCCATGGATAAATATACTTTCTATCTTATCATTTTTCTAAAAAATCTGCTCATTCGGTTTCCACCCTCTATAGGACATTAATGGAAATGGCTGAGTATGTCAAAGACAAGGAGCTGAGGAAGTGCCTAAGGCCAAAAACGACACCAATAGAAAGATTAACCGAAGATATTAAGTGCTAGTATTCTTTGGCTAGAGTAAAGTGGATGTTACAACAAATAGTTACCAGTAATTACGTCCACTGAAAGATCATTCAGATCATTCCTACGAAGTACAATATGACAAAATCAAGCTAATCATTTAAACAAAGAAAGCAAAACAAAACCAAAATAATATCACAGTCACCCCACAAGTAAAGAGGACACTGAATTAGGTAGGAATCAAAAGACATGGAGTCTCACTCTGCCACTAGCCAATTGGGTAAACTCTCTGGATCTCAGTTTATTTATGCATAAAATGAAAGGGCTGGATGAGATCATTGCTAAGGTCCCTTACGTACCCTAACGATCTTTGACTTATTGTGTAACACGAAAGTCAGTATAACTGACACAGGTTTTGCCTAGAGTTTACTGAAGATATTTAAGCAACCAGAAATACTGACAGGATCTTGTTAAATGAGGATGGCTTTGCATGGAAGCTCAAGTGGTTAAATTATACAATGAAATATAAAGAAAAAACAAATGAGAATGCTAGCAAGGGCCATTAATGGTGTTTCATGTCCACAAAACTGCCCACCAATATCAAGGAGGATGGCAGGGGCCCTGCAATCTGCCTCCTACTATTCTTACATACAATTAGCAGCTATACTGCATCTATCCTTGTGCCTAGAAATGATAGAAACTACTGCCTTCTGGGTGACACGAGGCTACAGGATTGCCCTTTTAAGCAGGAGACAGAAAAGAAAGAGTTCTGTCCTTTTTTCTCCCTGACTAGTCTATCCTTCAGTACTCTTGGGCACATCTTATTGAACTGACAAGTAAACAGACTGCGGCAACGATTATAGACCAGTCCAGAGGGGGGAAATGTGCTCAAATAATAACAAAGAAAATATAACAGTGGTAGTATTTTAGCACAACCCATCTCTAGAGAAAACATGCTTCATTCAATTGAGCATGTGAATTCATACCTGTTGTCTGTTGGAGTTCTAATAGAGCTTTGATTGTTGAAGTAGCTGATTGTGATTCACTGGATACATCCTGATAAATTATGGTGGGGCTAGTCTCCATTGCAATCTCATGTTCTGACCAATCCTGACGCCGGGAAGCAATTACATGAACTACAGGCTGGGAATCTGTTTTATATTAGTTAAAAAAAAAAACCCTATAAACAAAGTTTCTCTTAAAAAAAAAAACAATTTGTTTTTTTTTTTTTAATCTTTGTATTTACTGTAAACTTCATGCTTTTATCTCCCCAAGAAGACCGTAAGCCCCCAGAGGGCATAATATCTTTTGTGTCTGTATTTACTTACTCATTCACTCGTATACACTGATTCAACAAACTAGGCACCTATATGCAGGAGTCTATATTGGCATTGAGGATATAAAGGAGCTTACGGAATAACAAAGGATGCTCAAGAAGCACACAATCTGGTTGGGGAGACAGACATGTAAAAAGACAAATTACAATTCAATGTGATAACTGCTATAATAAATAGGGGTGCATTTGTGTAAGTAGATGCATGCTTGTGTATAATAAGAACAAAATGCTGTAGGAAGTCTTTTTTTCCCCAATGCACCTGAAAATGTGTTCTGTATTACAACCTGAGCATCTAGTCAACACTTACTGGATGGCTGAAATACTGAAAAGAAATCCTGTCCACCAACAACAAGATTGGACAGATGATCTAGAAAGCAGGATGATAAAACAGGACATATATAACATTTGGAGTTCAAAGTCTTAGGTTGCAGCCCCAGCTCTATCAATTACTTGCAAGTTGAGTCTTTGAGTTTTAGTGTCATTATTTCTAAAATGACAATGATAAAATTACCTCTCTACCTCACAGATTTCTGAGGATATAATGAAATAATATACATAAGAGAGCTCCATAAACTATGAAGGACAGCAGAAATGTTATTGTTGTTGTGTCCTAAAAGTTCTTGATTCTGAGACTCTTCATTAGTTTCAAAATGAATTACAGCCCTAAATCAAGGCTAATTATATTTATGCTATGAAGTTAGGCATGTAAATACTAAATGTGCATCAAAACAAGTAACAAATTTTTGAGTTTTCCATCTACAGAATAGGCAGGTTGGACTAGACTACTGTTAAGTTCCTAAACTCCTTTGTCAGGATACCACACAGGACAAAAATTATGTTGGATCCCCACTCGCAAGTTTCAATTACAATGGAGGAGAGACAAAATAAACATACATATAACTTTGTGTTCTTGGGTAAAATCAAATGACTAGGGCAAACAAGACAAATACATGGAAATAAAAAGACTGCTTTGATTTGGATTAGTCAGTGAAAGCATTACAGAAGAATGAAAGAATTCATGTAGCCCCCCAAAAAACAAGAATAAATTCAACATAAGTTCAACCTTCTTTGAACCTTATATTTTTGAAAACCACAAAGTTGTCCAAAAAGGTTGGGGAGGTGAAATGACTCTTTAAAACAAACAAAAAAACAGCCTTGCCAAAGAAAACACAACTGATATACAACAGAATTCTACATTATTGTATATTCCATATACAATGGAATTTTTAAATTACCATTAACAAACTGTATCCCCCGTTCCCCAAACACTGGGTAGAATATATGCCACACCAGGGATGTATAATTTCCATTAAACTTCTCCCCAAATTCTAGAAGATTGTGGGACACTATACTGCAATACCAAATGTCATGTGATGCATATTACAGTTATTCTTTACTTGTTATAAGCAGACAAATAGAACTTATACTTAAGAAAACTAATTTTATTAGGAAATAATTTTTTTTTTTTTAAAGATTTTATTTATTTATTTGAGAGAGAGAATGAGATAGAGAGAGAGCATGAGAGCGAGCGGGGAGGGTCAGAGAGAGAAGCAGACTCCCCGCTGAGCGGGGAGCCCGACGTGGGACTCGATCCCGGGACTCCAGGATCATGACCTGAGCCGAAGGCAGTCGCTTAACCAACTGAGCCACCCAGGCGCCCAGGAAATAATTATTTTTATAAAACCTAAGTTCTCACATTTAAGAAACTCCCCCGGTGATGTAAGTACCCTTTTGGGTAGGTGAGAGGACCCACAGGCAAAGAATGACTGCAACCCAATTCTGTAATATTCACTGAATATCCAGAAGAAAACAAGGATTGCATTTGCAGAGAGATGAGGTAGAAAGAGACTAAAAGAAGAAAACAAATTTCCACATGGGAGCACCTATCAGACATCAACCCAAATAACATCATCCTGTAGGGGCTAGAGATTCTTCACTCTTTCTGCCCATACTCAGAGAGTGGCTGCTCATCACACGGTATCACTGCAGCAACCCCAAGTGCTGTGACAAAGAATGAGAGTGTGAACCTACATGCAAAAACCAATCCTTGAGTGAGTTTCCTCTTTACTTTGGCTTTTATGCTTAAACCAAATAAACCTATCGCCTATTAAGTCTGATACTGAGGTCAGGATGCAACGACTAAGACATCAGGAGCTTGATCTCACAGTACCATTTGATTATGAAGTGTATATGCCTCTAGACTTCCCCCATCTGTCTTGAGGATGGTGGCCTTCTAACCCTCAGATATCTTTCCCCACAGGTCACTTAACAAATATTTACTGGACGTCTACTACACGTTTGGTACCAGAAATACACACTGTACTGTTATAAGCAAAGGCAGATCAGGCATCTCTATGGAAGAATGTCTCCTGTGACTTTACCATAAAAGGGCCATATCACACTTTCATAGTACAGTTAAGACCTCTCAGCTAGCAGGGATCTAAAAGTTCATTTAATGCTATCACCAATCCTATGCTAAAATCTTCACAATATCCCCACCAATCCACGAACTGCAACACCAGAGAACTCACTACTTTGTAAGATAGTTTCCTTCCATTTCTGCAGTTATGACAATTAGAAAATTTTCTTATATGGAACGGAAACAGGGCTTCCTGTGACTTCTACCCAATGGTTCTAGTTTCCATCCACATTTCCACAAAGACTCACTCTTTTCCCTCTTCCATGTCACAGTCCTCAAGAAAACTGACAGCTCCCAATGTCCCCAACCCAATCCTCATCTTCTCTTCTCCATAAAAAATGTCCTGTTTCCACCAACCCTCTCTCACATAAAATGACTCCTAGATGCCTTACTCATCTAAACCACCCCTTCTAAACTAAACCCAAGATGTCTATGTCCCTTCTATGATGTAATATGTATGTGCCCTCTGAAGTATTTTCATAAAGTCCAAGGCCTTCATGGTATTTAACTGCCTAGACAGCATCACTCAAAATATTTCAAAGAACATTAGTTCCTCAAGATGTTCTGCAAAAGAAAGGTTCTATGGTCAAAAAAGTTGGGGAGCATTTTACATTACATACTCCACTCTTCACCTTTCACAATATATGTTAACACATAATAGCTCTGAAAAGTTCTGCAATAAGTATGTTTTGCTTAACCTGGATTCATTCCCCACCCTCACTATGATCTACCAAAATCATAAAGCTTCTGGAAAAATCATCCCAGAAACCAATTTGTGGCCTCCTTAAAGCAATGTCTTTACAGGATGCATTTTTGTATCGAGGCATACCTTGTTCCATCTTAAATCCCTACCCCTGGTTTTGTCTCCTTGCTCTCTTCCATTTCACTTCACATAATCTTATATTCTACCTAATCCACCTTAAACCTACTGGAAATAAACTAAATATAAATAAAGAAATCCTTAATATTTCTCTCTTTTTTAAAAATCTTGGGGTGCCTGGCTGGCTCAGTTGGTGGAGCATGTGACTCTTGATCTTAGGGTTGTGAGTTTGAGCCCCATGTTGGGTGTAGAGATTACTTAAAAATAAAATCTTAAAAAAAAATCACAGAGTTCTTTTTAACTCTTCTTGAAAGTTTTCTGTAAGTTTGAAATTACATTAAAAGAAAAAGTTACCAAAGGTGGGGGAGGGGCAAAAACTACAAAAGAAATATAAAGGAAAAATGAACTGCTATGTAGTGCTTACATTCCCAATAGGTATGACCCTCATATACTTTGAAAGCCAGCATGATCTTAGATTGACCAAAATCTTTATCCCTTTCTCTTTAAATCACAGCATATATATCACCAGTCATTGTGAGAATGCACTAAGGAGCTATATAAAGATATGGGGGGAGGGGGAAAAATGCAGATTATAGAAACTGGCTTTATAATCTAGATATACATATTCTGAATTGTTATCTTTTTCTGTATTACAGAATATCTTTTTTTTTTTTTAAGATTTTATTTATTTATTTGACAGAGAGAGAGAGACACAGCGAGAGAGGGAACACAAGCAGGGGGAGTGGGAGAGGGAGAAGCAGGCTTCCTGCCGAGCAGGGAGCCCGATGCGGGGCTCTATCCCAGGACCCTGGGACCATGACCTGAGCCAAAGGCAGATGCTTAACGACTGAGCCACCCAGGCACCCCTGTATTACAGGATATTTTTAAAATAAATCATATGTAATGATACAGGACAAATAAATAAAAATAGATGAAGCCATGTATAATAAGAGATTGAAAAGCAGAAAACCTTCCACTCAATCACTTCCAAAAATAGCCAAACTTTTGTCCCATTCTTAGAATGAATACTTAAGACTGCCTAATGAAATGGCATGTTTGGGAAGTAATGATTGGCTTATAGCTCCCTTAGGAAAAGACCAGCAATTTCAAAAGATAACCTGAGATTATGGATATAAAAACATACACTATTCATGTCTCCCTTTTAGCATCAACTCATAAGCTAAACATTTTACCCATCCTCTATAAAAATATTTCTCAAGGGCAAAAATGGCATGTATTATTCAAGGAACCAGAGACTTAAAAATAAAAGAGGAAAATGCAGCTGATGTGCTGAAGTGAGAATGGAATCTTTAGGTATCAAATCATTAAGAAATAAAGATCATATGAAATAGAGAATAAGCATCACTCCACTGTAAAGTACAAAGACTGATTCATAATCAGTACAGAATGATAAACTGAATCTTCTCAGTAAACTGATCCAGAAAATATTACTATCATTGATAATATGCTGAAGAAAACTACACATTCTCTAAAATGAGTGTCATATTGTTTGTTAAAATCAACATTTTGGGGACACCTGAGTGGCTCAGTCAGTCGGGCATCTGCCTTCAGCTCGGGTCATGATCCCAGGGTCGTGGGATCGAGTCCCGCGTCGGGCTCCTTGCTCAGTGGGGAGCCTGCTTCTCCCTGTGCCTCTGCCTGCCACTCCCCCTGCTTGTGCTTGCTCTCTGTCTCTGACAAATAAATAAATAAAATCTTAAAAAAAAAAAATCAACATTTTTATTTACTTTTAATTGATAAGTTTTCAAAGACCACTTCAAATGCTATCTCCTTCATGAAGCTTTCTTATTCTCTCCTCACTGGAGTGTGAATTTTTAGCCTTTGGCATTTTTGTTTGTTACTAATAAACTTATTATACTCATACTGAAGTTGTACATGTATTTTTTAATCCCCTACTCTAGATTTTTACAAGAACTATATTTTACTCAACATTCATAGGGCCTACCTAGCACAATACTTAATATATAGTATAAATAAATAACTGTCAAATTCAATTAATGGGCTATTCGGCAATTTGAACCATATAAGCAATCTGAACTTCCCACTAATCTGGAAAGACTCTGTTAAACAGTTAGAATAATAAAAGTGCACCAGATGAAGAATCTGTATTAGAAAAGTGAAGACGCTCAGAAAGCACTCCAGAGAAAATAATGGGGAGGTGAGGAGAGGGAATGGAGTGGGTGAGGAATGATTAGGGGAAGATAAACAGCTTTGCTTATTAGATGCATCAGAGCATATAAGCAAGCATAGGCATAAATATACCTCCCATGTGACGATAAGGGCGGTCAAGGTAACTGACAGACATGAGTACTAGATTTGTAGGTCTCAAAGCTTATGATCAAGAATTTATTTCAAGAGACTTCCTAGACGAACAACACAATTAAAACAGCACTAAGGATAAAGAGCTTCCCTACTATGGAGTCTGGCTTCATAGTTCCTTCCTTATAATTAGGACAATCATATAATATCATCTAAATTGGGATACCTTTGAGATGAGAGTGAAAAGGAATGCTATTAATAATTATGCTAGAACAGACACAAACCAGGACTTGTCCTCTGCAAACTGCAATGTTTGGTCACTCTACTTATAGCCCACATATGGCCCACCTCTGGCCACCCTGATTCTTTCTCAAGGTTCAAAAGTAACCATTCAAAAGATACATTCACTCTGTTGCCCACTTCTCCTACTTACCCAAAAGGAAACAAGAAGAACCACAGCACTATTCAAGTTTGGTAATCCCTACCTGCCAAAATCATCATCTATAGTTTACCAATTATTTGATGAACATATGCCATGCAGGAAAGAATGGTAAAGTCTTATTAAAAACAAAACTTCAGCTCACCGATTACATATCAAACAAAGGAAAATAAAATCAAAAGAATCGACAAATCAAAGCATACATGTTTGTTTGAAACCCCTAGGTTCAACTATTTTGGAACTAGGGCACTATGTCAGAAGTAATTACATAAGTCAGAAGTAAAATGGATCTTACCTTGGGAACTTTGGGAGGACTCTGTAGAAGAGGAACTACTATCGGTATAACTCTGTGGGTCTTCTTTTCCCTCTTGAATAGATGAATTACCAGCTTCTGCCACCCTAGATGCTTGCTGTAATGTTTCTGTGACCAGCTGCCTTGTTTGTTCACTAACAACTGTGGCTTGAAATGTCACTGGTTTGGGTTTAATAAGAACCTAGAAGAAAATCAGAAATATACCCAGTTTAAATTTTAGAGCACTATTTAAAATGCTAAACTTCTAGTCATGAATATCATCTTCCTGACATGGGAAGCTGCATTCTGTACATTTCTTATGCTTTGGGCACAACATTGTTCATTAAAGACTAATTCAATCTATGAACAAATCAGAATCAAGCAACATACAACATTTTAAGTGGTATGTGCCAGACTGCAACAGCCATAATTTTGACAAGAGGCTCTCCCCATTTTTTCTTGCCTATAATGACTTCAGAAGTCATTTTACAAGCTGTAGGCTATATAGTAGAATGACAGCCACACGCTATGGACTGCAGAACAGAAAGACACAAGAAGCCTGGATTCCCAATGCCACAAGAATAGTCCAGAATTTCCTCCCTCTGAACATTCATTAACATAATAAACTTATAAAAATAATTAACTTATTATTATTAACATAATAAAAATAAAACCCTAATTTTTGTAAGCCACTGTTCTTCAGGTTTCTTTTCATTAGCAACCAAATGAAATTCCTAATTGAGACACCTGTACAAAGTAAACATGGTTGGGACCTAAGTCATTTTGAAAAATCCCCAGAGAAACACTGACTTAGACAACTGTTATTAGAAGCAATATGAAACATGTGGTAGATCAACTCCTGGCAAAGGTCAAAACCACACACATTAAAATAAGTGAAATGGGAGAAAGATTTCAAACTGAACCATTCCACTTCAAGATTTGAACTCTAGGAGTTGACTTCAATTGGGTGCCTAGAATATAAAAATGTTAACTGCCCACATTTAGTTTTTATTTCTCCCGTATTTAAGATTCAAAACCTTTTCAGACTCTATTAAATCACCCATTTCCAAGAGTTCAAGAATGAAAACATGGGTTACACTATGATGAAGATGATGGAGCAAAGGAGAATTGTTACCAGTTGAAACTTAAAGGCAATTTGGACTTATTTCTAATCACAAAACTTATTTGTTTGATGTGTAAACTATTTCGCTATGATTCTGTGGGAACTGATTCTAAAGGCAAATTATTAAAGGTAAATTAAAACCTTTTACAAGAATTCTAGGATAACATTTCTGAACCAAAGCTGACATTATTTCCTTTGATATTCTCACAAAAACAGTTAAAGTAGGTACTTTATAAAATAAATAGTAGTCTAGCAACATAAGATTAAATCCTGGGCCTCAATTTTCTAGGCAAATTTCCAGAAAAATTCCCTTATCTTCTATTGCTTGAAAATGAACAAATATCTAGCTTCTCCATCATTTAGGTTTCAAGTAAAACAAATTTTTTTAAGTATATAAAGTGCTTTCAAAGGCCGTATTAGCTTATAAAAAATACTTTTTTCTGAGAGATTCTAAATAACTACCACTCTCCCTCAAGCATCTACTTCCCAAGTAACAATATATGCCTTCAGCAAATTTTATTCCAAGGGTTTGTTTCCCCAATCTTTGCTCATGACATGGTGCAAATATTTAGGTATCAAAAAAAAAAAAAAAAAAGTACTGAAGAGAGAAACACAGGTTTTGAAAACAGATGATTATGCACATTTGGTCATAACTTTTAACAATCTGATTTTTTTAAAGATTACTGATCTTCTCATTCAAATTTCCAACGTGGAATTTTAGGAATTTGAAATATACCAGAGCCAAGAAAAACCACTATATCTTATAGCATACCTGTGTTTTCCCTTGCTGCCCATAAACAATTTTTGTTGGGATGATTTTAGCTGCTGGCTGAACTGTGGAACCTATTCCTTTTGGTTGAGTTACAATCATTTTGGTGATGGGTCTTGTAGCAGTGATAATAGCTGGCTTTGCTCCTGTTGGCACCGTCTGAATAGTCTTTTCTCCCTAAATTAAAGTCAGTGAATATATGAGGTTTATATGTATTTCAATGCCAAAAACTGAAAAATCACAGCGAGGTTTTACAAGGATGATGGGGAAAGGACTGTAAATTAAATAGCAAAGTACAAGGTTTCCAGGTGATCAAAAATCCTAGACTTAGTTGAGGTAGTCCTAAAAGTCATCTGCCCAACGTTCTGTCCAAAGAAGGCATTATTTCCTGACAAGTGAATTTAAAAAATTATCTCACATAAGAATATTTACTACACCGTCACATTCATAGAATACATACATTAAAATAGTCAGGAAATTATAAAAGAATATATACTAAAATGTTAACAATAGCTATCTCAAAAGAGTGGGGATTATAGGTCTCCCCCCAACATTACCTTTATTTTCTAATTTACCCAAAATAGAGATTTATGTAATAAAAAATTACTGTGCATTATACCAATAGCTAAATGTACACACATAAACTAAGCTCCCCAAATACAAAATTATAAGGACATACAGCAATGTCTATGCGAAAATGCATGGGCAAGAGATGAAATCAGCAGGTATTAACTAACGTTCTGAGGTTATATGGGAAAATACAAAAAACAAACAGGGCATTTCCCACATTTTATTATTAGTATGTTACTAATATCACTTTAGTTTATTAACTAGATAGCTTAAGCTCATTAACTTTTCAACATTTTTATACTTTTGTCTGCTTTATTCTCAAGTACCTTCTGTCATTTATAGTCAATACTTGAGCTTACTTAAATTCAGAAACAGTGATTTTACTAAATTATTAATTTTTAAAAGTTAAAATCCATAAAACTGAAAAGAAAAATTTTCACCTTATTAGCTTTTAACTATTAGTCATCATCATCTAAATGTGTGGCTATCCAAACTTAGCAGACAGTAAAAACAAAGCACCCAGGTGAGCTGGCAGAAGGTAATCACTCTATGAATTTAGAGCTAAACAGGTTACAAAAATCCCAAGTTTAACTATTTGCTGTAAGGGAGACTGTTATCTAAGGGAGATATGAAGTGTCTGTCACTCATGTTATTACTTATTTTAATACAAACACACCCTTCACAGCAGCAGCTTTGGAAGGAGCTCTAGCTCATTTGCCAAGAGCCACTAGTTTGCAAATAGGCATGCGTATCTATCAAATAGCTTAATGGGCCCTGTCCAAGTATAATGACCCATTCAAAGCCTATCAAAACCAAATAGCAGGCTATTTTTTGAAGAAGCTCTTCTGATGTATGTGTGTAGACATGCCCAGGTAACCAAGCTGTTGAGTACAGATGCATATACATATGTGTAGTCTTATGCTCTGATCTGCTTGTTTTACTAGTACTTCCTGAGTCCAATTATTGCTGTTAGATATACCTAGCAGCTAGGATTCACACACGACTCTTCAATGTATGTGACCACAGGACTCTGGGTACATGGCATCCCCTCTTACATATCAAATTCTATGAAACTATAAACCAGACTGTAAAAGCATTCTGAAAAGTGGAATTCTAATCCCAGGCTTTATTTTGGCTTACCATGTGAACTCAGGCTATGTTTTCCTACATGATGAAAAGATCTAATGCCAACATTATGAAGACTGAGATACCTAGGAAGCTACTAGAGATCTACTACAATGAAGTACGGCATTTTTTTTCTAGCAAAGTAGGGACATTACCAAGCCTAAATAGTTAAGTACCAAGAGTAACAACAATAAGAGAAAAACTACTTATTGAGGACTTCCTATGCGTCAGACGCTATTTTAAGCACTTTTAAAACAGCTACCAGTTACTGAACAAACTCACTGGTAAAGATCACCATCCCCAACTTATAAATGAGGAAATTAAGGATGACGGAAGTTGAGTAAATTTGCCAAGGTCAAACAACTATGATACTAAGAGACAAAACCCAGGTATGTCTAACTCCAAACCTCTACACGACTGCCTTTACAACTATCAATGAAGCGGTTGATTTTTTTTTTTTTTACTAGCTCAAAGAGGTAAAAATGAAAGTAAATCCCCATCAATTAATTTTCTTCATCCCAAATATTTCTCTTTGCCCAACCTAGGCCAATACTAGCCTCGTGTCTACTGGCCAGAGGCAGGAATGAAACTGTCCTCTAACAGAGGTCCCACTGCAGTTAAGCCAGTGGAATCCTCCATCTGGACTGAGCTAAGCATCTAAATCATGGTCATAAGCAACTTAGCTATGAGCAACATGTTTTAGAAATTACTGTGAAAAATGGCATCAGTTGGTGGTGTTTTAACAGTTATTACATCACAGTAGCAGTAAATCAAACCATACAGGCCATTGTGGGGCTCTGAAGTCCTTAGGCAAATATTTGTATAGCTGGTCTTTAAAATCCTCAGTGGATTCGCTGAATCTGCATTATAAGCTCTTACTTACTCCAGCATTTAGCAATGTTGTGACAACGTTTTTGCCCGGGAGGCCTTGAATGGTCGTTCCTTTTCCTGTTGTCTTTTGCACAACAATCACATTGGGCTTGGAAGTCATTGGGATTGTAGTGATTTTGGTAGTCGTTCCTTAGAGAAGGGGGGAGAAAAGGAGGCCTGAGTTAAGAAGTGATATTTGGTTATTTCTGTTTATGCTGTATATAATTAATACATGTAGTTAATGTCATCCCGAGATGACATGAAGGTTGTCATAAGGATGAAAATGAAGGCTTGGAACAGTAAGTAGAAGTTGTCCTAGAATGAGAGAATATTAAGAATTGACTTTTACAGCAGTCATCTTCTTGGAATTTGAAAACTTGCACACCAAAATCAGAATCTAAAAATATCACAATCAGTTTCCCCATCAATATTCCTCCCCTGACTAGTTAATTGAAACAAATAAAAATCTGCATTCCACAACAAATGCTTCCCCAAACCCAGTATTATATTTATTTGACGAGTGTGGTGGGAAAATTCTTCAAAAAAGAACATTAAAAAGAGGTAAATACTTATCAAAATTGACATAACATTAGACTCTAGAGAAAATTTATGAAAATAAGCCATTTATGTTCATGTGATTAAAAAAAACAAACACCCATAGACCAAGGCACAGATTAAACACATGCTCTTGTAATCTGCAGCACTCTGAAGAGTCTGAGGATGAAACTCCAATTTATATATTTATATAAATAAATTTATATTTTCAATAATTAAGATCTACTCGGTAGATCTACATCTGCTGATCCAAACACACTATCGTGTTCTCTTCTCCACATCCTTCCACAACCTGCTTCTCTTATACCTATCAAATTTGTACCCTATATTCTTTTGACTGTCGCAGTTGGAAATCCTAGTGCAAGTCTTGCCTTGTGAAAGCCCCTTGAGCTCCAAAGGATCTTTTTGCATCCCTAATTCCTCAGTGCTTAGCACATACTGTACGGCAATTACTCAGTAATAGTTGTTCAATGAATATGTGAACAAACTCAATTTGTCACCAACATATGTCTTCTTTCAAAATGTTATCAATGTCAACTCAATAGATAGACCCTCATCTCTTTTGCCTTCCCATATTTTCTCCCTATTTCAAGTTTCTCTATCATACAAATAGCTCTCATGCTCCCGTTATATCAAACATCTTTTAAAAACCAGTTTGACCCAGAAAGTGAAATTGGTCAAAAACCTTTCCAGGGTAACTGGTTGACTCAGTTGATAGAGCATGTGACCCTTGGGGTTGTAAATTTGAGCCCTATTCTGGATGTAGAGATTACTTTAAAATAAAACAAAAAAAACCCCTTCCTAATCCCTATTTTATCTAGATAGTTCTAACTTTCCCTCTTAGGTGTCACAATCCTACATGACCTGACCCTTAATCTACCAATTTGATCTTATTTGTTCCTATTCCATAATATACACAACAAACTCTAATAATAAGTAATAACTCTAATAATAAGTAATAAGTCTAATAAATAACTTCTTCTAATAAGTAACTTCTTCACTATGGCTTCCTATTATCTGTCACATAGAGCCCAAATTCCTCTTAGGTTTCCAGGTTCTGCCAGACTTTAATTTTCAGGATTATCCAATATATACCTCTTCTTCAGTGTGTTGGTTTCCACAGTGGTCCTTGAGCATATGGGCCCCAATGCTACTTCTATGCCTGTGATTTCCTCTGCCCATGAAAACAGGCAAGTCATACATTTCTTCTCTAGACTTGCATATCATTTATCAAATTTAGACTAAGCACAGAACAGGTACTCATTTAAAAACATGACCAATTAATATGTTCCCAAGAAGAAAAATTAAACAAAATTTTATTCTTTTCTACTAGAGAAACAGCATTCCCTACTAGAGTTTTAGAAGTAAGGTTACACTAAGAATAAGAATATTCTATGGGTCCCTGGGTGGCTCAGTTGGTTAAGCGACTGCCTTTGGCTCAGGTCATGATCCTGGAGTCCTGGGATCGAGTCCCACATCGGGCTCCCAGCTCAGCGGGGAGCCTGCTTCTCCCTCTGACCCTCTCCCTTCTCATGCTGTTTCTCTCTTGCTTGCTCTCTAATAAATAAATAAAATCTTTAAAAAAAAAAAAAAGAATAAGAATATTCTAGTCAATTTTTGGCAATCTTATTACATTATATATCTTTATACTTGCCATCATCTAATGTCTTGTCAGTCCAAGGTAACACAGGTTACATAAAAATGCACTTTTATCCACACCAGCTCCACAAATGTTTTTCCCTTTATCTGTAGTTTTTGAATAGTAAGCTGTGAAGAGCCACAAAGACCACACTGCCCATTATTCATATGTATCAACTTCAACTATTAATTAACTTTAATCCCTCATACATGATTGATTACGATGACTCCTTCAATAATACAGGCTCACTAAATACTTGGTTAATATAAGTGTTTTTAGAAAGTAAGCATTAAGGGGCGCCTGGGTGGCTCAGTCGTTAAGCGTCTGCCTTCGGCTCAGGTCATGATCCCGGGGTCCTGGGATCCAGCCCCGCATAGGGCTCCTTGCTCAGCAGGAAGCCTGCTTCTCCCTCTCCCACTCCCCCTGCTTGTGTTCCCTCTCTCGCTGTGTCTCTCTGTCAAATAAATAAATAAATAAAATCTTTAAAAAAAAAAAGTAAGCATTAAAAATTATCTCAAGGAAATGTTAACTAAGTTTTAACCAAAGTACAAATGTGTCTGATAGGCTCTCTCTATATACACATATAAGTAAATATCTGATTCTAAGGAGTTAAATAACTGCAAAAATAGTCATGCCTTCCATTTAGTTGCTTATTCTAATGAAAAGAAAAAGTTGACCTTTCTAAAAAGCACTTTGGAAGCATGACTTTGCTTTCTAGAGAAAAGGAAGTAAGAACTTCACATAATAATTTGTGTATAATGGGGTGCCTGAGTGGCTCAGTCAGTTAAGTGGCTGCCTTTGGCTCAGGTCATGATCCTGGAGTCCTGGGATTGAGCCCTGCATCAGGCTCCCTGCTCAGTGGAGAGCCTGCTTCTCCCTCTGCCTGCTGCTCGCCCTGCTTGTGTTCTCTTTCTCTCTCTCTCTCTCTCACTCTCGCTCTAGCTCAATAAATAAAATCTTTAAAAAAATAATTTATGTATAATGATGTTTATCACGGGATTATTTATAATGACAAAAAAAATTGGAAGCAACCTAAAAACATTCAACAACGAGAAAATGGCTAAATTATGGTGCATCATATAAGAAAATATTGTGTAACCATTAAGTGGGGGCAGAGGAGGTGTCAAGATACATTTAAAAGAATAGGAAAATAAGATTATTCTGTGAAAAAAGGGGAAAAGCTGATTATATTAGATCTCAATGTAATTTAAAAAATACACACACATACACTTATAACCAAAAAATTGAACAGAAAAAGAAATGAACAGAAATACATACACTTAAATCTTAACATATTTCTCTGGATGGTAAAAATTATATGTTTTTAATTTTCTTTGTATCTTTCTGTATTTTCCAAATTACCCACAATAAGGGGGAAAGTATCATTTTTCTTTTTAAAGGCTTCTATTCTTACAGCTAGACATCTGGGTATCTTTTAAGAAAAGCATTTTATTTTTGTTCGTGGGATAGGGGAGTCGGGTAGACACAAACTCTAGAATCCAGCATTTAATTATGGATTATCCAAATTCATCCAACTAGGCTTACCAGTTCACTGTGAATAGATAACCAGGGACTGAAAACTGCTAATAAACTAACCTGTAATCCCACTATCACGAAATTAAAAAAACATTATAAAATAAGAAAACTGTCTTTATAAAGAATATTGATATGTAACATAAGGATCAGTTTAGAGCAGTCAGAAATGAGAGATTCCTTAAAATAAAAGTGTCAGTGAAGCAGAAGTAGACACAAAACAAGCTCCATGCAATGAACAGCACTGTTTCAACTTTGTGCCAAGTACATCCTATTGTGCTGGTAAAGGTTAAGAACTCTTCTCATGTATACCCAATATACTTGAAAAAGCAGCTAACCATTGAGTTGTTTTGTATTTACATACAAAGGTGGATAAAATGTATACATGTAGAGGGTATATATCTCTGCTTCTAGGAAAATATGCTTGCTTACTATACTGCTCTAACCCGATACAAAGCAGCTAAATCATAAAGAAGGCCTGAAAACAGTGGCCTCAGGACATCTAGACATTCCTTCAAGCTATAAGGTTATTATGAATTCATATAGAAGTAAAGAAAAACCATTATGGTGATAAAAAGCTACATACCAATGAAGAATGACCACTTTTTGAAAAATGTTTGAGAATGTGCTCTATACCATTAAGATACTGTCAGGTAATAAATCAAAATTTGAGTTTTCACGGAGTTATTTAAAAAATCCTCTTAAAGCTGGAGTATGATGATTCTTTCCTTACTGGTTTCACCCTCCTCAGTTTGGCAAACATTGGATTTTCTCACTTACACTTAAAAATAGAGCCAATATTAGCAGCTTTAAATACAGTGCTTTATGCCAATACCATGCCCTGCTTTGTTTTTTTTATTCCCTGAGTTATCAGCAACATCATATATTGCCAGGAACTTCAATCTCTTCACTTTAAAATGTCAGAACAACTCACCTGGGGCATACAAAATATGGCTAGTCTACAAAAATGGTACACAGTTAAAGTCCACAGGGCTTGCTTGATGAGAAATTATTTACATAATTTTAATTAAAAACCAATAACGAAAACAGATGCTATGTTAACATTCCACTTCGGAGTCCATAGTCCAAATACTGCAGGAATTAATGAGCTGAGAAAAACCAGGTAAAGTCCCAAAATACCAATAAATATTAGCTTTCACGGAGTAAAATATTTCTTAAAAGTAAACAATCAATATAATGGTGAAAAGAAAATAAAGATACTCAAATATTTTTTTTTAATAAGCTAAAGTAACATTAATAAATGAAATTATAAGATATGGTCCCTCAAAGATGAATAAATCCTAGTTCTTTCTTCCTCTATCTAGCTTGTGTGGTCTTAGATAGGTCAATTTCAACTCTCTAAACTTAAATCTGTCTGTACCTGTCAACTGTGGGTGATACCAACTATTCAGATTTATCCATTCTGAAAGGACTGACAAATGGGAGAATACTCAGTAAATGAAAAATCTCTACACAAATATAAATCATAGTAATTCCATTCTGATTAAAAACAACTAATGTTCTATTTTAAAACTTAATGTGTGAAAATTTAATACTAGAAATAAAAAACTAGACTTAATCACTAAATATCAGGACTAAAAACAAAGCTCCAGATTTCTAAGTAGAAAACAGATCTAACAGAATCCTTCAATAGTGAAATGTTTTTTCCTCTTACTGGTTACCTATAGCTTTAACGTATTTCAGATATACCTACCAGAAACTATATTACTGCTAATTATCTTGCCCCCCAAGGTAGCTAATGACTTGGGTACTACTGTGATGATGCTACCACTGGTAGTTTTCACATAGGTTGCAGCTCCAGGGGTTGCAGCCATCCGACCTATGGACGGGCTCACTGTTGGCCGGGTATAGGTTGCCTGTGTGCCTATAAAAAGGGAAAAGCCAAAAGAAAAACTTGTCATTACTTATAGAAGAATGACAATTTATACAGTTTAGCTATAATTCAATGTAATCTACATTGCTTTAACTTGAAAATGGAATTTCAAGGTGTCAAGACATTAAGTAACAATTTATAGACAGTTTTCAACGCACATAGCAAGAACTACAGCCAAGTCAATTTGGATTAATTTTACACATAAAATTTTGTGATGTGTTGCATCAAATTACCAACCTCAAGAAAAAGTATAACTATGTTCCTTTCTTCCACTACCCTTCTTCCACTAGTTCTATGCCAAAAGAAACTTAAATTTAATCATCTTTCCTGCCAGAGCATTTTAGATATTTCTGTTACAGATTTTAAGGTCTCTACATCTGTTTTATGCTGTCACAGTGCCAAACCCAATGTCAGCATTCAGCAAATAAGGCAGTATTGTTTGCTTAAAATTTTAGAAACTTACACTATTTTGTACTCTGCTATTCTCTAAATATATTTCTATCTTTTAAAGAATTATTCCATCATTTTACTAGAGATTAAAGTTGAAGCTGCCAAGAGTTGCCAGGAATATTTCTTTTGGCCGAAAAAGTTCACTATTTACATATTTCCTCAACTCTAACTGACCCCTTAGAAAATTTTTCTTCATGTCTCTCAAAGGATTTTGCACTCTTCCCCACTATTCCAAAGATGTTTTTCTTTTCCCAAACAAGAATTAAAAACTAACCAGATGAGCCTGTTATAGTTTCCTACAAGTCCAGTAACTCAGAAATACTATTCCTACACTAAGAACTATTAGTCTGGGGAAGAAAGAAGAAAGAAGATGACTGATGGTGATGAATCACCTGATGGTGATGATGGTTATAAAATAACATAAGATAATACCTTCTTTGACAGGAAAGCATTTTTTCATAATAATTAGAATGGTCATCGTGATAACCATTTTCAACAACTCCCTCCCTGCAAAAATGCTTTTATCAAGATATTTAAAAATTTTTAAATACAATCACAACCCAAAAAAAGGAGGAGGGGAAGAACATTAAGTAGAATTAATTTAAGTCAGTTACAAACATACATTTGAATCCCCCTCAAAAAATCTAGTGCAAAGGGGGCACCTGGGTGACTGAGATGATTAAACGTCTGCTTGCGGCTAAGGTCATGATCCCAGGGTCCTGGAATTGAGCCCCACATCAGGCTCCTGACTCTGCGGGGAGCCTGCTTGTCCCTCTCCCTCTGCCTCTCCCCCTGCTCATGCTTGCTCTCTCTCTCTCTGTATCTCTGTGTCTCAAATGAATAAATAAAATCTTAAAAAATCTAGTGCAAAGTAAACATGCTACAAACATAATGTGAACCAGCTAAATTTTAACAAAAAATTTTCCACTTAAGCTTTTGTTTTAAAAATAGAAACACCTTTTCTAACAGAGATACACAGGCACAGACAGACACATTATTATTTTTTACTATCTTTCCCTAAGGTAAAGAATCATATATAAATAACACTATTATTTTTGTACCAAATGGAAAAAAGTTTGGGGCGGGGGGGGAGGGGTGGGGAGGGTGGAGTATGATAAGTTTAATGCAAGAACAGCATGTTTTTAAAGCACAGGTTTTGCAGAGACAGCAAGTAGAATGGTGGTTGGCAGGGACTGCGGGAAGGTGGTAATGGAGAGTTATTGTTTAATGTGTAGAGTTTCAGTTTGGGAAGATGAAAAGGTTCTGAAGCCTGATGGTGATGATGGTTATAAAATAACATAAATGCACTGAATGTCAATGAACTATACACTTAAAATGGTAAATTTCATGTTCTATTTTACCACAATTAAAAAGAAAAAAAGAGAGTCAAACAAATGGGGGTTCAAATCCCAGATCTTCCTTTTATTGGCCGCATGACTTTGGGCAAGTTGCTTAACATCAGTCTCTGTTTTGCTGCTAAAAGTGGAGATATTAAAGCCTAAGGAAGATTAAGTGTAATGTCTGTATAGACCTTTACATCCTGGCCAATAAATGATAGCTTTATAAACTTGAGACAGGTATCATTTTACACTATTTACATTCTATCATCTAAGTACTGGCCCTTCTCGAAAAATCTGGTAAGAGTTATACAAATTTAAAATAGTAGTAATAGCTAATTCTTACATTAATTAATAATAATAGCTATTGAGCACTCTGCTGGGGACTGTACATACCTGATTTCCTCTAATACTTATAATAACCTTATGGTACAGGTATTGTTATCCCATTTAAACAGACAAGGGAAAAGACTTACAGGGATTAGTAACCTGCTCAAGGACACAAAGGGTGGTACTATTTAAAATGTTCTACACTGTCACTTCCTTGGGCATAGCCTGGTTGTTCTCATATATGGGCAAAATGGCATCCTGTGCTTCTCTCAGTCTGAGTAATGCTTACTACACCGCAATGTAATACAGACTTTCAACCTCCTAAGAGTGCAATCCTTCTGGGCTGGGAGAGTGTGTTTTTGGTTCCTCAACAAATCCTGACTAAACACCTACTTGCAGACCAGCTCTACATATATATGGTGAATAAAACAAAGACGGTCCCTTATCATGGAGCTTATGGTCTAGTAAGGTGAACTACATTAAATCAACAAACAAGTAGTGAAGAAATTAGAAACTGTAGTTATGTGCTATAAAGTAAAAGAACAGAAGACCATGACTATAATAAAAGAAAGCTAATTTTAGTTGGGGGGGAAAGGCTCTTAAAGAACTGTCTCATTAATCTCTATATCCCCAGTATCAAGCACTATGTTGAAACAAAGAAATTACTCAATGACTATATGATGAATGTATGGACTGATGCTCGAGAAAACTTACCAGTAGGAGTGGTTACCAGTTTAGTTGTCATAATTGCACCATTACTGCTAACCACCATAATAGGGGAATTGCTACTGGTGGGCAGAGTTGCTGTCACTGGTTTGGGTAAGATTTTACTTGGTTGAACTTGTTGTGTGATGATTTTAACACCTTTGAAAGAAGAAAGAGAAATCTCAATACAGATTATTTTGAAAAACATTTTCCTTATACCAACCCAAGAGGGCAGTAGTTACACATATTTGCTCAGTCTTGCCTAAAGAGAAGCCTTTTTCAAAATGATGAAACTCTCAATTTTTATTCCTTAAATTCCTATCTTTCCTGATTCCTCTCATTCAAGAATATAATTAAGATATTACAGAAACTATTAACAATTTCTTTAAAAAAACATTTTTTCCTTTTGTCTATGATCACGTCAAATAAGAGCTTTCAAACCAAATTAGTGTAATGATGTGGATTTTTTTACATTTTTCAAAATTTTTATTTAAATGTTAATTGTTACATTGACTTTCCAAGTGTAAAATATCCATTTAAAAGAAATCTCTCAAAAAATGTAAAATAAAAAATAAAATGAATCTCTCATGCTAACTATAAATTTAAGTACTAGTAATTGTTAACTGAGGAAGGAAATTTTTGGTAACACTTTTCCCCCTGACTAACTTCACTGAAAAAATCCATGGGATGGAGTATATTGTCATAGACAACTAAAAATTATATTACTTTTTAGATAGTGATTTAGGTTGAGATATTAGAAAGCAAATACATCTATTTATTTAACAACGTTAAATAATTTTAAATTTCTTGTAGGCCAACTAGGAAGTTAAAATTATGATCATCACCTAGGCATAACTGGGCAAATTATTATCTCTATAACTCAGTTTTCTCATCCATAAAATAAAGATACTATCAGTATATACATTCTTGGGTTGTTATAAAGATTAAATAAATCAAAACTGTAAAGTACCTAATGCATAGCAAGAATTCAATAAAGTATTATTACTGTAGAGATAAAGAAACTCTGATTATAATAAATCATAACCAGTGAAGTTGTAGGGAAAAAATTTTTTCCAGTATTATCTCATTAGTGAATTACAATAATGCTTAAGACACATAAAAGAAGTACACCTCCCCCAATAACCACAGACAGAAAAAACTTAAAGGAATCATAAGAGATTACTTTGCTCAGTCCTATGCAAATAGACTGAAAATTTAGATCAAATAGATTATTATCTAGAAAAATATTAGTTATCAAAATGGACTTCAGAAAAGACAGGTATCTAATTAGACAAATTTCCTTAAGATAAATTTTAAGGAACTCCTCCCCCTTCATCAATAAATAGCAGGCCCAGATAGTTTCACAGAACAATTCTATAGTCTGTAAAAAGAAGATAATTACAATGTATTTAAAACCATTCCTCTTTAAAGTTCTCATTATCAGAAAAAAAAAAAAATTTGTAACTGTGTGGTGATAAATGTTAACTAAACTTGTTGGGGTGATTATTTCATAATATATACATATATCAATCAAATCATTATGTTATACACCTAAAAATAATACAATGTTATATGTCAATTATATCTCAATTAAAAATGAAAACCATTCAGAGACCAATTTCTGACAAGAGAGCATGAGGAGCTCTGCTAATCTGCTAACCCAATGGAACTAGTAAAATGATAACCAATGAGAAGCTCTGGAAATAGTCCCAAAGACAAATGAAGAAACATCTATTCAAGAGTATGTAGAAAAATCCGGTAAGAAAGGAGAGATCTGTGGTATTTAAACTAAGACCTGTCCCTCCTTACCCACTAAGAGGGAGGGAAAGACTCCTCCCCAGACTGCTGTAGTCAAGAACACAAGGTTTCCTCTTATTCCAGCTCCCTGTTAGAGGGCTTTCTTCTGAGGAGCAGCAGGACTTCAGTTTACCTCATCCTGCCCCCAGGTAGGTATTGCTAAGCCCCAGGCAAGTGATGTCAAGAAGTGTGCATTCCCTTCTTCTGCCAAGCCCCCAACTGATGGAACAAAGGCTATACTTTGGGCACAACGTTACTGAGAAACTGGAGTCCTGATCACCATTGCCCTGGCTTGTGAGGTGGTGGCTCTACCACCAGAAGCAAGCCAAGAGGATGTCAGGCTGTTGCCCACACTCCTACCCTTGCCTTCACTGAGTGCTCAGCTTCTAGAGCAGGAGTGTCATTCAGAGAAGAGCTCCAGAGCTGCCTGAGGGTGAAAACAGATAATAAAATAGATAGTTTGCAATCTCTTCCCAAAGGAACTGGCTTCGTTTGTAATAGAGCATGGAGAAGTTCAAGCTCTCAAGAACAGTTGAGGACGTGATGAAAGGCAACTGGAAGAAGATTTATGGATTTAAGAAAAAACAGTCGGGGCGCCTGGGCAGCTCAGTTGGTTAAGCATCTGCCTTTGGCTCAGGTCATGATCTCAGGATCCTGGGGTTGAGCCCTGAGTCAGGCTCCCTGCTCAGAGGGGAATCTGCTTGTCCCTCTCCCTCTGCCTCTCAACCCTGCTCATGCTCTCTCTCAAATAAATAAAATCTTAAAAACAAACAAACAAAAAACCCCGACATTCAAGACAATAGGCCAGACAGCTTGCAGAAGAGAACTGAGGTATAAGGAAGCTAAGAGGAACCATCTGTGGTCAGAACAAATACACCTCTGAAACAATTCCAACAATTTAGACTAGTTTGTAAAGCAACTTAAGACTCCAAGACACTGTTGAAAACAATAGAGTAGTTTAACAGTTGGGTGTGGTCAGAGAAAGAGCCAGGAGAGAGTCACACTGATTCCACTGTCATCTCAGAACAACTGTAAGCATACCCAGAGCTGTAACTCCCTGAGCAACAGCATCAGAAGCTTACTTCACTAAAATAATTGATCTAGTTACAAAACAACAAATAGTGAAGTAAATAACAAAAAAAATCACAGACTGGGAAGGTACAAGAAGACCAGTATCTAGCTACAATATATAATGCCTAATACCTAAAATATCAAGGGGTGCCTGGCTGGCTTAGTTGTAGAGCATGTGACTGTCAATCTCAGGGTTCTGAGTTCAAGCCCCACGTTGGGCATGGAGTCTACTTTTTCAAAAATAATTAAGTAAACTAAATAAAATATCAATATAAATATCTAAAATGTCCAGTTCCAACAAAATACAAGGAGGCGTACAAAGAAACAGGAAAATATGACCCATACACTGGGAAAAAAAGCAGGCAACAGAAATTCCCTATGAGAGCAAACACATGTCAGATTTAACAACAAAAGACTTCAAAGCAGCCATTATAAATATGTTCACAGAAGTACAGGAAAGCATGATGATAGAAGTAAAAGCGGGTATGATAACAAAGTTGCATCAAATAGAGTATTAATAAAGCAATAGGAATTACAAAAAAAGAACCAAAGGGAAAATTTGGGGTTAAAAAGTATAATAACTGAAATAAAAAATTCGCTAGAGGGGCTCAAGAGTAGATTTGAACTGGCAGGAAAAAATAAAAGAGCAAATGTGAAAATAGAGCAATTAGATTATGCAAGCTGAAAAAAATGTCAGAGAAAAAAGAATGAAGAAAAATGAACAGAACCTCAGAGAAATGTAGAACAGCATCAAGTGCCCCAAACATATATGTAACAGAACTACCAAAAGAAAGAACAGCAAGAAAAGAGAAGAAGAAATATTCAAAGAAATTGCTGAAAATGTCCTAAATTTATTTGAAAAGCAGTAACTTATACATTCAGGAAGCTCTATAAACTCCAAACAGAATAAACACAAAGAGATCTACAAACAGACACATCATACTAAAAATGCTAAAAGTCAAAAGCAACAGAAGAAATCTTGAAAGTAACAAGAAAAAACCAACTTATCACTTATAAAGGAACTGCATTAAGGTTAATAACTGACTTCTCAGCAGAAACTGTGGAGTTTAACAGGCATTAAGACAACTATTCCAAGTGTTCAAAGAAAAAAACTGCCAACCAAGAATCCAATATCCAGCAAAGCTATCTTTCAGAAATGAAGGCAAAATAAAGACTTTACCAGATAAACAAAAATAGAGGGAATCTGTTGCTAGTAACAATGTGTTGCCTTACAACAGACACTAAAGGAAGTTCTATGAAAAGGAGGAACAAGGAACAAAACTTTGATGTTCACTCTTGACAGTTATACTCAACATTTTACTAGAGACTCTAGTCAGGGAAATTAGGCAAGAAAAAGAAATACAAGGCATCCAGACTGTAACAGCAGAAATCATCTCTATTTGTAGATGACATGATCTTTTATATAGGAAATCCTAAGAAATTCACCTATAACTATTAGAGCTAAAAAACGAGTTCAGCAAAGGTACAGGGTATTAAATCAACACAAAAATCAGCTGCATTTGTATAAATTAGCAACGAATAATCCAAAAAATGATATTAACAATTTCATTTACAGTAGCTTCAAAAAAATACTTAGGAATAAATTTAACAAAAGAAGTGTAAAATTTATACTCCAGAAACCATACAACATTGTTGAAATAAATTAAAGAAGATCTAAATAAACGGGAAAACATCTCATGTTCATGGATCAAAAAATTTAACATTATTAAGATGGTAATACTCCTAAACTGACCTACAGATTCAATGCGATCCCTATCGGAATCTCAGTTGACTTCTTTATAGAAATTGATAAGCTGATTCCAAAATTCATATGGAATTGCAAGGGACCCAAATAGTCAAAACAATCCTTAAAAACAGAACAAGATAATAGCAATTACACTTCCTGGTTTCAAAACGTACTACAAATCAGTGGTAACCAAAACAATGCAGCACAGGCATATGGATACCCATACACATTAATGGAACAGAATTGAGAGTACAGAAACAAACCCACACATGTGGTTGACTGATTTTCAACAAGTTCAGCATCGGGGGTGGGAGGGGGGGAGATAGTCTTTTCAATAAATGGTACTGGAACAAATGGATAGCCATATGCAAAAGAATGAAATGGGAGGCTTACTTCACATCATAACAAAATTAACTCAAAATGGCTCAAAGACCTAAATTTAAGAGGTAAAACTATCAAACACTTAGAAAAAGACAAAGAGATAAATCTTTATGATCAGGGATTTGGTAAAAGATATTTAAATATGACACCAAAAGCATAAGCAACATTAGAAAAAATAAACTGGACATCACCAAAATGAAAAACTTTTGTAATAGGACATCATCAAGAAAGTGAAAAGACAACCAACAGAATGGCAGGAAATATCTGTAAATCACATCTCTAATAAGGGTTTAATATCTAAAATATATAAACTAAAAAAAACTACTACAACTCAGTGATAAAAAGACAACCCAATTTAAAAATGGACTAAGGATATAAATAAATATTTCTCCAAGGAGGATATAAAAAGGGCCAATAAGCACAGGAAAAGGTGTTTGACATCATTAGTCATCAGAAAAATGCAAATCAAAACCACAATGAAATACCACTTCACACAAACCAGGAGGGCTAGAATCGGAAAGTCAGAGAATAACAGGTGTTGGAAAGGAGGACGAGAAATTGGAACCCTCATACACTAATGGAGATGTAAAATGGTACAGTCATTTTGGAAAACAGTCTAGTAGTTTCTCAAACAATTATACATAGTTACCATACAGCTGAGCAATTCCAGTCCAAGGTATATACACAAGAGAACTGAATACCCAAAAACTTACACATGAATGCTTTCCACAGAATATACTTGTAACAGCCAACAGGTGGAAAAAATCCAAATGTATATCAATGGACAAATGGATAAACAAAACGTGAAATAGTATTTGGCCATAAAAAGGAATGAAGTACCAATACATGTATGTACCTTGAAAACACTGTTAAGTGAAAGAAACCAGTCACAAAAGACCACATATTACATGAGTCCATTCATATGAAAATCCAGAGACAGAAAGTAGATTAGTGGTTGCTTAGGGCTGGAGAGGCTGTCATAGGGAGCAGAGAATGATAACTAATGGTTACAGGGTTTCTTTTCGAAGTGATGAAAATGTTCTAAAATCAATGTGGCGATGGTCACACATATCTGTGAATATACTAAATACTACTGAACTGTACACTTTGAATGGTTATTTGAATGATAAATTATATCTTAATAAAGCTTTTTTTAAAAAAAAAATTCCAAGCATTTTTAAAAAGGAAAACATTACAATTCTTTCTTGAAAGCACACATAACATTAAACTAAAGCCTGACAAAGACTGTACACAAAAAGAAAACTACAGACCAACTTCCCAAGACTAGCAATACACAATCAATTCCTCATACTGGGATAAATTGCAAAATATTTAAATGTAAAAAATGTGAACTGTAACCTATAAATCTAGAAGCATTAAAGACTATACTGATAAATTCAACTATATAAAAACAAAAAAAGATCTACACAGCAGAAGTTCCCATAAATAAAGTGAACAACAGACAGATAAACGGGGAGGAAAATCTCTGCAAATCATGAAACACACACAAGGCTTGCTAATTATCCTGATATAATTAAAATTCCCAGAAATTGGTGAGAAAAATATCACAGTAGAAGTATGGACAATGAATACAGACTGCACACAAAAAATAAAATACAAAGGGCTCTCAAACATAAAGAGTGTTCAAACTCACTCTAGATAGAAATGAAAATAAAACAACACAGAGAAAATGAAATACTTAAGTATAAACGTAACAAAACATGTATAGGATTTGTACACTGAGAACTGTGAAACACTGATGAAAGTGAAAGAAGACCTAAATGAATGGAGTGCCACACTCTGTTCATGAACTGGGTAACTCAACACAATGTCAATTCTTCCTAAACTCATCTAGAAGCTTAATGCAATTCCTAGGAAAATCCCAGTAAAGTTTTACTACACACAGATACATTTAATCTTAAATTTATATAGAAAGGCAACAAAACTAGAATAGCTAAAATAATTTTGAAATAGAAAAATAAAGTGGAAGGAATCACTCTATCTACATTAGAGCTTCCTATATAGCTATTATAATCAAGACAGTATGGTACTAACAGAGAGACAGACACAAAGATCAATGGAACAAATGGAGTACCTAAAAATAAACCCACACAAATATGCCCAACTGATTTCTGACAAAGATGCCAAAGCAATTCAATAGAGTTTGATAGCCTTTTCAACAAAGGGTGCAAAAGCAATTACATCCACAGGCAAAAAAAAATTAACCTTGACCTAAACCTCACAATTATATAAAAATTCACTCAAAATAGATTATGACTTAGATAAAACTATAAAACTTTTAGAGAAAAAAACAGGAGAATAATGTTAAAACCTAGAGCTATGCAAAGTTCTTTGAACTGATACCAAAGACATGATCCATAAGAGGAAAAACTGATGATAAACTAGACTGAATCAAAATCTAGTATGAGTGAACAACCCAGAGCTACTAGTGGGACTTTATTACTAACATATTCCTCCTATAACTATGATGGTTAGACTTCTTAAAGCAGTCATGGCATAAGACTCTACAATTGAGGAACTTAAGACAGATGGGGAAAACAGGATTAGAAGACTGAGGTTTTTGAGTCAATCTAGAAAAGCTTTTCTAAGCATTTTCACATGGAATAAAAGAGAATCCAGACAATATAATAAATATATAATATCATATAGCCACACTAGATTTTGTATAATTAACTATACCTTGTGCTCACTAGAAATTTTTTAGTATCTCCTACCCTTGCTGTTCAAAAGAGATGATTAAAAATTCATTTTTGGAATAAGACAAGCATTACCCTGATACCAAAACCAGATAAAGACACCAGGAAAAAAAAAAAAAAGAACTATAGGCCAATATTTCTGATGAACATAGATGCAAAAATCCTCAACAAAATACTAGCAAACTGCATCCAACAATACATGAAAAAAATCATTCACCACCATCAAGTGGGATTTATTCCTGTTGCAAGAGTGATTCAAGATTTGCAAATCAATCAATGTGATACATCACATTAATAAGAGAAAGGATAAGAACCATATAATCATTTCAGTAGATGCAGAAAAGGCACTTGACAAAGTATAACATCCATTCATGGTAAAAGCCTTCAACAAAGGTTTAGAGGGAACATACGTCAACATATTAAAGACCATATATGAAAAACCCACAGCAAACATCATACTCAGTGGGGAAAAACTGAGAGCTTTTCCCCTAAGGTCAGGAACAAGGCAAGGATGTCTACTCTCACCACTTTTATCCAACATAGAAGTCCTAGCCACAGCAATCAGACAACAAAAAGAAACAAAAGGCATCTAAATCAGTAAGGAAGAAGTCAAACTTTCATTATTTGCAGATGACATGACACTCTATATAGAAAACCTGAAAGACTCCAAAAAAACCTGCTAGAACTAATATATGAAGTCGGTAAATTCACAGGATACAAAAAACACAGTAAATTCACAGGATACAAAAACAGAAATCTGTTGCATTTCTATACACCAATAATGAAGCTGCAAAAAAGAAATTAAGAAACAATCCCATTTATAATTGCACCCAAAACAACAAGATACCTAGGAATAAAACTAACCAAAGAGGTAAAAGAGCTATACTCTGAAAACTGTAAAACACTGATGAAATTGAAGATGACAGAAAGAAATGGAAAGACGTTCCATGTTCATGGATTGAAAGACCAAATATTGTTAAAATGTCTATACTACTCAAAGCAATCTACGCATTTAATCCAATCCCTATCAAAATACCACCAGCATTTTTCACAGAGCTAGGACAATCCTAAAATTTGTATGGAACCACAAAAGACCCTGAATAGCCAAAGCAATCGTGAAAAAGAAAAGCAAAGCTGGAGGCATCACAATTCCAGATTTCAAGTTATATTACAAAGCTGTAGATATCAAAACAGTACGGTACTGGCACAAAAATAGACATACAAATCAATGGAACAGAACAGAAAACTCAGAAATATACCCACAAATCAATTAATCTTTGACAAAGCAGGAAAGAATATCCAACGGGAAAAATACAGTCTCTTGAACAAATGGTATGGGGAAAACTGGGCAGCAATATGCAAAAGAATGAAACTCGACCACTTTCAGGGTCCTGGGTGGCTCAGTCGGTTAAACATCTGCCTTCAGCTCAGGTCATGATCCTGGGTCCTGGGATTGAGCCCTGCATCAGGTTCCCTGCTCAGTGGGGAGCCTGGCTCTCCCTCTGTCCCCCGCTGGTGCTCTCTCTCTCTCTCTCTCTCTATCTCAAATAAATAAATAAAATCTTAAAAAAAAAAAAAAAAAGAAAGAAAAAGAAACCGGACCACTTTCTTACACCATACACAAAAATAAATTCAAATGGATTACAGACCTAAATGTGAGACCTGAAACCATAAAAATCCTAGAAGGGAACACAGGTAGTAACTTCTCTGACATTGGTTGTAACAATTTTTTTCTAGATATGTCTCCTGAAGCAAGGGAAACAAAAAGCAAAAATAAACTTGGGGACTACATCAAAATAACAGGCTTCTACATAGTGACAGTGAAGGAAACATCAACAAAACTAAAAGCTATGGAATGGGAGAAGATATTTGCAAATGACATATCTGATAAAGGGTTAATATCCAAAATATATAAAGAACTTATAAAACTCAACACCTAAAAAACAAATAATCCAATTAAAAAAAGGACAGAAGACACGAACAGACATTTCTCCAAAAAAAGACATTCAGATGGCCAACAGACACATGAAAAGATGCTCATCATCACTTATTCTCAAGGAAATGCAAATCCAAACTACAATGAGATATCACCTCACACCTGCCAGAATGGCTAAAATCAAAAACATAAGAAAGAATTGTTGGCAAGGACCCTCATGCACTGTTGGTTGGGAATGTAAACTGGTGTAGCCACTGTGGAAGACAGTATGGAGGTTTCTCAGAAAGTTAAAAATAGAACTACCCTATGATGTAACAATCGCACTATTGGGTATATTTACCCAGAGAATATAAAAGCACTAATTTGAAGGGATACATGCACCTCTATGTTTACTGCAGCATTATTTTCAATAGCTAAACTATGGAAGCAGCCAAAGTGTCCATTGATAGATGAATGGAGAAGGAAGATGTTGTGTGTGTGTGTGTGTGTGTGTACACAATGGAATATTACTCAGCCATAAAGAAGAATGAAATCTGGCCATTTACAACAACATGAATGGAGCTAAAGAATATAATGCAAAATAAGTCAGTTGGAGAAAGACAAATAATGTAGGGTTTCACTGAAATGTGGAATTTAAGAAACAAAACAAATGAGCAAAGGGAAAGAGAGAGACAGAGGGAGAGAGAGAGAGAAACTTAGAAACAGACTCTTAACTATAGAGAACAAACTGATGGTTACCAGAAGGGAGGTGGGTGGGGGGGATGGGTTAAATAGGTGATGGGGATTAAGGGGTGCACTTGTTGTGATGAGCACCAGGTGATAAGTGGAATTGTAGAACCACTATATTGTACACCTGAAACTAATACAACACTGTTTGTTAACTAACGAATTAAAATAAAAACTAAAAAGAAAGAAAGAAATCCTGTCATTTGCAACAATGTGAATGGACCCTGAGGGTATCATGTTAAGTGAAGTAAGACAGAGAAAGACACATACTGAATGATCTCACTTACATGTAGAATCTTTAAAAAAACAAACAAAAAAAGGACTCACAGATACAAAGAATATTGATGTTTGCCAGAGGCAGGTGGTGGAGGGCTGGCCAAAATGGGTAAAGGTGGTCAGAAGGTATAAACTTCCAGTTATAAGATAAATAAATCCTGAGCATGTAACCTACAGTATGGTGACTATAGTTAACAATACTGTACTATATTTGAAAGTTGCTTAGAGAATAAATCTTAAAAGTTCTCATCACAGAAAATGAAATGTTACTATGTGTAATAATGGATGTTAACTAAATTTATTGTAATCATTTTGAAATATATAAAGAAATCATTATGTTGTACACCTATAAGTAATACAATGTTTGAGATATGTCAGTCATATCTCAAAACTAGTAATAAAATGTTCCTATCAAAAAACAAATCTGAAAATGTCAGCATCTTCAAATGCTTCTTTTACCACCAAATAAAGTCCAGACTCATTGGAGGAAGAAAAAAAGCCATTTCCATTTCTTAAAGATATTAAGTATATTGAGAGTCTTTTTAATTTCCCTGTGTTTGAACCCCCATCCTACTTGCTTTTCTATTCAATACTTTTATGATTCAGTAACTTACACTAATTGACTCCTACTTCTGAGTTCCCACTGTGCTAGAGATGCTTTCAATAAACTCCTAAATTATTATTCCACAAACTTCTTCATTGTACACAATGTCTTACAATCTTAGCACCTCTGCTCATACAATTTTATGCCAAATTCATAATATAGCATTCTAACATAAAACTCTCCAGACTAATTTTTCGACTGCCTACTTTCTATAACCCCAATGCATCCAGAGTATAATTTTAAAATCTGGGTTTGCTTCCTCAGCTTCCTTATCTCCCTGGAGAGTTCATTGAAAATAACTGTTCCTGCTGAGCAAATTGCTTTTTTTCTCATTTCTATTCCCAAGCTCCAGTTCTTTATATAAGTATTTCAAACAGGAGACTCTCAAAACATATTTTGGAATTAAAATTCTGGTGCTTGAGGGAACTGTATATCCATATACACTCACAGTCTTCAGAGAAGTAGTGACTAAGGAAGAATTACATCTTATAAACATTTTCCAGTTACCTGACTCCTGTTTGATTTGAATGGTAGGCTTGATACCAGGTGGCAAAGGAGATTGCTGAGGCTGTTGCTGATGAGATACTGGAGCAGGTTGGGCCACCTGTTGCTGGGTCTGTTGCTGCACTTGATGTAACTGCTGCTTAGGAGACTGTTGATGCTGTTTAGGAAACTGTGCAAGAATCTGAGTTGGGGCACCTACTAAACTTTTGGGGGAAGGAAGTCTGGTTGATGCCATTTTGATCGCTGATGTAGATACGCCTGTAGAAGAGTAGGGGGAAAGAATTTAATAGTAAAGCACAGTTGAAGCTACTTCTTGTAGTAGATGATAAAGACTAGGTAAATCAATAAAAACAATGATTAAGCACCTATTAAATGTCATACATAATATGTGGTATTTACATATTTGACATACAGTCCTCCAACTTTGCAAGGAAGGTATCATTGCTCTCACACTCAAAAAAATTGATTTTCCCTTGGTGAAAGTTAAGAGTGAAAGATAAAATAACAGGAAGGATACTCACTTGTCTCTCAATAAATTTTCTGTTGGAAAATACAGGTTCTAAATGTGAATAATATAAGAACACAGCAAACTAAGTTTTGAATCTTATTTGTAATACATTTTTGAAATATTACTTTTTAGGTTCCAATAAGTCAATTTATATAAGTCAAGGAAAATATTTCACACTGAAACATTCATCTTTTGAACTATTCAGCATGGCAAAGTAGCTTTTCTAGATCTCATTTCTGATGATCTATAAATTAAAGTCATTTCTTGAGAACTCTAACTGGGTCACTAAGTAACCTGTGAAAAATTACAAGTGGGCATACTCAATACATCCATAGCAAGACAATTCTAATGACATATGGAATTAAGACACTGCTTCTCAGGGCAATGCTAATATTAGCAGCATGCATAGGTAAGGAGTACCAGTAACTTCCACTAAAGATGTACGAGTTTGAGAGAAATTCTCCCCTCTCCCAGATATTTCCTCAGTAATTTTCTTATAATTCTTCAATAACAAAACAGGACTATTATCTATAAATGATTTAATTTACCTAACAACCTGGAATATAACTCATCAACTTTTTGAGCACTGCTGAAATGAAATGAAACTCATAAATTAATAGCTCAATTGTCAAATTCTTAGACTATTTCATACCTTCTTCTTCCATAACCTTCATTATGAACAATTACATTGCATTATAGAAAAAATTTTAAACAATATCACATTCCTATCTAAAATGTTCTGGAGAATGATAAAGATGGAAAAGAAACCTTGAGAAGTCATTCTGATTCCCAGGGGCCTCAGCTCCCCCATCTGTTGAATTTTCCTTGCCCTATAGGTCTCTAAGGGTTGCTGTGTGGATCAGGTAAAATCACAGACTGAGGACTACTTTGAGAGACAAAAGGTGTAATCAGAATCACCGGGAGGGCTTACCCACATTACCTACACATTCTCTCACCTCACCCAAACCCAACCCTCTCCAAATACTAGTATTTGACATGTCTGTGTTATACTGCTTAGTTGTGCTGAACAAGATTATCTCTGGAGCCCCGTTTGGCACCAACATTTTATGACTCAATGAATATAAAGTTTTATACAAGTGAAAGATACTATTTTTAAACGATTTAAAAGCTCTAACCTTTATACTAAATTTATAATGAATTCCTGCATTGAGATAAACTCTGTACATGGTAAACTCCCTCTGTTCTCCAAATAGTTTTTTACAGTAAAAGTATGTGATGTAAAAGCAGTCAGGATAACTTTAGAATCTGAGAAGTATGTCCAAATCATGCCTTCAACATATAAACACATTAACAGCTGTATGATCTGACTGAAGTACTTAACCTGACTATTTGTTCATTCAGTAAAAATTTACTGAGCACGAACTTTATGCTAGATCCTTGGGAAACTATATTGTATCCATGAAACTGTCCTTACCCTCAGAAAGGTTACAAGAGAATATAATCAAATGATTATACAAATCTATTATTACAAACTGTAATGAAAGCTATTTTTGTTTTAACAAGTGAAAGGTCCTCTTCCTTTTGCCCTTTGTTTCCCAAACAATTCAGCACTAAAGTTGTCAGCTGGTGCAAAGCAAGATGAACAACTAGGCAGCTAAACAGAAGAGTGGCTTAGCATGAAATGTCAGAGCCCACTGCAGAAACAGGGCTAGCATGGAAATCAGAGTAAGATGAGGAGGGTGTCCATGCTGGGAAACTCAGGAGACAGCACACATGTAGAGTTACAGCCCAAGTAAGACAGAGAGGAGTTCCATGAGTGTGAGCTACCTAACAGAGAGTCTCAAAGCTTGAGCAGAATGTCTACTGGAAGGGGTGGCTAAGGTAGTATCAGAATCCAAAAGAAATGAAAAGGCCTTCTGGGTGGGAGGGCAGCCTGTCACAGGTGTTAGAGCTGAGAAGGGTGAGACTGGCATCCATGCAGAAGGGTGATGTGGGGAGAGTGTCAGAGACAGGTGGGGTGACGCAGGAGTCTGCAGGATGTCAGAGCCTGAGTGGAGTGAGAAAGGCATCTGCATGGAGATGGGGGCAAGAGCAACAACAACAGACTGGTTGCATACCGGGGAACTGATAAAATAAGTAAATAAAAGATAATGGAAGTTAGGTTTTTCACTATTGAAGAAGGGAATGGAGAAAACTAGAGTTGTTTGATTGAAATTAGATACATGAGTATGAACCCACAGTTTTCATTATATAGAAATAAACATAGATATAAATATGTGTGCGTATAAATATACACACATAACATAGCAGTAGAATACCTAGCACCCAGATTCTAGCTAATTATTACTTTCCACTAAAAGGAATCAGGGTTCCTTGGGAAAATGGCTGATCCCAGGGCTAGAGTAGGAAAAGTACAAGATGAGCTTGGTAAATATAAAAGAATTTTTACTCCTCTTTTGTTATGTCTTTAACAGGAAATTGACTGTTTAAAGCAAAAATAATAGCAGTGCAATGTGGAGTTTGTAACGCATAGAATTAAAATGAAGGACAACCATAGCACAGGATGAGAGAGAGAAAACAGAAGAGTACTATTGGAAGATTCTAACACAATATGGGAAGTGGTATATTACTTCAAGACAGACTGCTACAAATTAAAAACGCATAATGTAAGCTCTAGAGCTGAGTTCTCAACCAAGGGCAGCTTGCCCCTTCCTACTTCCAGCGGTGGCAATCACTGGAGACATTTTTCATTGTCACGACAGGGGCTATAGCTACCAGTATCTAGTAATAGGCAGAGGTGAGAAATGCTATTAAATGTCCTATAATATGCAGGTTAGCCCCTCATAGCAAATAATTATCTGGCCCAAAATGTCCATACGTGAAGGTTGAAACCCAACTCTAGAACTATTTCAAAAGTATAAAAAAAAGTATACACACACACACACACACACACACAGCTAAGAAGCCTGTAAGAAGCCAGTGGAAGAGATAAAATGAAATTCTTTTTTTGAAAAAATCAATAAATCCAGGAGATGAGAAAAGAGGGAAAAGGAAACAAAGAACAGAGAGGATAAATAAAAAACAATTATCAAGATAGTAGAACTTGAATTCAATCATACTGATAATTACATTAAATGTAAATAGACTCAGTAATTCAATTAAAAGGCAGAGATGGTCACGGATTTTAAAAAAGTAAGCCTTAACTATATAATGTTCATAAGAGATACATTTTATTTATTTTTTTTTTAAAGATTTTATTTTTAAGTAACCTCTATACCCAACGTGGGGCTCAAACTTACAACTCCAAGATCGAGTCGCATGCTCTACTGACTGAGCCAGCCAGGTGCCCCAAGAGATGCATCTTAAACACAAAGGACAGATGGGTTAAAAGTAAAAGGATGAAAAAAGATATATCATGCAAACACTAATTATAAGAAAGCTGTATGGGGCGCCTGGGTGGCTCAGTCATTAAGTGTCTGCCTTCGGCTCAGGTCATGATCCCAGGATCTTGGGATCGAGCCCCGCATCGGGCTCCCTGCTCAGCCAGGAGTCTGCTTCTCCCTCTCCCACTCCCCTTACTTGTGTTCCTTCTCTAGCTGTCTCTCTCTCTCTGTCAAATAAATAAATAAAATTAAATAAAATCTTTAAAAAAAAAAGAAAGAAAGAAAGTTGGATGGCTACATTAATATCAGAAAAGGTAGACATTAAAACAAGAAGTATTACCAGAGGAAAAAAGCAATGCTTTATAAAAAGGACGTGACTTCATCAAGAAGAAACAAAAGTCAACTATACTTCACTAATAAAAAAATTTTTTTAAAAAGACAACAATCCTAAATGTGCATGCACCCAATAAAAGAGATCAAAATACATGAGACAAAAACTGACAGTGTTGAAAAGAGAAATGCACAAGGCCGCAGTGATAGTTGGGAGATTTTTACACTCCTCTCTCAGTAACTGATATTACAAGTAGACCAAAAAAAAAGATTAAAAAAAGGTATTTGAACAATTCTATTAACCAATTTAACCTCACTGATAGGTACAAGACCAAATTAAAAAATCAATTCTTCTAAAACCATTTACTAAATAACCTAATGCAGCATATACTCTTAGTTGCTTGGTTAATTTTCTTTCTCCTCTGCCTTTTGTCCTTTCTAACAAAAACCCATTTTCTCCCCTCAAAAGGATCCACCTCCCTGGGTACTACCATTTATTTTTTGGAGGGCCCCAAATCAGCCCTAGAGGGCAATTTCCAACTGATCTAAGCCAGTCATGATGGCTCCATTCCTCTTGCCAGGGACTAATTTAGGTTGGGTTTATGACACAGTTGTGGCCAACAAGACACAAGATCCTTCTCCTGGGAACTTCTGGGAAAGGTATTCTCTTTCCTAAGAGAGACTCACAAAAGGGGACTGTCTCTTCTTCCTGTGCCCGTTGTCATATCTGGATGCAATACATGAAATTGTTGCACTCATCCTGCAACCATGATGTGAGCTACCTCAGAAAAAAGCTGACACACCAAGGAAAGCCTAGAAGAAACTTCTTGATGGCTCCAGTGAGCTACTATTTAACTTAATTGGACTTCTCTGCTTCCGGACTTTTGGTTTTATGAGATAATAAATTTTCTTATTAAAAACAAATTGCTCAGTCAGATTTATGTAAAGTTATTCAATTACTTATCGAATTTGCAATTCAAGTTATATATTAATAACCCAGGGCTCCATAACAATCAAACATCTGAATGCCAAAAGAATATAGGCTACAGTGAATACCACTGAAGCAAACATAATAGGCCATATTTGGAGAAATTAAATACAGTTCAGGCTACATTGGTAATTCTGAATAAACATGAACTACTTGGAGTTTTAACATGAGCCCCAAGGAAAGAATGAAGCCCAAAACACATTAAAAAAAAAAAAGTCATATAAGTGAAGGGGAAAGAAGATCTGTAACTGTAAGAATATTACCTGTGTTTTGTCTTATAGAGATTAAAGGAAAAAACCAGGTATTAAACAACTGACTGGTTAAACAGTATGCCATTCAAAAATTTTCTTAATCTTAGAAATTATACTCCCTCCCCCCAATTTTTGTAAACAGGAGGAACAAAGACTTCATAGTGGACACATACTAGTAAAATATTCTAAGATGATATAGTTCAGGAACTAAAATATAACTTTTAGCAACCTCTACTAAAAAAACTCCATCCCTCGGGGTGCCTGGGTGGCTCAGTTGGTTAAGTGTCTGCCTCTGGCTCAGGTCATGACCCCAGGGGTCTTGGGATCAAGCCCCACGTGGGGCTCCCTGCTCAGTGGGGAGCCTGCTTCTCCCTCTCATTCTCCCTCTGTGCTCTCTGTCAAATAAGTAAATAAAATCTTAAAAAAAAAAAAAAATTCATGGAGTACTTATTAAAAAAAAAAATTCCAACCCTCTGATTTGGTAATCCTGCTGCTGAGAGCCAGTACTAAGAAAAGAGAGGGCTCAATTAAATTCACAAAGATGTTTGCTATAGGTAAATCTATAATATCAAAATCGAGAAATACTCTAAATACCCAACTTTGAGAGAATTTAATAAGCTGCAATAGTAATAGAAATATTAAATAGCATTGCAAATAATTAGGGTAATTTAGAAAAATAGAATGTTTTATGAAAAAGTATGATACCAAATGGAATATGGGTTTTTTATTCCAAATACATAAAAAGGCATTAATACATAAAATGGAAAGTGCTATTGTGATACAGTGGTGGGATTACTGATGGGCTTTTGTTCTCTACAATTATTTAATACTTTAAGGTTTTAAAAAATTTAGGTGCTAAATGAGGACCACATTTGAACTGACAGGGTTGGGGGATTTAATAAGGGAAGGATTTCATGAAACAGAAATGGAAAATGGGAACTGCATTCAGGGAGAGCCTAAAGAAAATCAATATAGTAAAGAGAACAGTATTTAGTGGATACAATTGAAAGCAATATGTAACTCAGGTTGAAGTAGGGTCAAGGAGGGAAAATAAAAGGTCAGTGGAAGACAGACTCAGTATTGGGTAAATAATTCATGACATCCACAAAAGAATATAAGGAGAAGAATGACATGAAAGAAAATTTTTCTCACCGAAATATGAGAAAAGACAATGGCAACAGGATTTATCTGAGAAATAGGTAGAATAAAAAGTAGAAAGGTCACGGTAATCAACCTGTGTAATGAACAATAGCCTATTATCTGGCTTATGAGGAACAGGAAGAGTCACACAGATTTAAGAGATAACAAAAAAAGCTATGCTATCTACAGGGGGAAAAAGGGGAGGAATCAAATATGAAGCAGTCATCTTTTTTTTTTTTTTTTAGATTTTATTTATTTATTTGACAGAGACAGCGAGAGAGGGAACACAAGCTGGAGGAGCAGTGGAAGCAGGCTTCACATGGAGCAGGGAGCCTGATGCGGGGGCTCGATCCCAGGACCCTGAGCTCGCTACCCGAGCTGAAGGCAGACACTTAACGACTGAGCCACCCAGGCACCCCATGAAGCAGTCATCTAATAAACAATTTCCTTCTATGCACATAAAGCACATTTCAACTACCACCTTCCTTTTGTATTACCAGCACCAGACCTACAACCACCAAATTAAAAATTATCTCTTCCAAACACTAAAGTGCACAGTGTATATGTGTATGTTACTTTTCATCAAACAAAAAAAGAAAACATAATATGTACATATGTACTTACATATTTAAAAAACATAAGGATAAATAAAAAACTAGTTAAAGGAAAAAAAAAGGTTACCAATCAGGGAAAGACAAAAGAGGGTATAAGAATTGCAAATCAAAGATAGACTTCTCAGAACACACCTTGTTTGGTGGATTTGACTTTGGAAAATGAACTTTTATGCAATTATAAATTAAATTAAGTAAAAAAACTTTAAATTGCATCAGTAAAAACAAAACATAATGACGTAAAGTAACCTAACTGTATACCAAAAGAGCTTAACTACAGGGAAAAAAGTTTATTTCAAGTAACTTTAAAATACAGTAATTTGACTATATATCCTTAGTGAGAATACCCTAAGAGCCAAAAGAACCATAATAAAATCTTAAATTCTGTTCAATAATCATACTGTTAGTCATCATATTGATTCTGTTATTCTGAAACTATTATATGTTATAGGATAAATCAATATATAACTTTATTAATTGTTAGAAACCAGGATTTTCAGCATAAGGAGAAAAAAGATACAATTACATAAACAGAAAAACAAAGAAGTAAAAACCCATAATTCTAAACGGGAATTGATAATATAAGTATGAACTGATGATGTATTTCCTCCTCAAAAAAAGGGGGACTCTAGTTCTGTCCACAGAAAAGATTTAGAAACAATGACCAATCCAATAGCAATGACCATCCCCACAGTGCCCAGACTGTGATATCTAAACAACCATTTCTCACTAAGAAATCAGGGCTCCTTGAAAAAATGTCTAACTCCAAATCTGGGGCAGAAGATGTATGAACCTAGAACATCTTGTCATATCACAAAATAAGGACTATTAAGGACTAATGTGGTTGTGTCAAAAGAATTTAGGAGCCAACTTCAAGAATTTAGGAGTCTCTTCAGAGACTCCCACTGGAATGTACGGGAAAATCTGAGCACCAAAGGAATATCTGCAATAAATTAACAGATATCAAAAATCTTAATAATATGGAGAATAAAAATTTTACTGGTCACCGAACTAACTCATTAACTGAAAACATAAATAGAGGGAAATACTCAGGCATTTATCCTGCTTTTTCTATATGAACTATACCTCAGAGTAACCAATGGTAATAAGGGAAAATTCTTCTTTAAGAATTCCACCTAATAAATGAAGAAAATAAAGATAAAATTCATTTTGCAACTACCAATGAAATAATGACCTAGGCAAAGACTATCAATAGCTATTAAAACAGTTGGTAATACTTGCACCTACTGATCAATGTTAATATCATTAAAGAGATAAATCAGACATTATGTGCCTCCTAAAGAGATGCAACAGCAAGTACACAATACCACTTAAAAAATATTCAATCCCGGGGAGCCTGGGTGGCTCAGTCAGTTAAGTGTCTGACTTCAGCTCAGGTCATGATCTCAGGGTCCTGGGATGGAGCCCCACTCAGGGGGGCGTCTGCTTGTCCCTCTCCTTCTCCCTCTGCCCCTCCCCCCGACTTGTGCATGTTCTCTCTCTCTCTCAAAAATAAATAAATCTTTAAAAAAAAAATGTTCAATCCCCCATCTCCAAAAACAATCAGACTTAAATCTGATCAAGCTTCTTGATTTAACTACCAGTTTTATGGAAATACATGGAACAGGATAACTTGTAAAACCACACCATGGGGATAAAAATCAGTAAAAACTAGACTATGGGAAAATCTCATGAAAAATGATGGATTTCGGGGCGCCTGGGTGGCTCAGTCGTTAAGCGTCTGCCTTCGGCTCGGGTCATGATCCCAGGGTCCTCGGATCGAGCCCCGCATCGGGCTCCCTGCTCGGCGGGAAGCCTGCTTCTCCCTCTCCCACTATCCCTGCTTGTGTTCCCTCTCTCACTGTCTCTCTCTGTCAAATGAATAAATAAAAAAAAAAAAGAAAAAAGGAAAATGATGGATTTCTTCAACAAATAAATTGCAAAGGAAAGGAAGAGAGACTTCTTGAGTTAAAAAAGACATAACCATATCAATCAATGTGTGGACTTTGGATCCCAATTAAAAAAAAATTTTTTTATGCATGATCAAGGAAACTTTGATAGGAACTGAATATTTTATTATATCAAGAAATTATTGTTAAAAGTTCTAGGTGATAGTGGCATTGTGAGTTGCGATCTTTTTTTTAGGGATACATACTGAAGTATTTATAGCTGAAATTATATAATATCTGGGATCTGCTTCCAAACATTCCAGGTCAAAGGTGTGTGGAAGGAAATAGTAGGTATAGATAAAACAAGACTGACCATATATTGCCCATCCCTGAAGCTGGGCAATGGGCTCATGGGGGTTCATTTTACTGGTCTCTCTACTTACATATGATTGGAATTTTCCATAATAAAAAATGTTTTAAATCATCCTTCAAACTTTTATTTTTTAAAGATTTTATTCATTTATTTGAGAGAGAGAGAGAGAAGCGCAAACAAGAGAGCATAAGCAGGGGGAGCAGCAGAGGGAGGAGAAGTAGACTCTCCCCTGAGCAGGGAGCCTGATATGAGGCTCGATCCCAGGACCCCGAGACCACAACCTGAGCCGAAGGCAGCTGTTTAACTGACTGAGCCACCCAGGCGCCCCTAAATCATCTTTTAAACTTTCAGATGACAAACTCAGAATAACCATTCTAATCGGCAGAATTTTAAGAATTCCCATATTCGACATATTAAGGGGTTCCTTTTCCTTCCCACAGCATGAGCCAACCATACACCACCCCCCCCTTACCTTTGGAACCATCTCTATATTTATAAACATGGAATCACCTACCAAGTTACTGCCATTAAGACTCTTCCCCCTCTAACACCAGCTGCCCCTACAAGAATAACCAGAGACAGATACATCAGTTCTGAAATAGCCTGTCTCTAGTCCCAACAAAGCCCACACTGAATGCCCTTCTCCCCCAGTTAGCCACACAGAAGCTGCTACAGGAGCCCTATAGTCAGAATGACAACTCTGGTCTGTATATTACTGCTTCCACTAACATTTATCTTTTTTAAAAGGAATTGCCTTAATTTTTTTTAGCACTAATATAATAGCTAAATTAAATATCTCAAACAAAGACTCAAAAGAATCATATAGTTTCCCTGAGTTTCTGCATTCATGAGTTTATTATTATAGCTCTCATGCTCTACTGAATTCCAGTGAATTTCCAAGAAATCTCTGCGATATCTTGTTCAGTGCCCCTATAACTACTTGAAGCTCAAAAAGATACAGGATACTAAGAAGCAAAGGAGAAAATAGGGAGGTCCTAAATTCCCAAGAGTTTCAGAGAATACCTAGAAAAAATAGTGTGAAAAACAGAAGAATGGAATATTCATTTTGCCTAAAGATATTTCATTAATAGTGGGGCGCATGGGTGACTCAGTCCGTTAAGCACCTGCCTTAAGCTCAGGTCACTGCATTGGGCTCCCTGCTCAGCGGGGAGTCTGCTTCTCCTTGTGACCCTACCTGTGCTCGTGCACTCTCTCTCTCTCTCAAATAAATAAAAAAAAAAAAAAAAAAAAAAGATATTTCATTAGTAGCCAAGAGAAATACCCCTTTTATCTCAAGTAATAACATCTTCCTTTGGAAGAACAGTAATCTTTCTTTCTTTCTTTTTTTTTTTTTTAAGATTTTATTTTATTTATTTGAGAGAGAGAGCACAAGAGGGGGTAGGGTCAGAGGGAGAAGCAGACTCCCCACTGAGCAGGGAGCCCGATGCGGGACTTGATCCTGGTACTCCGGGATCATGACCTGAGCCAAAGGCAGTCGCTTAATCAACTGAGCCACCCAGGTGCCCAGAACAGTAATCGTTCTAATAGTTCAATAAACTTCAACAAACTGTGTGATGGGTACTGAAAGGGAAAAATAATTATCACTGGATGATAGTTTTGATACAGGGGTCGCTCAGGTAAGGAGAGAGGTGGCCTTTCCTTCTCTCACCTTCAAATTTTAAAATGGTGAATTTGGATCATGTTTGCAACCAACATTTTCAACAGACTTTCTGTATAAAAATTATTTCTATTTTTGGGCACCTGGGTGGCTCAGTTGGTTAAGCGACTGCCTTCGGCTCAGGTCATGATCCTGGAGTCCCGGGATCGAGTCCCGCATCTGGCTCCCTGCTCGGTAGGGAGTCTGCTTCTCCCTCTGACCCTCCCCCCTCTCATGCTCTCTGTCTCTCACTCTCTCTCTCTCAAATAAATAAATAAAATCTTAAAAAAAAAAAAATTATTTCTATTTTTACTAATACTGTATTATAGTTTACTGCTGTGCAAATAGAAAAGTTAGAATGTTTTTTTTAAAAAATTACTTAAAGTAACAAATAAAAGAAAATTTCAAGCCTGCTATTTTCCTGTCCTTGATTGAGACATTAAATAGGTATTAGAGCCAGAAAATGACAGATGCTTTCACATCCCAGCATTAGGGCTGTAGAGTAAAGGAATACTGACGGCGTCGCATCTACGTAGCCTCTTCTTTGCCTACACAGTTACACAGAACACACTAAACATTATTAAAACAATGGTGAAAAATACTTGTGTTTGCCTATTCTAGTGCTTGTGTTCACTACTAGTTCATAAACTAGGATACTTTCAAGTTCCACTCTATCTTTAGCTATGTAAAATTCAATGAAAACTAATACCAAGTCGTGTTCTATTGTCTCTATGCTCCCTTTGATAGACTACAACCATGAGTATGATTTCTGTACAGTACATACTTCTCTCCCATCCTCATCTTAAGGCTCACCAACACTAAGAAGATTTCTGACAGTGTGCTATCTGCCTTTCACAGGGAGGAACATAAAGATATGGAAGAGAGCTAAACTTATTTAGGCTAACATGGAACTGAGATTTCCACATTTCCTTTCCTCTGAAATTACTAAGCAGTGATTGTTCTTCAGTTCAGCCTTAGTTCCTCTTAATATCTCCCATCATCCACCAATACAGAAAAACTTAGGGAGACTGAAGAAAAGGTGAATGACATGTCCTTGAAATCATCCTCTTCCTCCTGCTTATCACTGGGTAACTTACTCTGAAGAGGTTGTATACTTAATGTTTCCCCTAAGAACCTTGAGTAAAATATGGTTGACTCGAACAACACAGCTTTGAACTGCATGGGTCCATTCATACACAGATTTATGCAATAAATACAGTACAGTATGAGAAATGTATTTTCTCTTCCTTACAATTTAGGTAACATTTTCCTTTCTCTAGCTTACTTGATTATAAGAATACGGTATACGATGGATACAACATACAAAATATATCGATTGTTACTGGTAATGCTTCCGGTCAAAGTAGGCTATTAGTAGTTAAGTTCTGGGGGAGTCAAAAGTTATATGTGGATTTTCAACTGTGCCAGGGGTCAGTGCCCCTAACCCCTACGTTGCTCAAAAGTCAATTGTAATTTCAAGTTCCTCATTTAAGAATTTCATTAGGGGGGCCTGGCTGGCTCAGTCAGTAGAGTATGTGACTCTTGTGACTCTTGATCTCAGGGCTGTAGGTTCAAGCACCATGTTTGGTGTAGATTACTTAAAAATTTTTAAATAAATAAATAAATATATTTCATTATATTCAAGATATTTGCATATGCCTTTGAAATCTGTTGTTAACAGGGTTAATGCACATTTTGTAAATATTAATTGCCTACTAGGTGATTAGGTACTATGCATTTGGAAAAGAAAAATCTTGGAGTAAGCCTGTTAAAGTGGGAAAACTGAGTAACCCACTATCTTGACATTCTCAGACTGGGGGAAAGGGAGTGGTAATTTCTGACATAAAAAGCAGGGATCTTCATACCCAAAGCCGAAAAATACACGCAGATGGTTTTCTTCAAAATCCCCATCTACCACAGATACAGAATTACATGGCGGATCACCACTCACCTTGTGCTACTGTTGACATGACCACGGATGGTGTGGAAGATACCACAGCTGTCACCGCAACTGTACTGGGAATAGGTGACGGTGCAGAACTGCTGCTGCCACTGCTGCTACTACTGACCAGGGAGGACTGTGAAGCAGTTATAACCACTGGTGGCTTCTGGGTTGTGGAAGCAATGACTGATGTTGGTACAAGCTTAGTGACTGCTGCATAGTTATGGGATTTGGAGAGAATGTTGGGCACGAAGGTTGAACTTGGTGATGTGGTCACTATAATAACCTAAGGAAGGAAAAATAAGTTATTTTCATGAACCCACTACACTACAGGTACATATAATCCAAAAATAGTTTAAGAAATATGAAGAAACAATTCATCAAAGAGAAATACACAACTAAAAATATGTGTAAGCTTTCCTTTACTAGTAATCATCAGAATTGTTTAAAAGAAACAACTTTTACCAACCAAATATTTTTAAAAACAATGTTCAGTGCTGTATAAGATACACTGAAATAAGCATTTCAATATACTGCTTAGGGAGTATAACGGGCACAATCTTTCTAGAAAGTAATTTGGATAATCATTCATTGATAAATATTTGTTGAGCATCTACTATGTGCCAGGCATGGTTCTAGATGCTGGGGATAGTGGAATGAACAAAGCAGACAAAGTTCATACTTCCATGGAGCTAAATTCTAATAGGTGGGGAGGGAAACAATAAACAAATTAGAAAAGTAAATATATGTCACATAGAGATAAATGGAAGAGACAATAAAGCAGGGTAGGAAATAAAGAATATTGGGAGTACTGTGTTATTTTTTTATATAGTATTCAATGAAAATCTTTCTGATAAGGTAACATTTGAGCAGAAACTAGAAGCAGGGTGTGAACCATATTGCCACCTTGAGGAAGTGCATCCAATGGCACAGAGAGCAGCAAATAAAAAGGCCCTCAGGCAGAAGCAAGCTTGGTATCTTCAATAAACTTCAAGGACCTAATAAATGGGATCGGAATTTAGGAAATAGTAGTAGGAGACAGAATCGGGGAAGTAATGGGGGACTAGATGATATAAGATCATGTTGATGCTATATACCCTTGATATGATATGATGAAAATGGCACTTTATCAATGTGGTCTTCCTTTTAAAAACCCCAAACCTAGTTTAATCATGAGAAAAACATCAGATAAATTCCAATAGTGGAGCAGCCTACAAAATATCTAACCCGTATTCTTTAAAACTGCCAAACACAAGAGAAGTCTTGAGAAACTTTCACAGCCAAGAGGGACCTAAGAAGACATGACAAGTAAACGTAATGTGGTATCCCAGAAGAGAGAAAGACAATGGGTAAAGAAATCTGAATAAACCACAGACTTAATCTTAATGCATCAATACTAGTTCATTAATTACAGCAAAGTACCATAGTAATATAAAATGTTAAGAACAGTGGAAACTGAGTGTAGGGTATATGAGAACTTTCTGTACTATCTTCTCAATTTTTCTGTAAATCTAAAACTATTCTAAAAAATATTTTTTAAAAAGCATCACTCTGTCTGCTAGATGAAAAGTACAGTAGGGCAGAGGTAGTAAAAACAGGGAGACAAATTAGGATGCTCCTGGAATAAAGCAAGCAGAGATGATCGTGTTCAAAGTGTTTATAGCAGAAGTGGTGAAAAGTAAACAGATTCTGAATATACTTAAAGGTAAAACCAACAGGATTTGCTCATGGCCTGATACAGGGAATGGAGGGGAAAAAAGAAGCAGAAAGAGACTTCAAAGTTAGCCTGTATGGCTAGAGAAGTGTAGAAGATATAGGGAGACAAAGAATTTCAGATGAGAAAGAACAGGACAGAGCAAAGGACCTACAGTTGGAATCAGCCTGATGTATTTAAAAACAGAAAGCAAGCTGGTGTAGCAAAAAGCATATAGAGCAAGGAGGGGCTGGCAAAGTAAGGAGAGGCCAGATCATATTTATAAGCCAGAGTAAAGGATTTAAATTTTATACTAAGTGCAATAGGAAGCCATAGGAGGATTTTAAGTGGGGAAACAACAAAATTTGATTTATATTTTAAAAGATCATTCTAGCTGCTATGTGGTGAGTGGCAAGAATGGGAGCAGTGAGACTAGTAAAGAAACTATTGCAGTAGAGCAGGCAAGAAATGATAGAGGCTGCTTGGACTGGGGTGTTAGTAGTAGAAATAAAGAGAAGTGATCACATGCAGATTCTTTTAAGAGGTAGAGTCAATAGGACTTGTTGATGTAGGGAAATGGTAGGCCTAAGGAAAATAACGTAATCAAGATAACTCCTAGAGCGAATGTGCATTGGATAAATTTAGATCTCCCCAAAATTCTATGACATAGACACAATTATTATCCCCATTTTACAGCTGAGAACACAAAAATCATTTACAAACCTATACTATCACAGTTTTATTCCAGGTGGGTATAATGGTGGTATGGTGATACCCAAAACAGAGCAGAATTTCTTTTTCTTCTTTCACCAAAATTACCTCTACCTATCTAGGGCAGAAAATTGTTTTGAAAAATCCAAAGAAATTAAGGGAGAAATTCTCTTTCATTTTCACATTAGTCCTAAAGAAGGCCTGATGTTAAATCAGTTGGTCAAAATTTACTGATTATGTCCGCACTCAGTACCAACATCTCAAGGATGACTATATCATCATTATTTTGACTATATCATCATTATTATATATTTGCAGTGTCATGGAGAATTATAAGATGTAACCACATATCCACTACTTTAAGCAGTTTGTTAATTATTTGACGAGTCAAGAGAGATATCTAAGTCTTGACCAGCAAACATCTATATAGAGTTGACCAGCATACTTCTAGATAGACTCGATCAGCAAATACCTATATAGCATTATTACGAAAACAATCATAAGCCATCATATAAACTGAGAAGTAGTAGATCAATACGGTAAAAAGACCAGAAGTTTAAGAGTCGAACCTGAGCTTAATTCTGCTTGGGCCACTGACAAATGGCAGGCTCCTGGACAGGTTAAAATCTCTAGACTCCAATTTTCATCTATAAAATAGGGATAATAATACCTACCTTCCAAATCACTACAAGGACTGAATGAGATGATGATGTGAAGCATCTAACATAGTGCTAGGCACATAGCAGGTGGTCAATATTTGGCAGTCAACAAACAGTAGTTATTAGATTACTATTACTATTCAGTAAAGGTGTTATAGATCAATTCAATCTGGAAATATATTTTATGTATTTTTTTGTTTCATTAAAAAATGTTATATATCTTTTATAATGTTATATATCTTTTTCCCAAATTCTGATACCCCTGAGAATCCAAAGAACTCATAGCTACTACCACAGTCAAACCAATTATAGTGATAATGGCAATTAGGTTTCACATTTGCCAATTCTGAACTCATAGTAGTAGCTTCCTGGAGCACTATTTATAAGGACTCTGTGACACAGATAAGGATTCACCAAGGCTTGGCAGGAAAGTATGCCACAGTCAATTAACAATGTCTGTCATGGGCAAGGGAAGGGGAAGCATTCACACTTGTGTCAATTATTTCCAATATTAAAACTAGAGTATCCATGTAGGCTTCTAACATTAAGACAAAATTTCAGCAAAATAAATCTAGAAGTCTTTAAGAGCATGTTTTAGGCTATAGATACAAATGATAAGATTTCAGTCTGCACGTTGATTTCTGATCTGAAAAGGGGTTATCCAAAATTAGAGATCCACCTTAAAGAAAATTTACTTGTACTTTAAAGTTACGAATTACAACAGGGGAAATAAAGGTATTTTGAAACCAAGTGAACCAAACAGTGTTTATTCAGGCCATAATTCAAATTACTGACCTTCTAGCACTCACAAAAACTCCTTAAGAGTGCTGGGACTTGCACCCTAAGGATAAAATGAAAAATATCAATCAAGCACGTGAAAGCATAAAGCTGTATTTTGTTGCTTTGTTCATATAAGTGCTGTACCAATGTTATACTTAAAATGAAGGCACCACATTAACATAGGTGGAAATTTGTCTACCCTGAAAATATATGACCTATTTGAATTTGAATCAAGTCCACAAATTCATAAATAATTATACTTAATGTAAAAGTCATTTACCTAAAATAATTCCTAAGTTGACTTACATAGGATTTGTGAGAAATCAAAGGTGAATGCAATAAGGAAAACACCCTTACAGAGATTTCAAAGAAGTCCAATAACCCAGCAGAAGGAAAACAAAAAACAAACAAAAAATCCCAAAGAATATCTATTAGTGCTACCATACTCAGCTTGTCCAAGAAGTAACAAAACCAATGGCATTGGGTACACATGAAATAAAGGAGTATAGTTTTGCCTCTGGAACATAGTAGATACTCAGTAAATATTTGTGGAATGAATGAGTCTTATTTCTAATTTAATTTGTTTTAAATGTTAATTTTTTCTGTACAGTAGGACAAATCTAAGGTTCTGAGCTTGGAATCTCCTGGTGTGGTTCATATGACCTTGGAGACAAATATGCCCTCTTATAAGCATCATATGTCTGACAACCTCGACTATCCATTCTCAATTGGCAATTCCGAAGAAAAAACAAAAATAAAGATACGATAAAGTCATTGAATCAAAACAAAACAAAAAATGCCAACTTCACTTACAGGTGAACCTTCCATCTTTTACAGGTATTTTTATATATGTATACCAAAGAAGATTCTAAAGTTAATAATGTTAGGTGACATTTACTAAGCATTCATCATATGCACTATGTTAAGTACTCTCTATGAATCATCTCATGTAATTATCCTGATAACTCTGGGAAGTAAGTACTATGATCTTTGTTTTATAAGGAAACTGAGGCTCAAGAGAAGTGACAGAGTCAGAACAGGAATCAGATCTATTTATTTTTTTCATTCATTCATTCAACAAACATTAATTAACACCTTCTATGTGTCATGAACTATTCTAAATACTAGGGAATACAGTGATGAATAAGATAAAGTCTTTACCCTCAGCAACATGTATACTCTATGGGAGAAATAGGAAATGAATAAATATATAATATGATGTTAACCAGTTATAAGTATAATAAATAAAAATAAAACGAGTAAGGGAAGAGAAAGACATGGATGGGAGATGGGTGCTCTTTTAGCTATAACTTTGCTACACTATTTCTCAAATACCAAATTAAAAGAGTAGATGAGAAGGGGAAAGACAGAAGAATTACAGATAAATAAGTCCCAGCAAAAAAAAAGGCAGTAAAAAATTACAGTAAGTAGACTTATAAACTCATAAGAGTATAGCAGGCTGGTAACACTTAATATAGGGCTAGTCTAGAAAGCAATAACGATATCATAATATTATATGACAAGTGATATTCAGAAGGGTTACCTTGGAGTCATCAAGTACAGATGCAAAAATCATGTTCTGTGTAACATTTAAAAAGTCATCAAAAATAGTTAATTTCTATATATTAAGGGGTAAGCTTCAGTTAACTGATGAATTCATTTTGGCAGAGCTCATTCTCAACAGTGCAAATAAATAAAACACTGTCTTACATAAAATACCAGCAAGGAAAGGGAGCTAACATTTTTTTGAGTATATATACCTATTGTTGTACTTTAAAATACCCAGTCTCATTTAATCCTCACAGTAACTTTTTAAGATTCGCATTATTCTCATCTCACTGATGGGAAAACAGATTTAGAGAGACTAATTTATCTCAGGTCATACTGGAAGAGCCAGGGTTCCAACCCAGGCCTCTTTGACTACAAATATTCTTGCTTGATTTTAACACGATACCATAATGCTTCATCCTAAAACTGAAAATAGAATTATATTCCACAGATCAGCTCATTATCACTTACGATTTACTAAGAAAATAATTTCTCATGTATTATGTAATGACATCTTTCCAGGAAACTCAAGGAGGTTCTTTAAATGAACGTTATTGTGTATCTGAGGGTTCAAAGGTGGGAAAGATCACCGGCTAAAGATAAGAAGGTACCTCCAATCCTTCCCCCAAATCCCTCTAAAATGTCATGAAGGGATTTTTTTTTAAAGGGGAAGAGGCATGTAAACCCCTAAGGTCAAAATGAAAAGAAGGTAACAGCTGTAAAGTTTTGTAAACTAGAAAACAGATAAGTAGTAATCAATCAAGTATAGCCTCGAAAGTGGAAACCAGAGAGCCCCAGAAAGACTCAGGAATTGAGAGCTCGAGATGTCTTAAGTGGGAGTAAAGGTGGCACTAGAGAGAGGGAAATTAGTTGAAAATCTATTTAAGCAGTATTTATATCTACAGCTATCCTCCCCCACCCTAAAGGAAGACTAGGAATTTATTCTCTTGAGGGAGAGGTTGAATCCAAGGAAATTTGCTAATACTGGGCCGAGGGAGCTGAGTGCTGTGCTACAGAGGGGTTAAGTGAAGTATATACTGAATGGTGAGACTATCCAGCCTGTTCCCTCCATTTATTCCCCAAATACTGGCAGACTGGCTAACTACTCTAAGCAGGAGACTGGAAAATTCTTCTCTGAGGAAATCTGACCAGTCCATGATAAAGCTCTAATGAGAGTGATAACTGATAGAGATAAAGGGGTAGTGGGTTTTTCTCAACGCAACAGCCTAGCTAGGTCAACCTACAATGAAAGTCACCAGCCAACATGCCCCACTCTACACATACAGCTTTCTGTCAGCTTTTAGTGCCCATAATCAAACATAAGCAGACAGCCAGCCAGCATTCAAGAAAACTAAAATGAAACAGATCAAAACAAATAGATAAAAGGAACTTACAGGTAGGAGAGAAAACATGAAAGAATAAAACATCAAAAAAAGTCATGAATATCATCAGAATATAGTGATTTTATGAAAGAACAGGATGCTGGTTTGTTTGTTTTTTTTTTTAAAAAAGGGAACTTTCAGAGATCAAGAAAGAATTACCAGAAATTTAAAGTATGATAGCAAAAATGACAAATCCAGAAAAGTAGTGAAGGATAACATGAAAGGATAGAGAAAATAATACTTACAGAGCATTTACTATGTGCTAGGCCCTATTCTAACAGTTTTATATTTATTATCTCATTTATCTATACCCCAAAACCTTATAGATTGTTTTCCATTTTTCAAATGAGAAAACTTAATTCCAGAATTTAGGTTCCCCAAAGTCACAAAACTAATAAGTTGCAAAAACTGAGATTCAAATTCAGAAGTCTAGTTCCAAAAACCCAGGCTTTTAACCACTGTATTACAGTAGAAAGAAAAAGCAAACAAATGGAAAATGGGAGTGAGAAAAGACAAGCAAAAGGTTCAATCCAGGCAGTTCAACATCCTAAATAGTTGATCCAAAAAGAGAGAACAGAGAAAAATCTAGAAAATAATTCAAGAAATTTCCTAGAACTGAAGGACATGAGTGTCTAGAGTGAAAGGGACCACTGAGTGTGTACCAATGGATAAAATAAAGACCCACACCAAGAAAAATTACCTTGAAATTTCAGAACTCTGAAAGTTACCAAGAGTTTTCAAAGAGAAAAGGAGGAAATTAAAATGGCATTGGGCTTCTCAAAAGCAATACTGAAGGCAACAGCCAATGAAGCAATATCTTCAAAATTCTCAGGGAAAATTACATCCAACCTGAAAAATACTTTACCTAAACCATCAAGAAAGTGGGAGAGTAAAATAAAGGCATTTTCAGTCCACTACACAAGGTATCAAAAAATTCACCTTCCATCCACACCTACATCAAGAAGCTACCAGAGGATGTTCCAGCAAATGAGTAAATAAATGAAAGAGGAATACCAGCATGCTAGTGAAGGGAGACCCCAGAAATACAGGTGTGCAACAAGCCTAGGGTGCCAATAGCATCCATATTAGTGTGGAAAGTTAGAGGGTTCTAATAACATACAACTAACAGAATATTGTTGATTTGAACATACTGAGAAAAGTTTAGGAAAGAACTAATGATAGCATACAAAGAATAAAAAAAGAAGGCAACAGTAATTATTCACTTAATCATATCCTTCCTGTCTTCTATAAAACACCCACTTCTGACAACTTTGTTACTCTGGCAAAGTAAAAACTGAGTTCCTAAAGGTAAAGTTATCCATATATAGGTCAAAAAAAATTTTATATTTTAGTTTTTTCCCAAATGGCATTACAATAATAAAACAGAACAAAAGTCTTAGAAGTATGAGATCTGCTGGCTGCGTGACATTAGGCAAGTCATTTGGCATCTCTGAGCCTCATCTACAAAAAGTGAATTAATAATACCTATCCCAAGGGTGATAGGTATTATTCTGTGCAGAATTAAAGTAAGAGACCTGATCATTCCCAGCATAATGCCAAGCACATAGTAAGCACTCAGTGCATGTTTGTTAAATCTGAATCATATTGACTGAAAGAAATGGAAACACCAATCATCAGACAGAGACTCCCTCCTTCACATACCTTCTGTGTTGTTGTGTTTGTCGTCTGTGTTGATGGTTTGGTGAAGGTTATTTTCACAGGAGACATGTGGGGTGGTAAGGAGTTGGCAATGCTCTGCATGATGTTGCTCATCTTGGGACTGCCACTCACAGGCACAGTGATCGTCTTTGAGACTGGAACAACAGCCTTTGGAACTTCCTTTAGGACAACAGGGGAGGAGCTGGAAGAATTTGTTCGCCTTCGTTTTCTGGGTTTTTCATCTTCGTCTGAACAGCTAACACCTGAAAGGCAATGACAGTTTTGTTGCATTTATCACAATCTAACCCTGCATTTTGTACTTCATTTTAAATCTTTGTGTCATCAGCCATCCTTGACCTCTCCCTTTGCCTCATGCCCAATCAAACAGTAAGTCCTATCAAGCCTCCCTCAGAAGTTTTCTCTGAATGCCTTTCCTCCTTTCTTTAACCCTGTGGCTACGTCAGGCCTTCTTATCTCCTGCCTGTCTTTTAGCAACCTCCTAAAAGATGTCCATGCTTAGAATCACTCCACTTCTACCCTCCATCCTACTGCCAGTTACAGAATCTCATACCTACTTATGTCAATGCCTTGCCTTAAATCCTTAAGTAGTTTTTATCTCCCTACAAGATGAGGCACTTAAATCATTACTACATCATTCAAGGTTCTACAGCTTTCCAAGAACACAATACAGCTGACCTTCAAACACAAGTTTGAACTGCACAGGTCAACTAATATGTGTACTTTTTTTGATAAATACAGTATATTACTATAAATGTTTCTCTTTCCTCTTATGATTTTCTTAGTAACATTTTCTTTTTTCTAGCTTACTTTATTGTATGAATACAGTATATAATACATATACAAAATATGTGTTAGTCATCTGCTTATGTTATCAGCAAGACTTCTGGTCCACTATAGACTATTAGTATTTAAGTTTTTGGGGACTCAAGTTATATGCAGATTTTCGACTGCACAAGGAGTCAGCAACCCTAAGCCCCACATTGCTCAAGGGTCAACTATACCCTACTCTACCCAACCCTGTGCACCCTTATAATCCCAGTACACTGAAGTGCTCACGATTCCCCAAAGCCACCTTAACATATTCTACACAACCAGAGTCTCCAAACACTATTGTTCTTTGGGGAATACTACCTACCAACAATGAACTCTTCATCATCCTGCAAACCATCTCCTCAGTGACACTCTCCTTACTCCTCTAAGCAAAACTAATCCACATCTCTGAGCTTAAGCACTTTGTATATTCTCTTCTTTATCACTCACCCCATGGCAATGTGGCTGCTGGTCTGCACATCTCCCATTATTAAGGGGCTCCCAGAGGGCGATGACTAAGACTTATTGGTTTGTTTCCCCAATACAGTGCCTTGCACATATGAAGCTAGATTAATGAATGATTATATCTCAAACTAATGTTGCCTGTGTGACTTCTGAGAATAAAGCAATAAACTTCCTATTATTTTAAACTACATTTTATGTTTAAAGGTTTCCTCGGGTTTGGGATTCACTTTCAGTGTTTTAAAAAATTATCAAAAAAAAAGGGGGGGGGGGGCGCCTGAGTGGCTCAGATGGTTGAGCGTCTGCCTTCGGCTCAGGTCATGATCCCGGGGTCCTGGGATCGAGTCCCGCATCGGGCTCCCTGCTTGGCGGGCAGCCTGCTTCTCCCTCACCCTCCTACTGTTCCCCCAGCTTGTGCTCTCTTGCTCTCTCTGTCAAATAAATAAATAAAATCTTAAAAAAAAAAAAAATAGATCGCGGGGCGCCTGACTGGCTCAGACGGAACACATGACTCTCAATCTTAGGGTCGTGAGTTCAAGCCCCATGTTGGGTGTTGAGATTACTAAAAGAAAAAAAAAAGAATTTAAAAAAATAGATCTCTTACAGTCACCTTGGCTAAATCTACAGAAATCACTTGATCTTAGCCAAAAGGCCGAGAAGTGATTAAATCTACAGAAATCAGATATAAACTTAATAGTTCCAGATTCTTAGTTTTTTCTTTATGAACTAAAGCCTCAACTATTTTTGTAGACTTTTTTTTTAAATCAAGTGAGAAACATAAATCCTTCCAACATTCATAGGAAATCTCTACAAAGCAGACAAAAAAAAAGTATACAGCATGACTCATGGAATTAATAAACTATAACTCCTTATACCACCTTCAGTTTTTAGACTTTAATTTAAATAAGGCTGACAATGACCTAAAATCATTCCTAAAACAGCAAACTCTACCTCTAAAAGTTACAAAGAAATCAAGTTTATAACTATATTGAGAAAAATGAAAATCAAGTACTAATAATCTCCAGCTGATAACAAAAGCAAAACAATATTGACACAACAGACACTAATACCAAAAAATGACCTGGACATTAAACTGTTTCACAGGATAGAATCAAGGGGCTAAAAACTGCAAATAAACTTCAAAAGCTTATAGTTAACTAGAAATATAAAAGATGGACTCTCTAGATATATCACTGAAAGTAACAGCTAGATGATATACTATATAAATAATTTTTTAAAAAACATTAAAAATTACACTTACAGGAGTAAACACTGCATAAATCACATAAGCACATTTCTTCAGTTTCCATTCACATTTCTAGTCCATGACAATCAAAACAAGTGAATACTTGGAAGATAGCACTGTTCAAGGCAGATTTCCCACAGAGAACAAAAAAGAAGTAATTTCTCAACCCCCAGAACTGATTAAAAAGCAATATATACCTAGTCACGTGTAAAGAAAGGAATTTACAACCTTCAAAAACTAACCACTGCTAATAGCCAGTGGACCGATGATTTAATCCAGGAAGGCAGATCTAATCAGAGCCTATGTTGCAGCATTTAGCCAAGATGGCCCTGATAACACTGAGAATATCACTTACTTTTGACATAAACAGTACTTCCACTTGGCAAGACAACTACATTGGAGGCAGGACTGGCAGGTCTTGGAGACTTAACCGTCGCTATGCTGCCACTTGGAACAGGGGTAGAGGTTGGGGTTGACGTGGTACTTGTGTAGGAATAGCAAACCACTACTGAAGGAACGATAAAAAAGTTTGCTGTTAACTTTCACCAAAACTGTCCACGCATATACATAAAAATAATTTTTTTACTGCAGGCCAATTTTAACATTTTCATGTGATCAGAAGTTAGAGGCCATTACTAGGTCCATTAAGTTAAAAGGTATTAATAACCCTTCCAGAAAATCATCACTTCACTGGGTTTTCCTCAAGTATTTAACAGCTGGTCTACAGGTGACATTGCCAATGGAGAAGAGCACAATTACAAAGAAATCCAGTTTAAAACTATACGAAGAAAAATAAAAATAATTTTTCATTCATGGCAGGAGTTAGACAAAAGGCACGTACTTGTATTCCCTTTTAATACTGATAGCAGCACCAATGATGGAGTGATGCATAATTTTTCCCTAACCATGGCAATTTCCAACTTGGCTACTGGGGGGGGAACCACAGCAAGGTTACTTTATTATAAAACAACTTACTAGTCACTTGCCATCCAAGCAGTGCAACAATAACTCAACTAAAGTAATGACAACATTATATGTCAATTTCTCGAATAACAACAAGAAGCAAGAATAGTTCATAATGCACCATTTACTGAGTACCATGCACTATGCTAAATGCTTTCCATATATTAGCACTAACTCTCACAGCACCACATCCTCCTTTTAAAGATGAGGAACCTAGGGTTCACAGAAGCTAAGAGTTGCTGGAGGTCACATAGCTAGGAAATGGCTAACTAGGACTCAAACACAGATTTGACTATTGGCAATCCCATATTCTTTTCCCTCTACCAGACAGTTGGTGGACAGAAAAGGTAAAAGTGGGAAGAGAAGAAAGATACCTCTCCTACAACAAAGAAAACAGGAACTGAGTGGAGGCCAAATTTGTACATTGGTACCTGTCTCTCTCTAAATATAGCTTCCTTCAGCCTAAAACAGAGCCTGGCATGCATGAAGAGTGTCTCATTCTGCTCCACGACCCACTGATAATCAAGAAATGACAATTCCCCAAAGTAATCTGACAACTTCATTATTTTCAGGGTTATTTTCAAGCAACACCAAACTAAGCTACTAGAATCAATCCAAATATGCACTCTCAAATTTAACATTACTCTTGGCAGCCTCAAGAGAATTCAAGAATTTTTAAAGCACGTGTCAATTACTAGATTAAATAACAGTAAGAAAGCCTTCTCTTCTGCCAGGTAATCCCTAATGGATTCAGAACACTGACTAGAACAGAGAAGCACTATATACATAGATTCCAGAAGATAAAACAGAGTTTTATTGTCTAATCAGTTAGGCATCTTTCTCCAGCAGGTAAATGACTTCCATCATTTACTTTCCATGTCACCCATTAAGGCCTTTTATCCACTTCTAACAAGATACACTGATAGCAAAAATTCACTCCAAGAAGGCTTTTTCCAATTTTGTGATTAACAGAACTCACACTTTGAAAAGGGAAATTTGGTTTCGGCTGAGACTAAAAACATGGCAGTTTCTAGTTTCAAAATAAGAGTTGCTCACTGTGTTTTATAACCTTCATAACACTGGGATTAAAACAGATGAAACAGATGAAAATAGGACACCTTTCCTTGAAGATTCTGAGAAAAGTCGTCTCTACACACAGAAGTAGTTTTCTACTCACCTTCCTTGCTTCCTGTTTCTGCAGGCACTGGAAGAGATGCATTGTGCTGGATAGCTGCATTGGCAACAGCGTTAGCTGTTACAGTGAAGGCAGTTTGGGGAACCAACCGGGGCATCAGTGGAACCAAGCGACGACCCTCAATGGACCATTCTGAAGAGCTATTAGGTCCAGACATACTAAACAAAAAAGAAAATGCTGCTACAAGGGTTCTCAATCACTAAAAATGAGTCAACTATTTTCTCAAACAAATATAACTTTTTAAATTATAAAAAGTATCCTGAGTGAATAGGAGAGGCTTTATTTTAAGCAAGCAAAATGAAAATTATGAGTAATTATCAGAATTTAAGGGATTTCACACACACTTAAGTTCTTACACATTTTATTCTATAATATAAATCTTATAATTAACACAACTGAAACTATGAAAAATTTTCCTATGCCTTCTAAATATTGACATTATTTTCATTAGTTTAAATCTGGCATTGCTAATGAAAACTAGTACATCTACTAACTTTTAGAACTTAATTTTGTAATTCAACTAAAAAGGTAAAAAGTACTCGTAATTTTTAAATTAGATTTTCTTTAATAATTGAGGATAGAATTCACTGAACCTTTGCAAAAATGATCTAACTGCCTGCATGGCCAGAGGTTCTAAGGCTTTCAAACAAGGGAAACTGAGGCAGTAAACGAGGGAGACTAAGTATGGAGGGAGAGAAGTAGGCTGTATATATCACTGCATGTGTCATTGATGATGTGTTACATTAGTATCCTTCCTGTTAAAAAATAGACTAGGTCTGAGGTCACTGGAAGAAACCTGCCACTACTACTTTAATTTTACTTATATCACTCTTCATTCTAAGAAATATTTGAGGCCATGGAACTATCCCCCTAAGCAGACACTATTCTGTTTCTCTATCTAAACCTGAGTAAATATCCCAGGAATCCCACTGAAATATGGTTGAAATATGAAAAGACAATTTTGTCACTTCTTTTGATTTGGTTCCACAAAAGGCAGTTACATCACTTCTCCTGATGATTAGTGTCAAGGTTTAAAATTTACCCAGAATCAATTAATCAACCTTTTTACTAAATCAGAAATATTTCTGCACCTTTTCCAAACCGAAGATTCTATAACCAAATCTAGGGCTTAAGACTCGAAATGTCCACTGATTCTTCATATTTAGATAGCGTACACAAAAGCCCTTGTTAGTGGATAATGGAATAATGATGATGATGATGATGGTGATGGTAGTTAACATCAACTAAACACTTTTTCTACGTCCGGCACTGTTTTAAACATTTTCTATGTATTAACTCATAATTCTCTCAATAATCCTATGAAATTGGTAATATTATTATCTCCATTTTGTGCATAGAGAAACTGAGTCACTGAGAGGTTAAATAACTTCCCTAAGGTCACACAGCCACTAAATGTTTCCTTCAACAAGCATACATCATACTACTGACATGTGCCACACCACAAGTAGAAAGTATAAAACTTTTCAAAAGGGTTTTATGTCTAATATTTGCCTTTGGTTTATACTAATTGGGCACCGTTGTCTAATTACGACCAACTTTCACTGAATGGAACAAATAAATTACTTTACAACTTGAGAAGGATTCACATTCAGTTCAGAAAGGAATTTCTAGGAGCTGATGAATCTAGTTGGGTTACTATGAGAAATTTGCAAACTGTTTAACCAGTCCTACCTAAAACAAGGGAAAGAAGAGTTCCTAAAACCCCAATTAACTTCATAAATTTGTTATCACATCATCTCCAATTTGACACTAGTTCTGAAACAGAGAATGGTATAAACAAGAAAAGAGAAACAGAAGTGGGCTACGGCTAATTGTCAAAGGAAAAAATTCTAAAAGCTATTTAGCGTTTTCTTGGCTTACTCCTACTTTGCTATCATCTTATTAGAACATCACTAGTATATTTGCTAGGTGATTGTTTACACACAAATAAAGTGATGTCTACACTTACCTGGTGCATTGTTTAAATGGTGGCAGAAATTATGGAAGATCAATAATTTAAAACACATGAATATTTGCTATTGAAAAGACAGAATTTGCAGTGCAAAAGATACAACTGCAACTTTTAAAAAGATCTGTAAATCTTCCAAATTTCTACTCATGCAAACATGCTCAAACTTTTTTTAAGTGAGTGAAAAATTATGTTAGAATTAGATCAAAAATTCCTATTTGCTTAGTAATGAGGGTGTAAATATGCATTAGTTGCACAAATCATCTAAACTGAATTTTACAGATTTTTGTAAACATCTTACTCCAGGGCTTCCCTGGAGTACCTAAGTTTCAATGTAAGGATCGCTTCTCAATTTAGATTAAGGATGGCAAGGGAGGGTAGAAACCTTGCTCCAGCCCCTTTCCTGAGAAATCTAACATGATACTAATGAAACTACCTTGGCCCTCACATCCTTTGGTATGCAGGGCACCGGAAAAAAAATCTTTACCCTCACACAGAAACTCACACAGTATCCTATAAATGTCTGGCTTATGGGGAAGGAGTTTAAGAGAACAGTAATTCCAGATAGCCACTTTCTTTGAATACTAGAGACAATGCTGGCAAGAGTGGCACAATTAAAAACTCTGAAGCCCCTTGACATTCCAGGCTTTAATATTATAATATTCTGACATGTTTCAAAACTGAATTCGAGTATCAAACTTAATAAATGGTCTGGTGCCAAATAATAAACATGTGTTATGCTTCAGGCCATAAGCAAGGCTTTTCTTTGATCCCAGACACCCTGCTCCTTTTGTTTCCACCTCCTTTGTGCTCAATCTTCTCGGCTTTCTCTTCACCTTTCAACCACATTCCTTCAGGCCTAAGCTGCGATTTTGAGTGGGGGAGGGAAGGGAGAGGAGAAAGGGAATGCAGTCAGTTCAGATGCATTCCTCCTTGGCTCCAGTTGCTTTTTTCAGGCTCAGAGTATGAGGCCATCCTATAGATAATCTTTGGATTTAGGTTCTGTTGCTACTTCTGAGGGAAACAGGGCAGAGGAGATGTAGAGAATAAGGGATCTATGCCTTCCTCACCATTCCACACTCACCGACCCTTGGGGCTCAACAAGTAAAATACGACACCTAGTCAAACTAAAACCACAGCATAAAATATTAAAATAAGAGTATAGAAAGACCTACGAAGCTTTTAAAATTATATGCTGAAGTAAACTCTTCAGAAAATTAAACTCATGTATTAAAGAAATCAGAAAGGAGAGAAAAAAGGAAACACAGGCAGATAGAAGCCAACTCTCAATTATCCATGCTAATAGAGAGAGGAGGGAAAGGGAGAGGTCAAACAGATTAAAGAAATCCACATATTATCCAAAAATACTTTGGCAAATACTTGTAAATTCTTCCACCAAGCCATTTCCAGGACAACTAACAAGCAGTAAAATGACTAATTAAAATTTTCACCTCCTCTCCCTTCCCACCCTCTGACTAAAGGTACTCCCAAGCAGCAAAATGGCTAAAGGGTGGGCAATATTAGGAGGGGGAGGAGGGGAAGAGAAGGAAAAGCAGAGGGCACGGTTAATTCATAAATGGGAATATGTGCCCCTGAATAATTGAGAGCTTCAATTTTGAAATAATACAAAAAAAAGCCTGAAATAATAATAACCTATTTGCATACCTGTAACTTGGTCTTTCACCCAAATATAAGGATAAATTCATTCTTTAAAGGGGAAAAAAGGAAAAGGAGACTAAATAAATGTTATCCTTTAAGTATGAAACTGATGCATCAACTTACAACTAATTGACCCACAATATTTTTCCAATGCTTTTAAGGTACTAACTTTGTCTCTAAGTGCCTCTGAATGTAAGCTATTGTTTACTACTTTATTATCTAGCACATAAGTTTCCTATTACCATCTCAAATTAGAATCTAGGTTCAGTTATTATTTTTAGACCATCCCAACTCAAAAGTTTAGAGCAAATTAAAGAAGGAACACATTAATATTTGAATGTTTCAACCATGTTGGCCTGACAACTAAATACTTAATGTCTCTAGTGGAAAAATTCCAAACTTCTACAGTGCATACATACCTACCACTGAAAAATCTCAAAATCCAGATACCTAAACTTTCAAACTACGCAGCTAAAAAGGTAGCACCCCATTTTATAAGTTAAGTAAAATGAGGAATAGCAAAGCACAACATGAAGCTAATGGATCTACAAGGTCAATTCAAATACTGCCAGTTGGTTTAAACACACTATTTATCACACTATGGAAATGCACTGAATTTTTTCCTTTAGTTTTATTTCACATTAAAACATAAAAATAAAAAATAAATGAGTAATACTGTAATATATTTTATTTTTAATGAAATGCTCCTGTCATCTTGCATTAACATTTAAGGATAATTTCTGTTCCTTTCTATTCTTTAGGAGGCACTATCTCCATTCGTATTCTACTAATGTTTGATCCCTGCCCTTAGTCCTCCACCACCCTCCACCCCATCTGTCACACAGTTATAATGATCTGAAAACAATTTGATAAGAATCCTTTATAAATTTTATTTTGTTGGCTTTTTTAAAGTAAATTAAGATATATTCATATTTCTTAAAAGCAGAATATATATTCTTACAATCTTTTTTCTGAATCTCAAAATACATGAAATATTAGTCAGGTAGAAAGAAAATTTATAATGCCTATTTATAAAGCAATATATATACCACATACCATTACAAAGAACCTCTAAGGGGTGTCAAATTAGGGGAGCATACCACTTTATTACTGAACTTTGCTTTAAGTAAGTGAATCATCTGCTAAACTGTGGTGGCCTTTTATGCAGAGATCACACTGTAACTGGATTTGACCTGAGTACTTAAAGCTTGCCTAACCAAATGCAAAAACATAACCAACTGAATAAACAGTTAATACCTCTATGGTCAGGATCCCTGAGCACAGAAATATTACTATTAAGATAAAAGACTCAGGAATCTGCTATACAATAGGAAGACTGTTTCAAAATTATGTTATACTACGTCATAAAAAAATCAGGGGTTGTATGACTAATGGCTTACTTATGTGCAATTGTTGTTAACCGTTCATCGTTTACTGCTCTCCGAACTTCAGCACGGTGGCGCTCTGTTGAGATGCTATGAAAAAAAATAGCCATTATAGAACTCTGCCAAGCAGGCAGCTCTTTTCTACACTTTTATTCATGTTTAAGTCAACATTTTGCTTGGGAAAGAGAGGGGACAAGATTGATTTGTGAAAAGATATAGACGGGGCCTAAAATATATCTTCAGATGCTTTCATTAAAATCACAGAAAAGGGTTCATAGTGATTCTGTGTAACTGCAGAGAGAATTAGTTGCAAATTAAAAATCACAGGAAGACAAATCAGCTTGATATCAAGTCATTACTTCCAAAACTCAGAAATGTCAGACCATGTTCAAGATTAGCAGAGGTTCCTGTTATCTAAATGTGCAAACAGCCACTGAATGACCCCTAATCGTGGTTACTAAGAGGATTTTGGCACCTAGAAGAAAGTCTTCTAAAGTCTTTTTTTTTTTCCTAAAAAAATAAAAACTAAAGTCCTTCCTAAAGCTTAAGGGTCTATAATTTTATGTTCAGTGAATTTAATAAACAAAAGTGGCAAGATAATCTGTTTCTTGTGGCTATATGCTATGAAATTTGACACCAGGACATTACTCCCTTATTACTCAACATTTCAACTATGTCTTCTACATTACACTATATTACCATTACAGTAAAAATGTGCTTATATTGATTCTGATTAAATACATATAAAGTTAATACTAAACAAGTGAAAAAAGGCTACACCCATTCCATTCGTAAATATTCAATAAAATGAGTAACCACTCTTCAAATTGTAATCTTTACTGCTTAAGCTAAATCTGTATCATGGACTAAAATATGTAAGGGGCTGGAAAGAAGATTTATGAGGAAATACAAACAACAAACAAAAAATATAGAAGTTGTTAAATATGAAGACAATAAGATTAAGGATTTGACTTAATAATATCCCTGTATTAATGTCAACCAAATACAGGAAAAGACTCTTCCCTATTTTCATTTAAAAAAAAAAGAATAGGACAAAATGGTTTTAAATATAGAAAGGAAACTTCAGTTAAAACAGAATATTTTCTGAGAAAGCTCAAGATGTCAGAATGGATCAAGACAAGGTATCAAAGAATTCCATTCAGTAGAATTGTTAACGGCTTCAAGGCCACTCTAGCAGGACACTGAGGGGATAAACTATCCACAGGGCTATGACTATATAAAAACCACTTATTTCTATAAATTAAAACAACAACTTCCTAGTATCTCCTTCTCCCCTCCCAACAAATGCCACGGGCCACTCCAAGTCTTCAGATCTTGTTGCTACCAACTCTTCTTTCCTTCACCCGTATCAAAAATACCTCCCCTCCCCAGGTGACCCAAACCTAAAATAACCTGCCTTAAACCCTTTCTGATTACAGAATAAATGATAAATTACATAACTTTCTGCAACAAAGCACACAACTGGGATGAGATATCTAAGCACCAACAACTGGAAAACCTCTGTCTTCAACTTGAGAATGAAAAGTATTAAAACTCCTCAAAATGAAATTTCTAGAGTCATATCTCACGAACTTTTATAATTTACCTAAGAACTTTTGAGAGTTCTCCGAGAAGATCTTTCTTTTCCTTGGTGAGATCCCCCTGTGCCCGAAGTGCACTGATAACTCCAGCATATGCCTCCAATTCTAGAAGAAGAAAATTATTTTATCAAGATAGGCCTTCAATATTTTAATACTGTGGCTGTATATAGTGAAACTACAGGGCAAAAAAACCTAGAAATCAATAAAAAAAAATCAATACACAAAATTTTAGAAGTTCCTCTCAAAAATTTTATCTAAGAGCATTGATTAAAATGTAGCTTTCATAATTGTATATCTTTTTTTTATTGCCTTACAGAAGTCATGTGTACAAAGTGTTTAGGTAGAAAAATCTAATGGTAAATATTTTATCTCACACATTATCAATGAAGAACATTTAACTCAGATGCTACCAACAATTGGGAACAGGCTCCAAGTGATACAAGGCTGATAAGAGAAATTTTTAGCTTTACTGACAGGTATCTACCATCACCAATCCTTGAAATAATTCCTTAGCCCTGCCTTGAATCAAACTACATTCTCCTGGGGTTGAGAATACCATGAGTACTGCACAATAGAAAAACTCCTAGAACAAGAGTCAAATGACCAGATTCTGGCTCCAGCACTCCCACTTACTAGTTGTGTGACCTTGGGCAAGTTCTTTCTCACCCTTGAGCCTCAATTTCTTTATCTAGAAGAGACATCGAAGGTATCTTCCAGATCTAAGATCCTCTGCATCTACCATGGAAATGACTGAGACCGGTTAGGAAACATGAGTTGCTCTTATAGCAACCAGGATATAATATACTGAACCCTAGTGCCAGACAGTTTCATTTCACTATCTTTCCACAGCAACAACCATTATGAAATGAAACGGTCAGTCTCCAATACTGGTTAAAATATAAAAGCAAAAAGTCCTCACTGGCTCCCAATGAACCATGCCTGCCTCCCAGCACACTCCTTGGGAACTGTACTACTTTTGTATAGTCCCTTCCCACACTGACTCTGGGCTTGGCATGTGACTTGCTTTGGCCAGTGGAACATGAGCATACATGATACAAACAGAAGCTCACTACCATTTGCCTCCAGAGCCTTGCTGTCTTGGAACCTTGAGATAACCAAGCTGTGAAGAAGCCCAGGATGAAAGGCCACATGGAGAGAGGCCCAGCCATCTGAGCTAAGCCCAGTAAACCAACTAAGCTACCAGCAGAATACAGCCACATGAGAGAGCTCAGGCAAAACCAGCAACCACAGAATCAAAAAAATAAATAAAATAGTTGTTTTAAGCCATTAACACTATGAGACAGGCATATCTAAACAAAACAGAATGATGGGAAATAAGTGTCCAAACTACAGTTATCTTCTTATCAATTTAAGTTGCTACTAGTATTTGGTATATCCCAAGGCCTGACACACAAATAATGAAGGTATACATATCTGCATCCTAGGTACTACACCAATAATAAACTAGTAGCCTTGTTTAGTTCTTGTTATTCACAGTTCTGAGAGTAAAAAAAAAAAAAGAGTGAGCTGACTATATTAAACAGAAATATCTGATCCATGGGGCGCCTGGGTGGCTCAGTCAGTTGGGCGTCTGCCTTCAGCTCAGGTTGTGATCCCAGAGTCCTGGGATCGAGGCCCCATATCGCATCCCTGCATTGCACAGGGCTCCCTGCTCAATAGGGAGTCTTGCTTCTCCCTTTCCCTCTGCTCCTCCTCCCTGCTCGCTAGAAAGAAATGCCTGATCCAAATGAATTATCCCATGTGTAAACATCTTGCATATTCAATCTATGCTGAATACTATGTAGATGTTTCATGGGGTCTCTCTGGAAGGACAAAGCTTGCCTGCTCTGAATAGTAAAGGAAATACTTAGTACCACGAAACATATATTTCAGCTTTTATCAGGCCCCAAAGTAGAGTTCAGAAAGGCACTGGGGATAACCAACTAAGAAATCACTATACTAAAAGTTTATGCCTCATTTATGGAATATTTTATTCAATAGATCAGTATTGAGTCCTATTATATATACCAGATAGTATGTTAAATCCTGCCTTCAAGGAGTTTACTCTAGAATAAAGCTACAGTGAAACAAGTCATCAGACAATGATGATACAGTTTATAATACAGTGGTAAAAGCAAAGAGAAGAAACACATCATCCAGTCTAGAAGCATAAGCTTTAATCAGAAAGAGAAGTGTGCTCTAAGCAAGCAGGAGGAAAAAAACCACAAATATGCAAAAGGAATACAGTAAAAGAGCAAATAATGTCTCATATAGACATCAAACTTCCAGTAATAGTCGGTGACTATTTTCGGAGTTTTACTTTAGGGAAAGTAAAAATTGGATAGTCACTAACTCAAACCAAACTTAATTGCACATTACTACTACTACTACAAGGTACCATGGAGAATATTTATATGAATAAAACAAAGTCCCTATCCTCAGGTATTTAAATTCCAAGAAGAGATGCATATACAGGAATAAAGAAGGATAAAAATGGAAAAGTAGTTTGGGGCCAGACTAAGCCTCTAATTTCAGGCTAAAAAGTTCTTATTTGATAGAGGACTCGGTAGTTGATTGAATGTGGAAAGAACAGCAGAAGGAAAGGAACCAGATTTTGTAGTTTGCAAGATATTTAGGAGAAGGGCAATATCATAAAAAGAAATGGAGAGGTCAGAGAGAGGAAATGGTATGAGGAAAAAGAAAAAGAAGTTCACTTTTGGCCTATGCAATTTATGGTGATCAAGATACTACTTCAAAAAGATTGAAATTAACCAAAGAAATGCGGCAAAGGTTTTTGACATTTCAAGTCTCATTCCAAGTCTAACTAAAAAGTCATGGACAAAAGTAAGAGGTGGTAACCTCACACAAAACTGGGACTCAGACCACAGTTATCATAGTCACACAATCCGAGGCACTTCCTCCATTCTCCAGAAATTCACTCACAGTAAAGAACCTTTACTGGCTTCCCAACCTCCTTGACATTTGATTTCCATTTTGATGGGTATCCTCAGATCCCGACAAATATCAAACTTAGCTGAATTTCTGGTATTTTCGGTACCGCTCTATTGTAGTGTTCACTCTAATGACACATAACTATAATAAAAGATACATGCAAACACCACGGAAAACAAAAAGATTTCCCAAACCACTCTATAAAGTCCTCAACATTCCATTTAAACAAATCAGCCGTTCAATTATAATATAGTCTGTGAAGCCCCATGTTGGAAAGGTTTTTAAAAAATAAGGCAGGGGAAAGGCAGGATAGAAGGAGGGAAGCATTTATCCATCACTGGTATGTTCAGTATATTATTAAAAAAAATCCTCGACCCGAGTTTTTATATTTAAGTAAAATTTAAATGTTTAGCATTCTATGTTAAATGATTTATAACTATTTTTAAAAGAACAAAGCTAATTCTTAAAATATTTTAAGTTAATTCTTAAATACAGTACTTTCTCTAAACTTTGGACCTAGAGCTAAGTGTTTGAAGGCAATTCAAAAGTTTCATTGTTATGATAATGAGCCAACGGGTGGGGAGGAAGTCTTTCTGCAAATCACTATCAAGGCTCACCTCCCAAAGTGAAGGGTCATTGAAGATGACATTACCCTGTAGGAAGGCTGTTTCCTTTTGTATAGAAACAGCTCTCTAGCAACATTACCCACACAGCTCTGGCTAAAGCTAAGGATAAATTTAGACTTAAAGGTTACCATTTTTATATTTAAACATAATCTCTTGACTCAAGGCCCCAAAAGCCCAGAAACTCTAATCCAATCTACTGTAGTTGGGATCTGTTCATCTGCAATTATTCTAGCTATGGAGTAAATACCAGTACAACTTTATAAATGGTAGCTAGCAAGCTACAGCAATTGCATGCAAGTGTGTAGAAAATCATCCTCAAATTAGTACTAAAAGTTTGGATATAAGGTTAAAGGAAAAAAATGATAATGGATGATTGCCCAAAAAAGCTCCCTAAACATGCTAAAATACAATGCTAAGAAATAGTTTAAAATCAGAGAATCCTCCCAGTGGCCTGATGGGAAATAAAAAGGGTAAATATTACTAGCAGACAGGACCAGGGCAGCTATGATTCAGATTTACACAAAAGAATTCCCAACAAAGATTTCCTTTGAAGATTCACCTGCAAATAAGTATGTCTGAAAGCAACTGCTCTAAAACACTATACCCTCAGATGTCAAGCACCGTGGTAGGATCCTTTTATATACAATTAATCCACATAACAAACTTATGAGGCAGATATTATTATGCTTCTTTTACGAAAGTGTCAACAGATTTAAGGAGATTAAATAAACTGTCCTTGATCTTGTGGGTCATTAGTGACAAGACCAAGACCCCAGGTCCCTCTGAATTCAAGGCCCACACTTTCCCCTTCAAAATCATAAACAAATAATTCATATCCACTTCCAAAACATTTAATGTTCTTTTTCAAATTATTTTTTCATTTACTGAGCACCCACTATGTGCTAGCTTGGGACTACAGTGGTAAAGAAGACAACAAGGTCGTTCTTGGACCTTTTGGTCTAAAGCAGTAGTTCTCAACCAAGGATCCTCATTTGAACCACAGAATATAAAAAATGACTTGAGTAACTCTCTCAATTTTCCCAAGAATGGTACAAAACTATTACCATTCGAAATGCATAAAAAGAAGTTAGTTCACTACATACAATGGATTAGGCTTTGGATTAGTGCTAATTCTCTCCCTAAAATGCTAGTTGAGAAAGGCTGCTCTAAAGGAAAAGAAGCTCAAAATAATGAATTATAAACATAAAGCTGTTTTATTACTGATAGTAAACATAATTTAGGAAAGTCAGCATAGCTAACATTTACTTAGAATTCAGAAACAGTTTATAATTCACACATACATTCATGAAGGTTAAAAGTATGCTAAAGTAAGACTGGAATCATATTCCCTGGGTTACAGTCCTGACTCCATGACTTACTATCAGCATCACCTTGGGTTCTAAGCTTCAGTTTTGTCATCTGTAATATGGAAACACACACACAAAAATACCTACCTTTCCCACTTGAGTGAGGATTAAATAAGATAGCGAATGTAAATAACTCAGAATAGCCCAGTATGCCTCAAGAACTCTTAGCTACTATTTTTATTATTATGGTCCATAATAATCCTACTAAGTACAAAGCACTATGCTAGGCACTGGGGAAATAACAATGAGTAAGATGAAAAGTACACCTCTAAAGAATTTCTAATGCAACATGAGATATCACATCCAGGCAAACAGTCATGACAAAAACAGAAAGGGAAAAGTATCATAGAAACGCATAAATATCAAAAATGAAAATCATACCCAATTTTCTAAGAATCCTTTTGCATTCATCCCTGCTGAGATCCAAAAGGGTTGGCCACACAACAGGCATTGCTGCTTCTTTTTGGTAGCCCCAAAGAGCTTGTCTTCCCTACCAAAACAAATGAAACAAAAATCAAATTACCAAAGTACATTCAAAGGCCACTTACCTGGAAATCCACCCACTAAAAAGTAAAACCAGTAAGAACATCTCACAATCCTATTTCACCACCACACTTTTCAACTTCTGATAAACGAAGAACTAAATATTCCGCAGCTCATTATTCCAGCACAGGATAGTGGAAAGAGCACAGGTTTTAGAGTCAGACACCTCTGTTTCTAGTTCCAGCTTTCAACTCACTGGCTGGGTGATCCTGGGTAAAGTGGACTATCTGAGCAAAAGTTTTCTACATCTGTAAAACAGAGGTACTAATATCCAATTTGTCGTAAGGATTAAAGAACAGTTTGTGAAATTCTTATGATAGTGGCTGGCATGTTGTTTAATAAATAGGTGCTACGACCTGTGTAACCTTGCGCAAGTTACCTGATTTGTGTCGGCTTTCTCACTTGTGAGTTACAAGAGATAAAATATATAAACCTCCTAGCACGTTACCTGGGCTAATGGAACTTAACAAAAAACTTTCTTCTCAAGTCTTAACAATGAACGATAAATTTACACCCTGTAATCATTAAACAATCATTTACCAAAAGTTTAGATGTCAGGAACTTACTTCATACTGGGAACTGCCTGGTCTAGAGGATAAAAAGACAACAGCGCTGGGCACTTGCACAATACCTGCTTAGCACACAGTAGATCCACTGTAAATATTTGTTAAGTAGATGAATGAAAATAGAGAAGAGTGGGTAAAATGAATGAATGAGTGAGTGAGTGAGTGAATGAATAAGCGAGCTCAATGTCTAGTCGAGAAGTCAGGCACCGAACCGTAATAACTGCTATGTCTCGTTCCAGGCACTGGGGCTGCTAACTCCAACTCTGCGCCCGGAGTTGATCCCCCTTCCTCCGACTTCCCATAGTCCTCTCAGCTACGAACCAACACAGAGCAAGGAGAACTGGACTGCGCGCCCCAGCCGGCAGGATGACATAAAGAAAAGGGGTGGGGAGGAGGAAGAAGGGGCAGAGCTAAAGGAATCCGCTCCCTCCACAAGCCAGTCCCCGCCCCCCGACAGGATCTTGGAGGCGGCCGGCGACCGCCCGAATCAAGCACCACGTCACGGCATCCCGACGCGTCCCCGCCAGCGCACCCCACCGCGGGGCCGCAGCGCCCTGGAAATCTGGGCAGCAGTTGCGGGAGCCCGCTCTGGGGCCGGGATCTCGTGTAATCCTTCCCCTACTCAAGTGTCAAGGAGGCAAGCCCGCCCCGCCCCCTCCCCAAACACGCACTCTCTCGCAGCACCACAACAAGAGCAGCCCGCCCACCCTCCTCACCGGTGCCGCTCAGCGCCAACCCCAATGTCAAGCCCACTACCCAAGCCCTTCAAGACCAGTAGCCGGTGTCAGGGGCCCCGGCCGGCATCAGCGCCTCGCTCCCTCTTCAGCGGAGAAGACAACGGAGAGAGAGTAGGCTCGCGGACAGCCAGGCAGACGACCGAGACTCACCGGAAGGCTCCCAGAGCTGGACCCCCAGGATCCCAGCACCAGGCCTGCCAAAGTCCCCCTCAGCCCATCTCGGGGAGCCCCCACGATCCCGTTAGGAGACAACGGAGGATGGGGCTGGGCGCCCCAAGCCGGGGACCAAATGGTTGGCCCGGTGCTCCTCCAGCCTGGCTAACCTGCCAGCTCTTCCCAGCACCCTGTCTGAGAGTCACCCACCTGCCCGGCCTTTCGGGGCTCATCTAAAAGGCTCCTCCGCCAAGACTAGGGAACACCAGGAATTGGGTTTGTTTGCGGTGCCTCGGAAGGGGCAAGATGGCGACAGGCATCAGGGCGCAGGCGCACTCGCGCGCTGCCAATCGGGAGGTGTAGTTCGCCTTTCCCGCCTTTCGGAGAACCGACTCCAGAAGGCCTCCATTCTCCTAGTCCCTCTTTTCCTCCACGTTTTGAAAGGAAAGAGGAGACATCGCGGGAGGTGCTGGGAGTTGTGGTCCGGACCCAAGCTCCCTTCTCTTTCGCTCTCGGTATGCTGTCGCAGGCGCAAGGAAGGCCGGGATTGTAGTTTCCTTGGCTTCTCCTCCATACTCTTCTCTGGCTTCGCGCGCCTCTCCTCTGGCTGCCGTCTCCCAACCAATCGGCTGGGCTCTCTGCTACGTGTGGCGTCACACGTAGAGGCCAAAATGGCGTCGGTAGCTGGAGCTGAGGCTTTGCCGCGACCTTTACTCTAGGCGAGGTTAGGGACGATAGGAAAGCAGCTTTGTCCCTGAAGCGCCGTTGAGGATTAGGATCGGATTCCTCAGAGTCATGGGAGCAATTATCAGCGGCCTCCAGCCCCCACCAGGCGCAACTCGAGGAGAGAATCCACGCTACAAGAACGGACGTAGCGGACGTCGCAATTGCCCGAACCAAATCTGGGGGTTGCGGAGTTGCCAGTGGAGAAGGGGAACCTGAGCGTTCTCCGCTTCGAGTTTCTCCACGTGTGAAGTGGGAATGATAGTGATATCTCGTGCTTTAGCTGTCAAGGGAAGAAGGAGAAGGTATTTATTAGAGGCCCTACAACGTGGTAGGTTCATCCTTCAGCCTTTGTTCTTATTTAATCACAGAACAATTGTGTGAAGAAGGTATTGTTGCCCTTATTTTACCTATGAGAAAAGGAGCCCAGTGTGTAGTTACTCGCGGCCATAAAATCGAAGCCAGTGCTTGGTATTGTGGAAGATTCAATCCAAGTTTTGTGATTGTCCTTCCACTTAAGTTGTGTCCTTTTGGAAATGTAGGATCTGGTAAAAATGCCAAGTCAAAGGGGGCTCTTAATATGCTTTCTGATATTAACAAAGTTTTCATGTAAAATGGGGTTAATCGCACCCTATGGGGATGTTGTGATACACAACGTAGAAAAAAGTTATTTGTAAATTGTGGACCACTGTGCAGAAGTGTGAGACTGGTCATATTCTTGAATGGAACTATAGATTAAAAAGAGAAAATAAATAACAGCATTTAAGTTTCTTAATACTATTTACCCATTAGCTAAAAAATACTCTGTGAGGTCCCAGAAAATTGTTATTGTTGAAACCCAAGCCTGCTCCTCCAGAAAGTCATGAAGTGGGACCGATAATACCCAGGCCCTTCTCTCCCTCCTTGATCTTACAATGCATTCTCCTCCATCTATTTCCCACCTGTTTTCAGGTCAATTATTTAACTTCTGGAAAGATGGGAAAAGAAACTTTAATAGGTTTTGTAGTTTAACATACATTCTTTGAGCCTCACAGCATCTCAGAGAAGTAGGTATAATTTAGATCCTCCCCCCACCCCCACAAACACTTCTGAATGAGGAAAACACAGAAGTTGAAGAACTCACCCAGTTTCACAAAGCTAGGAATTGAAGGGAGCTGGACTTTATAACCCTCAGTCTTCTGACTACCAAGTGTCTTCCTCTACAACAAATGTCAAGGTGACAGTAATGGAGTAGAAATGGAAAGACAAGCTGCTTATAAAACTGACTCTGACCATAATAAGTAGCATATAAGTCAAGAATTATAGCTTACTCTTGTGCTTACCTGGTGGCAAGTATTTTTAAAATAAGCATCTCACGTATAATTCATTTAGATCTTAAAATTTTATGAGGTAGAAACTATTATGTCTAATTACAAATGAGAAAACCGAGGCACAGGAAGGAGGTTAAATAGCTTGCCTAGAGTCATACATTCTAAGTAAATGGTAAAGCCAGGACTTAAACCCAAGCAGCTTGACTCCAGTGTCTGCTCTAGACCAGTGGTTCTCAAACTTTTCATGTTCAGTAGGAATCACCTGAGGATCTTGTTAAAAATGCAAATTTTGACTGAGTTATGTCTGGGTAGGGCCTAAGATTGTATATTTCTAACAAGCTCTCAATCTACCACATATCTTCTCTTTCCTCCTAACTATATGTATTTGTATTTGTGGCCAGAATCTGCCTTCTCCATTCTGCCTCTGATTGCTCCATGTTCCCAAATATTCCCAATATTAAATTCTCTTCCTTAAGGGTCAGAGTCAAACTTTACCCTCAAGAGACTTATCCTGCCCCTGACTTTCCCTCTAGGGTAAGACAGGCATTCCTGCCTCTGCTTCTATACATTGTTTTTTTTTTTTAAAGATTTTATTTATTTATTTGACAGAGAGAGGCACAGCAAGAGAGGGAACACAAGCAGGGGGAGTGGGAGAAGGAGAAGCAGGCTTCCCGCTGAGCAGGGAGCCCGATGTGGGGCTCGATCCCAGGACCCTGAGATCATGACCTGAACCGAAGGCAGACGCTTAACTACTGAGCCACCCAGGCGCCCCTGCTTCTATACATCTTATTAAAGAATTCAGAACACTTAAGTTATGGTTATTTGTTCAAAAATCTTCTTGACTAGACAGAGAGCGTTTCAAGGAGAGGGCTTTTACTCCAGTGTCTAGCACATAAAAATAATAGCTAATACTTATCTAGGGCTTTCTCTGTTCCATATGCTGCTTTATACATTAACGTGTTTGCTTTATACATTAACGTGTTTAATCTCCACAATAGCCTTATGAGATATACTATTCCCATTTTATGAATGAAGAAACTGAGGCACAGAGAGATTAAGTAGTTTACCTAAGGTAACAAGCTAGTAAGTAGCAGAGCCATGATTTCAAGTTAAGACACTTTAAGTCCAGGAAATTTGTGATAAATGAGAGCCGTCTTCCACTTCCAAAAAGGAATAGCCAAGACTTACTGTCCTATTAGACATGAGTATAACTACCTCTAGCCTGGGAAAATGTATTGGAGTACAATATTTGTCTCAAACAATTATTCCTCTACTGACAACCAGGTTAAGCAGTTTTCTTGAAACAGACTTCTTCAAGAGGCCTACCATGCACTATTATAATTTTGTAGTGCTATATCAGAGAAGGTGGATTTCACAGTTATGAAAATATCTGTTAAGTTCCCTGTAATACTGTACAGGTAGGCAAGTCGAAATGGATAAGACTTTAGAGATTCATTTTCAAAATGAAAAAACAGGTTCAAAGACAGCAAATGAGTTAACCAGAGTCATACAGGAACTCCATGGCAGGAGGACTGGAAACCAGCCCTTTTGCCTTACAGGCTGCTTGTCTTTTCACTGTACCACACTGCCCTTAGAGTCTTACCTTTGGAAAGATTTATTACCACAATGGTATAGCCAAGGTGTATACTAAAAATGAGAATAGCAAAACCAAAAAAATAAATTAGTAATATTTAAAAATAAATTAGTAATAAATTATATTAGTAGAATATAAAATAGTAGATCAAGATAAGTAGATTTGGGGGACAGAAAAAGAAAAAGTAAATGGGAAATGGCAATTACATACTTGGGTTTCATGTAAGATAAAAATGCTTTGAACAATCTAGAACAGCTTCAGAAACGAGGTGAAAGATGACCCTGCCTTGTCAACTGCCTTAACTCCTCTCCCTTACTGCCCACTAAATTCTGTAGTCTATACTTCGTAAATAGCTGGCCCCATTGTTTCAGTGGGCTGATGATGAGGCCTCATCACCTGTGTGGAGTGGACCTTTTTCCCAACCCTCTTCCTCCAAAAGAACCTCTCTACACTCCTTGCCTAGTACATCTACCATACTGCCACTGCTGTCAGGGTGACGTTCTAAAATTCAAAGCTCACCGTGTCAGTCACTTGTATAAAACTTTCCAGTGGTTTCTAGTTGCCAACAGAATAAAGTTCCAGCTTTTTTACAAGCAAACCCATGTCAATGCAAAGAAATTTCCTTGCATATCTAACGTTTTCATAGAGCACTGCCATCACTTATTTTATTTTGCCTAAAATCTGATACTGTCCTAAAGTTAACTCCTTCTCTTAAAGCCCTTTCAAATGGAGCTCTCCTGGGGCGCCTGGGTGGCTCAGTCGTTAAGTGTCTGCCTTTGGCTCAGGTCATAATCCCAGGGTCCTGGGATCAAGCCCTGCATGGGGCTCCCTGCTCAGCGGGGAGCGTGCTTCTCCCTCTCCCACTCCCCCTGCTTCTCCCTCTCCCACTCCCCCTGCTTGTGTTCCCTCTCTCGCTGTGTCTCTCTGTGTCCAAAAAAAAAAAAAAAAAATCTCAAATGGAGCTCTCCTGTCCCCATCTTTAGTATCTTGAACCAGAAGTAAATGCTGGCATTCTCACCTTGTAACTACAACTTCCAGACCAGCTACCCCTGCTTTGAGGCTTTTACTCTCAAGCCATGCAAACTCCATCTTCATTCCATCTCTCTAGGGATGATGGGATCTTAGAAACTTTTTAACAGCCTGCTATCATCAGTTTATGTTGCCCGGTTGTCCCCTCTGCTCTTGTCCTCACCAGAAAGATTTAAAAAAAAAAAAAAAAAAAAAACACCTCCCAGCACCGCCCTTCAACCACCCATTTCTTTGATCATATCCTGTACTTTGTTCTCTAGAACTGTTCCACCTCTGAAATCAGTAACCAAGGGATTCCACCTTCTAAACAAGACCTTCTTTTATTCCAGATTTTTTTATTCCTTTACCCTCACCAAACCTGTTCCTCAACTTCCGTGAAATCTGTAGTTGACAGTCTACGGGTTCCAAGTTTGTTCCCCTCCTCCAGCTTTACTTTCTTCCCTTTCTAAACTGGGACCTGTGATCATTTATTTCAAACTTGGTCTCATTGGCACTTTCAAGTTCATTCAGCCATTCTGTCCTTCCACATAAACCCTAAAACAGCCCTCAGCCTTGGATCAGTTCCTCCCCTACATCCCTTCCCATGTTGATGTAGTTATTAGTTAACTATTGGTGCATAATAAATTATCCCAAACCTTGACTTAAAACAACAATAAGATTTTTTTTGGCTTTTCAGTTTTTTCCATTTCATACAGGTTTTGCAGTTTCTATGGGAATTAAGTTAGCTGAGTGATTCTGGCTTGGAATCTCTAAGTGGTTGCAGTCATGATGTCAGCTGGGGCAGCTGTCATCTGAAGACTGACTCTGGGGCTAAAGAAAGAATCACCTTCCCAGGTAGCTCTTTCACGTGGTTGGCACTTTAACAAGGGAAAAGGTCTGTTTTTCTGTGGACCTCCCTATAAGGCTGCGTGAGCATCCTCACAGTATCGCGGCTGGCTCCCCCTAGAGCAAGTGAGGGGTTAGAGCAGTGTGGAAGCTATAATGTTGCAATGTGCCTGCCCATCTGTGTGTGGACGAAATCAGATTTTAGGAATTTGTACAAAGCAAATCTAGAACAACTTGATGGAAGTAAATTGAAATAATATTAAGTAGCATTTATTGAAGTCCAATTATAGAAAGAGCACCCATGTGCATTACTTCATTTAACCCTCACAACATTCCCATGACATCGTAATCATTGTCCATTTCATAGCTGAGGAAACCAGGACCTAGAGAGAAAAGTAATTTGTGCAATGTCAGATATCACCGGAAGACTCTTCCCAAGAACACACAAGAATTCTGGTTATCTGTGGTTGCATATCAAACCATTGCTGTAGCCTAAACAATTTATTTCGCTCACAAATCTTCCATTTTGGTAGGGCTTAGTGGAGACAGTTCATCTCTCCTCCTCTGGTGTCCACTGAGGCAGCTTGGCACCTAAGATCTAGAATCATCTGAGGTCTCATTCATTCATATGACCAGCAATTGATATTGCCTGGAATTTTTGTTGGGATTATCAGCAGAGACATCCATATGTAGCATCTCCATGTGGCCTAGGCTTCCTTGCAACATGTGGCAAAATTCCAAGGGGAAGTGACTGGAGAGAAAGAGACAAAACTATGGAAGTTTTTATGATCAAACTATGGAAGTCATGTCACTATTTGTGCCATACTCTTGATTGGAATAGTCAAGCCCACCCAGGTTCAAGGGGAAGGGAATTAGATTCCATTTCCTAATGGAAGAGTGGTGGAGTTCTGAAAGAACACATGGAACCAGAAATACTGCTGTGGCCATTTTTGAAAAACATCATCTGCCATAGTCAACCCTCTGTTCACAACATATCTTCATATGCAAGACATATTCATTCCTTCCCCCCACAACCCCCAGCCCCCAAGTCTTCCCATTGTGACAGCAGGATTGGACTGTTAAGAGGCTAAGAGGTTGCAGTCATACTGTGAGATTCCATTTATATAAAGTTCAAAAGCAGCAAAAATAATTTTTGTGAAAGAAGCCTGAATAGTAAATAACTTCAGAGGAGCAACTACTTGGATGGAGCACGTAGGAACCATGGAATTATGAATGTTCTAGATCTTGATCTGGGTAGGGGTTATATGAATAGATATGCCTAGGTAAAAGCTTATCAAGCTGTACATGTAAGATTATATCCTTTATGTAGTTTATACTTAAATAAAAAGTAAAATCACTGTAATGGTGGATACATGTCATTACACATCTGTCAAAACCTGTAGAATATACACCACCGGGAGTGAACACTTAGGTAACCTGTGGACTTTGGGTGGTAATGACACCTCAGTGTAGGTTCATCGATTGTAACAAATGTACTACTCTGGCGTGGGATATTGATAGGGAGAGTATATGGGGGGGGGGCAGGTGGAGGGGCTGGGTAGGACTGGAGGTATGTGGGAACTTTTTACACAGTTTAACTGTGAACCTAAAAGTGCTCTAAAAAATAAAGTTTATTGGGCGCCTGGGTGGCTCGGTTGGTTGGGCGACTGCCTTCGGCTCAGGTCATGATCCCGGAGTCCTGGGATCGAGTCCCACATCGGGCTCCCGGCTCAGCGGGGAGCCTGCTTCTCCCTCTGACCCTATCCCCTCTCATGCTGTTTCTCTCTCTCTCTCTCTCTCTCTCTCAAATAAATAAATAAATAATTTTTTAAAAAATTTAGAAAAAAGGATTACGTTTAAAAAAAAAATTTATTACTTAAAAAAAAAAATAAAAAGGACTTAAAAAAAAAAAAACCCTGTTCGTACCAGTTAGGAGCGTGGCTGTGTGTCAAATGAAAGGATGGATGGATGGATGGATGGATAGGTGAAATGGTTTAAGGAACAATGAAAATTTTTGGTTTACTTTACTTAAAAGTAAGTCCTAGAATAGTTCTGGCGACAGGCATTACTGAATCTAGAGTATCTCCATCCCTCAGCTCTGTCCTACTGTGTTGGCTTCATTCTCAGGTTCCATGTGTTGACCCCCAGCAGTTCCAGGCTTCTAACATCCTCCCTGCTTATAGCCTCAGCAGAAAAGCACATGCCATCTCTTCCAACAATCTTATTAAAAGTCTTGCTCTGTTGTTGTTGGCTCCATCTGGGTTTCATGCCCATCCCTAAACTGTGGCCAGGGGAATGTAATACCCTGATTTGTCAGGCCTTATCCACATGTTACTCTTTGGAACGGAAGAAGCTGATTGGCAAAATCAGTTATTCCAAAGTACGTGGAGTAGGGTGGGGGTGGGCTTGGCTCCCTTAGGAAAAATAGGGTACTACACAGCAAAATCACAGATGCTTATTAAAATAAGACAGGGCACTGTGTGAGTCATAAAAATGTCCATACCCTTTGATACAGGATTCCCATTTGTGGGAATAATCCAAAATGTGGATTATTATTCTCCAAAATTATCCAAAAAGTTATATTTATAGAGATTTTAATTTCAATACTATCAAAAAATTAGATAACATAATTATCTTGCAATAAAAGTATTTGCATATCCCACGTATATACTCAGTATGTAGTCATTTAAAATGAAAATTACAAATAGTTAACATCAAGGAATATGCTTAAGATAAGTGGAAAAGCATGTACTTACATGTATACACATATACATATATAAAAGGACACATGTTAAATATGAGAAAAATGGAAGAAAAGTAAGCCCAACCTAGGTGGGCTTGACTGTTCCAACCAAGAGTATGGCACAAAACATGCCAAAACAACTTACTAGAGTGGTAACACTTCTTTTTTTTGTTTTCCTAATATTTATTTTTCCTTTATTTTTCAAGTTTCCTCTTAGGTATTTATGTCATTATTATGATTTAATAATGCATTTTGTAAAACTCCTTAGCATCTTAATAAGAATAGTCCATTCTCCTAAGTACTATGGTATAGAATCAAAATAAACTGCTAGGTCAGTTTACTAATGATTCTGGTTAAGGTCATAAAATCCAGAGTTAGCAGAAACCTCAGGTATTCAGTTTAATGCCCCATTTTACAGAAGAGGTATCTGAGACCCCGAGAGAAGAAGTAACTTACACAATCACACAGGAACCAAGGGCAGGTCTCATGATTTTCAGGCTAACATTTCCTACACTGTACCAATCAATTAAGATGTAGGTTTTTCTGCGATTGTTTTCCTTTGAAAACAAATCCTCAAGTTCAAGTTGATATCCAGCCTTTCATTAATAATTTAAATTAAAGGAGCTATTATCACTTTAGTTGGGAAAGTGATGTTTTTAAAAGGATGGTAAAAACTAATATAGGGGTGCCTGGGTGGCTCAGTCGATAAGCATCTGCCTTCGGCTCAGGTCATGAACCCAGGGTCCTGGGATCAAGCCTCGCATCAGGCTCCCTGCTCAGCCAGGAGCCTGCTTCTCCCTCTCCTGCTCCCCCTGCTTGTCTTCCCTCTCTTACTGTCTGTCTCTCTCTCTCTGTCAAATAAATAAATAAAACATTTAAAAAAAAAAACAAATATCATGGCCCTTTAAAAGGTCCTTGCCTTGCACATCCTTGCATGTCTTTTTTTGTAAGCAACTCAGTCAAGAAATACCGAGGAAGCCCAGATCTGACTAAATTAAATGGGCCAATGTACGGTCTACTTTTGGGTATCCACATCCTCATTCATTCATTGAATGAGTGTTAGGCCCGATGCCATGCCTTGGAGATAGGAAGATGAATAAGGTACCACCGTTATTCTGGAGCTCACAGTTGAGTGGGGAGGTTAGACATACGCAGATAGCTCTATATACCATAGGAGAACATGGTAACAGAATGTTCATAAAGGTGTTTAAGAAGTGCTACAGGATCAGGGAGAAAAAGATTTTCATCACAGAAGGCTTCATAGCAGAGGTAGCATTTGGGTTGGGCCTCTTGAGTGAACAGGATTTTACCAGGCAGAGAAGTGGGGGAGGGGGTATCCAGGGTATCACAGCAGAGGAAATAAGAAGCAAAGGTTGGAAATATAAAGGGACACATAGAATGGCAACATCAAGGAGTGAAATGAAGGATGTTGGACTCCTAGTGGTCCTCAACTGGGAGTACTTGTTGGACTAACTTAGGGAGCTCTATCAAATTTCGGAAGATTGTAATGTACACCTTTGACTAAAAACCTTAAATGGCTGCTGAGATCTTATGAATACCCTCAAGGTTTTTTGGGTCCGTGATTACCACAGTCATGAGAGAGCACCAGACTGAGTAACACAAGTTATTGCCATTTAATCCACATTGGAACCCAAGTGGCAAAAATACTGTCTGTGCTCTGGATGGTGATTTGACACTGATTAATGACTTGATCATTAGAAAACCAAAGGAAATTGCAAATGAAAATAGAAATAAAGACATAATCTCACACATTGAGTTTTCCCTAGTACATATTTTTGAAAAAATATATATATTTTTCAGGTTCACCCAAATGCTAAAGTGCCTCAGGTGAGGAGCTGATGATAATCAGTAATTATCCAAGGTGAGATCCAAGACATTTCATAAAGATGGAAATAATAACCCTGTCGGAAATGGAAATCAGCTATCATGGGGGAGGGGGCTATAAATCCAAACATAATATCCAACTTGTCTTCACCTCAGAGAGTTTCCAGCTGTTTATGATGTTTTGCTGTGATTTGCCAGAAATGAAATGCATTTTTTTAAACTGTGCTCCAGCCAGCTGAGCGAAAGCCTTGGGAACCATATTCTCTTTCAAGAAGTGTTGAACACTTGTGAAGTCTGCAGAGAAATGGTACAAGGTGTCTGCTTTCTTGTCAGTTGCGATGAAGATCTTTTCCTTGCAACCCTAGGATTGATTATTTTCTAAGTGAGCTCGTGGAAGACCAGATCAGGTCTCTCTTGGATTGAAAGGGCACTTGCTGAGATGCTATGAGCTTTAAACTTACCATGTCAAGGCCAGCAGTTCAAATCCAAGCCTTGCTAAAGGAGGTAATAAAGGAACGCTTGCTTATGGAGAGCCTGGGGAATGTATTTGTTGAGAAATGATTGTGGGAAGGAAATGTCCTAATAATGCTTGTATGAGTATGTCCCCCCCCCCCCCCGTCCCCGGCCCACAGACACACACACCCTGAGCTGAAGCATACAAGGCAGTCTGTGGTAATAGCAGTTAATCTCACCAGACTGATTAGAGACTTTGAAGAACAGAGGTTGAGTTCTGAATGCCCAGCACTGTTGAGTAAATTACTGAATGACATGTGGAACCCGAGAAGACAGTAGTGGTGTGGCATGTGGCAGTGTCTTCCCACAGTCACTCCAGACTGCCTAAGCTTCTCGAGACAAACCTTGCACCTTCATGTCATGCCCTGGGGCTGTTCTCCCATCTTGCCTCTGGAATGCTTTTATGCCATCGCTTCTTGCACCCTCTGGCCTTTTGAAGCCTATTAAAATCTTCATTCTTTACAGTCCATCTCAAAGATCTTTTGAAAATAATTCTCCATGCACAGATGGGAACAGGGAATGTTCTTGGAAGTCAAACAGATCTGGGTTTGAATCCCAATTCTACCTCTTTCAAGTTCTTGAGCAAGTTACTTCAGTTCTTTGTGCCTCAGTTTCCTCCAGATGGGTTTTGGGAAAGGTTAATGTGATAACATAAGTACAGTCTTAGCTCAGTGAGCAGCACGAAGTAGATAATCAGTGACTGTTAGCCCTCTCCCCTTGTTCACCTTCCTCCGTAAAACCCAGGTCCATGCTTAAAAAATGTTGCCTCCCAGGGCACCAGGGTGGCTCAGTCGGTTGGGCAGCTGACTTGGTTTTGGCTCAAGTCATGATCTCAGGGTCATGGGATCCAGCACCACATCGGGAGCACTGAGCATGGAGTCTGCTTATCCTTCTCCCCCTCTGCCCCTCTCCAAGCTCCCTCTCTCTCACTCGCTCTTTCTCTTTCTAAAATAAATAAAATCTTTAAAAAAAAAAAAAGTTCCCTCCCTCTGCCTATACATTCTTCAGCACTTTTTCCCCCTCCCCACTGCCAATTATATCCTCAGATATAATTGCTCCCTCCTCTGTACCATAGTGCTTTGCTTATGCCTCTTTTCTAGCACTTATTATAGGCTGACTTGAGCTATAACTCACCGTGTTTCCCTCCCACTTTGGCTGAAAACACCTCAAGAGCAGTATCTCCAACAACTAGCATAGGGACTAGTTTAGGACAGACATTCCATAAATGGTTGTCTAATTGGAACAACATTTAACCCAGCTTTCCAGGAGGCAACGTGAATATGTAACATGTCTTCTCCCTACAAGTGCTGAATGGTCTAAGTAGCAAGAAGGAAATTCCCCTGCAATTAAGTGGTTCAAAGTTGATTGCTGTCTGTCCTCCACTTCCAGATGTCTTTGTTTCTCCCACTTCCAACTCAGCCAGGCCAGAAGAGCATTCCCATGAGGGTAATCTAATATATCTTTTTTGGCTGATTTGATTAGAGTGTGAAATACTTTCTTTGGAGAAAATACACAAGAGTGAGGTTTTTGTCTGTTTTTGCAAGGGACAGAAGGTGAGGGAGAGAGAGGGAAATTGAAGCCAGAGGAAAATCTATTGTACCCCAGGAGATGAAGAACACATGTAGCCAACACAAAAAATATTGTCCTGGGTCAGAATTTCAGAGCCTGAGCCATGAATGACTCCAAACCTTCTCATTGATCTTAGGGAAAGAATTAAAAGAAAAACAAAACAATTTAAAAAATCTCTTCCCCAGAAACTATTCTGTACAATGATATTTGTACAAATGAAGAACCAGAAGCAAGCTAAAAATTCAATTCAACAAATACTTCCTGAACTATGAAGTTCAGGGGCATTGGAGTTATGGAGATATTGGTGAAGCTAGATTTCTAAACTTAGTCTGTTCTTCCCTCCGCGCAATTATTTTCATCTTTGGGGAAAGCACAGTATTTCAGTCAGCATTCAGCTAAGGAAGTAGAATTACTATGAGTTGTGGGATAAGGGATTTGTTATAGAAATTAGAACTTAAACAATTGCGAGAGGGGCTGGGGCAGTCTGGCTCTGAAAGGGGGGCGATCAGGGGAGTCACCAACCAGTCAATCCCAGAAGTCAAGCACACCCAGCTGACAGGGGTCTGTGAAGGGGGAACTGATAGAGAAGTCTACAGGAGAAGGCTGTGGGTCCATAACCAGGGGTCTGGTGGTGGGCTTGGAGCTTCTATTGACCAAGAGTCAGCAGTTAGGAAGAGCTGGGTATAGAATGGAGGAGAGTGAAGACAAGCTGGAACCTTCTGGCACCTCTACATCTGTCCATGACTTCAGTGATCAATGGCTGCTGATTCACTTCTGCTTCCCAAATCTCAAACAACTATCTTTAAAAAAAAGATATTTATTTATTTATTTGAGAGAGCGAGAGAGAGAGCATGAGCAGTGGGGAGAGGCAGAGGGAGAGGCCTACTCCCCACCAAGCAGGGGCTCAATCTCAGGACTCTGAGATCATGACCTGAGCTGAAGGCAGCCAATTAACCAAGTGAGCCACCCAGGTACCCCTCAAACAACTATTTTTTTAAACCAACTTTAACCTAGAACCATGCAGTTTGCCACTTAACTAAGCCGGCACACATAAATTTCCCCCCATCGCCATAAAGCCATTTGTCTTCTCCCAATTTCTACAATGAAAAAGAGTGGGCTTTTAAGTCTGACAGGCCTGGGTTCTAATCCTGGGTCTGCGCACTCCCCCGCCCCACCCCCAGCTGTATGACCTCAGGTAAATTACCATTTCCAGACCTTAATGGAGCAGGAATCCCTCCTCTGTGCTACTGTAGCCCCCTGGGCTTCTCTCAGTTGTAGCATTTACTTCATTTTCTTGTCATTATCTATTTATGTGTCCACTTCCTGCACCAGACACAAGCTTGAGCACAGGGATCATATCTGATTCTACTCTATAGTTATGGTGCCTAACGGTGCCTGACACAGAATGCTCAGTAACTGCTGGCTGAGGCTGAATCCTTGAAATGGAGACGAGAACTCACCAGACTATCAAGCTAACAACAGTGGAGCCCAATACTAAGACATTAAGGCAGTGAGACCTACCTGTGTCCCCATCACATTCAGTACCGTCTGTAAAAATAGGCTCCAGACACCCCTACCTCATCCACAGCTTCTGTGTTAAACCATTCCACTCCCCAACCTGTTTTAATCATCCTGATTCCGGGCTCTTGGGCTTGTTTTCTGTTTATCACCTGCTATCACCTCTTGGGCCTATTACCTTAAATGTTCAAGCCCCCAGCTCTCTACCTTGCTTGAATTTTTCTTTTCCCCTTTGAGTAAACTATTTTCCCTTTCTTGGCGTGTTTCCCACCGTCCTACCCGAGGTTCTCAGGTCAGAGACAATGAAAGTCCCTGCCCTTGGGGAGTTCTCAGTCTGGTGAAAAACAGACAGGGAAACCAGCAATTCCAGGACAGTGTGGTAAGAGGTCTGTTGAGGGATGTTCAGGGTACGATGGGAGCATAGAAAGAATGAAGAGCACCTAATCGTACAAGGAGAAGGAAGTATACATTGATCTGAGTCTTGAGAAATTGTTTAAGAGATTCCCAGGCAGAGAAAGGGAGGACGTGTGTTGCAGACAGAGCCCACATTGCAGTGGTGTGAAGACAGGAGGGACAGGGCCTGGGAGGCTGCAGGTATACTGGTGTGGTGGGAAGAGTACGCAAGCGCAGCTGGGAAGTGGAAGGAAATGAGCCAACATTGTAAAATTGGGAGATTTCACATGAAATTCTGGATCTCCAGTTTCTGTTGAAAAATCAGAAGATCTGGCCATACTGGGCTCTCACTCTCATATGAGCTGAGAGTTGTGCATCCTTGTTAGATGCCGTACATGTTTTTGTTTTTTGTTGTTGCTGTTTTTTATTTATTTATTTTATTTATTTATTTTTTTTAAGATTTTATTTATTTGACAGAGACACGGTGAGAGAGGGAGCACAAGCAGGGCGAGTGGGAGAGGGAGAAGCAGGCTTCCCGCTGAGCAGGGAGCCCGATGCGGGGCTCGATCCCAGGACCCTGGGATCATGACGTGAGCCGAAGGCAGACGCTCAACGACTGAACCGCCCAGGTGCCCCGTTGTTGCTGTTTTTTAAAGAGTGGATCTTTTAGGGGCACCTGGTTGGCTCAGTTGGTGGAGCATGTGACTTTTGATCTTGGGGTTGTAGGTTTGAGCCCCACGTTGGGTGTAGAGATTGCTTAAAAAAAATAAAATCTTAAAAAAAGAATGAGTGGATCTTTTATTTTTATTTATTTATTTATTTTTAAGGTAAGCTCTTGGCCCAATGTGGGGCTTGAACTCTCAACACTAAGATCAAGAGTCGCATGCACTACCAACTGAGCCAGCTGGGGGGGCCCCACCATATGTGCTTTGTAACTCACTTGGTCTCCACCACACTTTTGTCATCATACTTGCACTCTTGTTTTTCTTTAAGGAGAGAAATATTTCTTAATACCTGGCTCTCTGTGAAAAGTGGGGAAGTGGAGTTTAGACCCAAGAGCCAGGCATTCCAAAAACTGGGAATGGTGTTTCTTGTGGAAGTGAAGAAACAAATGTATCTGCTGGAGGACTGCAATTTTCACCTAAACTCAGTCCCCTTCACTCATTTATGTTACCTGCAGGGTTTGTGACATAGAGTGATGACCTCATGGGGCCGCTTGACTTTCCATAAAACCTTGCAGTGTTCACAGACCATCAAGGAGGAATGTGCCGAGAGTGTTAGTCTTAAAGGTGTAGGAGACATGTGCATGTCTGCCTAGTGCTTGTCAAAGAGACGCCCATGCTGACTCTCAGAGCCTCAAATGGTGATGAATCAAGTAGAAAGAAATCGAGGGGACTCAGGAAAGGGCTTGTCCATGGCCCACAAACAGCTAATGGCAGGAATCCTCCGCAGCCAGTGACAATACAGAGGAAATGCTGTGCCCTCACTTCCAGATCCAGAGCCAGAAGACCAAGGTGCTCCCAGTAATCATGCAGAACTGGCCCAGCTTCTTAGTAACAGGGTGACTTTAGAACTCCCCCTTGGTCCTCACATCCTATGTAGCTGCAGTGCACTCCCAGGCAGCTAGGGCCTCCAGCCTTCCGAGAGCCTGGAACTCCTGCTCTGAGCTCTGAGCTCCTTGAGCCGGCTGAGTGAGAAGAGACCGCCTTGGGCTCCTCGGGGCCTCTTGTTTTCAGTGATGATTCTCTGCAGCTCGGCTCTGGCAGTCTTACCTCCTCTCCCTGTGTAACTGATCCCGGTCCTCTGGCTCTGTCAGCACCTCTGCTGTGTACACGATGACATGTGTGAGTCTTGAGCCAGGCAGGAACCCTCAGAGTGAGGTGTGAGTTTCTTCGCAAGCCATTGAAGCTGCCTTTCTGCGGTATGCCAGACATCTGGGCTCTGCTAATCGGCAAGCAGTGCCTTCGTGAGGTGGTCAGGGGGAAGGGACCCCCAGAGTCTTTAAATTGAACTCCCCACTCCCCACCTTTTCCCACATCAGTTCTGCTTGTACCTGCTGAATTAACGCACATTAAAGCATAATGCTAAATATGTTACATTTCTAATGAAAAGCTTTCACTCGCGCCTCATTTTCCACCAAATTCAAACCAAGTCACCTGCCCTGGCGTTTGGCCCTCTCCCAGGAAGATCCCAAATGCTTTTTCTAAGCCTGTCTCCCACTATGAACACCAAATACTCCAGCCAGAATGGTACGCTCCTAGGCTGGCTTTCCCTGTGATCATAATATGACTGCCACAGTTCCAGGCATCACATCCAAACACTACAATATGCAACAGTAGAGGGTCATCTCTTTCTTCTGTGTTTGTTTTTTTGTTTTTTAAGTAGGCTCCACGCCTAGTGTGGAGCCCAACGCAGAGCCTGAACTTAAAACCCTGAGATCAAGACCTGAGCTGAGATCAAGAGTTGGTCATTTAACCGACTGAGCCACCCAGGCGTCCCTCTTTTGTGTTTTTTAAGACTGAGAAAACATTTCCCTGTCTCTCCCCTCCAAGTCTTTACATATGCTACTTCCTCACTGATGGCCCTCACATATCTTTGGCTGGATTTGGGTCTCAAGTGATTTAATCCAATCGCAGACAAAAGGGAATAGATCACAATGACTGGCTTGGGCAGTCATATTGGAGATAGAGTCCCTTTTCCTGAGGGATGGATATCTGAGCAAAATTAGGATTCTGTGAGCATGAAGATGGGATGATTCTTGGGTGGGTAACCAACAGAGTCTGCTGCAACTTGGAATCTGGCAGATGGTAAGTGTTAAATATACGTTACCTATTGTTATTAACTCTTACTAGCTGTGTGAACTTACTCAAATGACATATCTCCTAGAGCCCCAATTTCCTCATCTGTAAAATGGGAATAGGAGTATCTAATTTGCTGGATGGTTATACAATTAAATGAGATGACATATGTAAAGTCCTAGGTGCTTAGTAAATGATGACTGTTTATTATAACTGTATATAATTATTGCCAGAGTACTGGACAGCAGGCTGAGGTCTCCCAACAAAGACCAGAGGTTCCTAGGGTTAACCTCAGCCTGAAAAAGTCAAAAGCATGAGTACTAGAAGCAGTTCATACTTAACTTCTATAGTTGAGGTTGTGAGTGTCAATTTGCCAGACCCTAATCTGTCAGGAATGGTTGCCCCTGCCCAACAGTTCCTTGGTTTCAGGAGACCCAGTAAGACAAGGATTCCTGCTAGAGGGCCCACTCTCCTGGTGCTCTTGCCCCTAGAGGGCACTAGACGCAATCCTGCCTCCCCTACAGCAGGGATTTGATGGCCTATGACCAACAACTCATCCTAAAGTAGATGTCACTTCTTGGCCTTCGAGTACTCAACTTAGGATGAGAGATTGATGGGCAAGAACCATCCATAGTCTCCTTCACATCTCCACAGCACCTAGGACTATAGCTTTGTCAGACCCAGGTTCCCATCCCAGCTCTACCATTTACTAGCATTGTGACCTTAGACAAAGCTCTTTATCTCTCTTTGAATATCATTTTCCTTACCTATAAAATAGGGATGATAATATCTTATCTGTTTCATAGAGCTTTGGTAAGGATTACCAAATGCTTACACTTTTACAAATTAAGTTTTCCCAGTAGAGGTAGAAATTAGCTTATCCTAATTTTTACACATGAGGATACTGAGGTTCAGAGAATAAGAACTTGGTCCAATTCACACAGCAAGTTAGTGACAGAGTAGGGATTTGAACCCAGGTATCTCTCCATGCTCTTCTACTGGCCCATCTTTCTCTCTTAATCTACTCATTAATCTCCTCTCTGAAGTCAGAGGCCCTCACAGATCACACCTCCCACATTCCTCCCCACAGTGGTCTCTCTATCCTCTGAGCTCCTAAAGCACTTGCTTGAACCTCCCATTGGTTCACACTTAGGAGTACATCCAGCTAGCCAGGCCGTAAACCTGAGCTCACCCTTGACTCTGCCCTCTCCCTCACTCCTCATGTCTAATAGGTTAATAAGATCTGTCAATTCTACCTTTTAAATAATCCTGAAATTCCCCTGCTTGTGTTTCTGCTCTCGCTGTCTCTCTCTCAAATAAATGGATAAAATCTTTGAAAAAAAAAAGGGGGGTGGTGCCTGGGTGGCTCAGTCATTGGGCATCTGCCTTCAGCCGGGTCGTTATCCCAGGGTCCTGGGATCGAGCCCCACATCAGGCTCCCTGCTCCGCGGGAAGCCTGCTTCTCCCTCTTCCACTCCCCCTGCTTGTGTTCCTTCTCTCGCTCTCTGTCTCTCAAATAAATGGATAAAATCTTTGGGGGAAAAAAAACCCCTGAAATTGTTATATACTCCTCTCTTCCTACTACCACAACCCTGTTTTAGAACCCCAACATCTCTTGGAGTAATGCAGCAGCCTCCTGACTAGTCTCTGTGTCCCAAGGTCACCCTCCAGAATGACATTTCTGGTAGAGAAAGCTGACCATGTCACTCATGCACTTACAACTTTCAGAACAGGTGGCCCTGCTCTCTTATGCAGCCTCATCTTTCATCACTTCCCCTTCAAATTCTGTTCACTGGTCACTTGGAATGACCTGCTGTTCCTGGAAAGACCACACTGTCTGTCCTCCCCAAGCCTTTGCTCTTGCTACTTCCTCTGCCAGGATCAATACCAGCCCCACTCCCATCCTTGTCTAGAAACCCCTCCTCATCCTTCAGGATGGGGTTCAGGAAAACATCTCCTCTTTCTCTACCTCCTACCCACAGCTCAAATGATCTTGAAACATTTGGTACTTATTTCTTCCATTGCATTTCTATCCCAGCTGGATTGTAACTGTCTTTTACTTTATCTTTACCACTAGATTATAAGACCATGAGTAGAGGGCAGGGTCCCCCAATTTATTCATTACTCTACCTTCAGATGAGTAGAGTGTTAAAGTGTTATCACTACACTGAAGTCTTATCAATGAAGGGGAGTTCTGCAATTTCCAATGAAGTTGCCATTGGTGTTGTGTGGAGCCCTAATGGCACCACAGAATCATTCACCCTCCCTCCCTCTGCACCCCCAGAATCCCAATCACAACAAAATAGCATGATGACCTACTTCCTTGGGAGACTTCCAGCAAGTGGAGCATTTCAATAAACAAACAATAAAAGCATGGGACAAATGGGAGAGGGAAACGTAGGCTCCCAAGAGGAAGATTGGAATTGGACTTGGCAAGAGGCTATGAATGCTCCTAAAGCTGACAGATTTATTATTGGGAATTTTGTGTTTACACATGGACCTTCCCTGCCTTTAGTATACCAACAGGGAGGGCTGGACATAGAGTCAAAGTGATTTGGAGGACAGAGGAGCCCTAGATTCATTTGACTTGGAAAGACCTTTGAATTTTTATATTCCATCTTCAAACAAAGGGGTGCTGAACGGGCTTAGTGGGGTATAGGTGCCTTTATGCACAAGTGTGCTCTCTGCTATCCCTCTCTTTCTCTCTCACCACACACACACTCATATTCACACTCACACACATACTTCTGTATGTAAGGATTTTTCTAAAAAACTTGATCATACTTCCATGCTTCCCCAAGAAATTAGATAGATAGAAAAAAGACCCATAAGCTTCTTTTCTATTTCTCTGGATCTCAAGGATTTAGATATTCAAATTCTCCTATTTGTTTGCATCAAAGCAAATGTCTCCATTCCAAGTCCCAGGGTCCCATTCCTCCCCATTCATGCCTTAACTTTCATCTAGGAAACTTAGGAACTTGTGAATTCTAACATTATAAATCTACAGCCATAGTATCAAAGCTTGGGTGTGATTTTCAATTATATCAATTCTGAAGCTATAATATATAAAAAAAATTATCTTAGAGCCATAGTAGAGGCTCTTAGGTTCTCAAATTTGCATAGAACTGAGTCCATAACAGTCCATTTCAGCAGCAACTTGATCTACCAAAGACTTGCTTTTCCATAGGCATATCATCCCAGGAATTCACAGGTAGTTTCTAAGTAAGTCTTGTGCCACTGCATGCCATCGATTACTAGTTATTGAAGGAGGCAGTCCACCAGGGATCCCAAATGTCCCTGTACATCCTTGTTGAGTGTGCCAAACTGTAAGACCTAACCATGCTCTGTCCCTGAGTCATTTCTGTAACTACTCTCAAAGGCAATTAAGTAGGTCAAGGTGATCACAACATGACTACAACTCTTCACTCCGCAGGGGAAGGAGACTGGCTTATTGGCTGCTTGTTATAAAAGGTTCTGAGCCCTTGGCCAAGGGTTCCTCAGCTATGGTGCAACGGCATTGCATGGGTAGCTGCCATCTGGACCCATTGCATTGTCCCATGGGACTCAAGGGCAAGGAGACCAGCCATGCTGTTGCCCCTGCTGTTGGCAGTGCTGGGAAATAAACTTTCTCCAATCTGCTGCATCTTGTTCTCTTACCTTCAGCACCTACAGAGTGTGGCAAGCCAACCTAGAGTTCTGTTACTCCTTGCCATCTTCCATGAGGTGGGGGCTCTTCCCTGACACAATATCCTGTTTTCTTTTTTTTTTTTTTTTTAAGATTTTATTTATTGGGGGCACCTGGGTGGCTCAGTTGGTTAAGCGACTGCCTTCGGCTCAGGTCATGATCCTGGAGTCCCGGGATCGAGTCCCGCATCGGGCTCCCTGCTCAGCGGGGAGTCTGCTTCTCCCTCTGACCCTCCCCCCTCTCATGCTCTCTCTATCTCATTCTCTCTCTCAAATAAATAAATAAAATCTTTAAAAAAAAAAAAAAAAAAAGATTTTATTTATTGATTTGAGAGAGAGAGAGATCACAAGTAGGCAGAGCGGCAGGCAGAGGCAGAGGGAGAAGCAGACTCTCCGCTGAGCAGAGAGCCTTATACAGGGCTTGATCCCAGGACTCTGGGATCATGACCTGAGCCAAAGGCAGATGCTTAACCGACTGAGCCACCCAGGCGCCCCAGTATCCTGTTTTCTACTGCCAATGAGGTCATTGCTGAATTCACACTCAATCAGGTCATGTAACAATCCCAGAGTTCTCCTCTTTGAAGGTCAGTTTCCTACAACCACTTTCCGTATCAACTACTATATTAGTTAGTGTCCCATGAAATGAAAAACAAATCATCCTAGATCTGTGCTGTCCAGTATGGTAGCCATTAACCATATGTGGCTATTTACATTAAATTATTAAAATGAAATGTAATTAAAAAGTCAGTTCCTCAGTCACACTAGCCACATTCCAAGAGCTCAGTACCCACATATGGTTAGTAGATACTGTATTGGCCAGCACATTAGGCCATTTCTGTCATCACAGAACATTCCATAGGACAGTACCACTCTAGATTATGTGAAACAGAAAGGGATTTAAAGCAGGCAATTGTTTACAGAGATGTTGGGCACATGGGAGTAGTCCAAGGAAGGAAGGGCTTAGAAGAGTTAGAAGAGAAAAAAGGAGATTACGAAGGTGCTGCCACCCTGGGTAAAGGCTGGCCCACAGTAGGTACTGTCTGTTAGGGGTGCTGCTCTGAGAAGGAACCCAAGAGCCTGTGCTTGGTGCTGCTGCTGCTGCTGGAGACACCATAAAAAAGCGGGACAAAACAATGGCTTCTTCCTTCTACACACCCTTCAGTTTCCTGCCAACACCTTCCAACTGGCAAGAGAGTCTTAAAAAAAATGTAATTTGCAGTGTCCATATGTCTTACAATACTACAGAGAGCAAAGAGGGTGGGAATGTATCTTAAGACCGACAAATAACTGCATAGAAGGGATTTTTATCAGTGCTGCTATTATTAAGGGTAGCAGGGCTCCTGCCCTATACTTTACATCCATTCTCTTATCTCTAGCAACTTCCCCCTGCCCTGTATGTCCCAGCCATATGGAACTTTCAATTCTGTTCCGAAACTTATGTTCTTGCTCCTCCTCCAATCTTGCAGATACTGTTCCCTCTGCCTGGAACATGCCTTTCCTTACTCTTCACATAGTTGGCTATTCTCATCCTTCAAATATCAGGTCAGATGTTACCTCCTCAGAAAGACTTTCCATGACCTTGCCATTCGGCCTAAAATAGCTTAATCTTCCTGATGTCCCGCCATAGTCGTTCCCCATCAAGCCACCCTGTTTATTTTATAGTCCTTGTTTTTTATTGAAAATTATCTTCTGTGTTTATTATCTGTCTTGTCTCACAGAATGGAAGCTCAACAAAGGCAGGGGCCTTGTCTGTGTTGTTTCGGGCTGTGCTCTCAGCATTTAGAACACATCCTGGCATGTAAGAGAAATTCAGTAAATGTATGCTGTCTGAATGAATAGTTTCCATCCATTTTTCTGCTATGTGTTCCCATAGAACCCATTCTTCTCCCATTGTGACACTTAAAGAAACAAGTATAATTACTTATATCTGATCCCTTGCTAGACTATAAGCTCAGTGAAAGTAGGGACCATGTATGTCTTTTTTTTTTTTTTAAAGATTTTATTTATTTATTTGACAGAGAGAGACACAGCGAGAGAGGGAATACAAGCAGGGGGAATGGGAGAGGGAGAAGCAGGCTTCCCGCCGAGCAAGGAGCCCGATGCGGGGCTCGATCCCAGGACCCTGGGATCATGACCTGAGCCGAAGGCAGACGCTTAACGACTGAGCCACCTAGGCGCCCCGGGACCATGTATGTCTTATTCCCAGTTGAATCCCCAGTGCTTAGCACAGTGCCTGGGATAAAGCTGGAAGCAAGAAATTACTTGATGGATTTGGTCATCATATTATTCTATCAAAAAGTTTGGGAGATGATTTAGTAATGAGTATAGTGAAACTAAGCAAATGAAAACAACGAGGCCATTATTAACTCTAGGAAAAAATAAACAAAAATGGAAATATAATCATAAAGCCCCACATGGCTTGGCTATGAATAATATTTACATAGTCATAATCAGGACCAACAGGACATATTAGCTTTTTTAGGCTTTATGAGTTGACATTTTTCTATACTGGTTAGTAAATAATAACTATCTCAAGCTCCCTGAGTACCCCACTGCTATAGCTCCAATTGCCCTAGCTCCCTGTCTTAGAATTCCCTGAACCTTCCCAGGGTCCAGCAACTAAAGAGACAATACCTGGCACAGTCAGGGGCTCCAGAAACCTACTGGAAAGGCCAGCATCTCTTTGGATCAGTCAGTGCTTGTGCCAATAAGTAGCCTCCAGCCCATCCTGGGCACTCCTTTTGTTTCCCCTCAACCCTGCTTGCTATACCTCCCTGGGCCCAGGGAGCCAGTCCTACATGGGAACCATCCAGAGACATCAGGCTGCCAGCCAATGGCTGGCCTGCCCCACCTCCCACACATCAGCCCCTGTCCCCGAGTGTTCTACCTTCCCCCAACAGGTTCTGCCCTCACTAGGAGAGACAACAGTCCTGGAGGGAATGCTGGCATCTCAGAGGGCAAATATTTTTAATGATACTTCTGGTCATAATATGTAAGCACCATATGATGATTTAACCAAAAATTGTGATACAATTAGATCAGAAGATGGGGCAGGGAAGTGGTGTTAAAGAAATCTTCCATTGCTTAAAGTCAGTGGGTAATATCTGAACTTAAAAATCACAAAGCAGCAGTATAGGTATATTATTTAGAGAATGGAAGTAAATACAAAAAGCTGGAAGAAGTAAAACTGGCTAGTTGACTGTGAGGTGCAGGGCTTGGTGTGGGGATGCATGGGACAGGAATCTACTGCTTTTTATTATAAGCCTTAGAGAAAATTTGACTTTTGAACCATGTACATATTACTCTTTTTTTTTTTTAGGAGACTGCTGCAGGAATCCTCATCAGCGGTGATGGCAATGAGAGATAAGTGGATCCAACATTATGATTAGGCGCTGAATTGGCATAACTTGGTAATTGCTAGTGAAAAGAGTGAGAGGGGGGAGTGAGAGGAGAATCACACAGAATTGGCTTTCCCAGATGGGCGCAGAGGTATCTGGGAAGGCCCCTCCCCTCAGAAACGTCTCTCCCTCCAGCCCAGCACTGTCCTAGGGTTAGAGAAGGACTGTTTCTTGGTGAGCGCTTGAATGCCAAAAGTCTCCCCAGGCACCACATATTGCAAGAGTGACTAACTCTGCTTGGGAGAATTGAAACTAGTTCAGAGAGAAAGGGGTATTTAAGCTGGGTCTTGCAGATAGTATAAAAGCTTCCAGTTCCATAAAGGGTGAGCTCTGTGGTGAGAAGGCATGTTAAGGCAAGGATATTCTCGGGCAAGGGTGATGGAGGATAATAGGAAGTACAAAGGCACAAAAGCAGGGGAGAATAATTTAGGGGGGGGTGTGAGTCATTCCATGTGGCTGCAATATGGGAGGCATGTTGGGGGAGAAAAGAGTGGGAAATAAAGCAGGACCAACAGTTTGTGAAGAGCCCAAGCGCCTATAATGTAGTCCAGCTGGTCTTCTCCCTCGAGCTGGTGGCAGAGTAAAAGGCACAAACCTTCTGAACAGTAATTTGGAAATATATATCAGAAGCCATTAAAATGATTCTAATCTCTGTCCTAGTGATCCTGATTCCTGGAGATTGTTCTTAAGGGACTACTTTTTAAAGGATGAAGGATAAAGGATAAAGTGAGCAATATTCATTAAGCTATTTATTGCATCATTATTGGAAATAGTGAAAAATTGGGAAACAACCAATGTTTCCCTCAAAGGAAAATGCTCAAGTAAAAAATGGTGCATTCACCCAATGAATAAGCAATAGGCCGACTTGGTGTGTCTGTCAGAATTTAGATGGGCTAACTCAGGAAGCCTACTGGGCCCAGGGGAGGGGAAAAGTTCTGTTGTGGGCAAGAGAGGAAGGGTGGAAGCAGAGTGGACCCTAGGTCAGCCCCGGCAAGGGGAAAGGGAGGGGAGCTACCATTCACTGGGCATTTCCCTTTCGGTATCATTACATCCTCACAGCAATCCTATGAGGTGGTACTAAATACCATCCCCGTTTTGCAGACAAGGACCCGAGGCTCCCAGAGAGGCAGTGATCTGCTCAGTCCATCTGGCTTTGAGGTAAGGGGCTGAGATTCCAATCTATATCTATGTGATGACAGAGGAGTCAATGTTTTTCCTCTGCCCATGATGCCAGTCGTCAGTGATGACAATGTTATCTATGGGGCATTCCTTCTACATGCCCTGGGTATCTTTCTTTAGTCTTGGGGAAACCAGACCAAGCCTGTGTAGACACCAGGGGTTGGCAATAAGTAGCAAAATGGAAAAAGCTGTATGATATAATGCTGAGCAATAAAAATAAAATATGTAATTGTATCAGTGATGAAAGCAGCCAAAAAAAAAAAAATTACACTACCGACAATGGCAGGAAAGGGCAAGGAGAAATGGAAACAGGTAACGTGTGAGTGGGTGCTCTTTCCTCTTTCTCTTAATTTTCTGTTGTTATCATTGTATTATTTGCACAATAAAACCCAATTTACAATGAAAGAAGGAGAGACTGAGGAAATATGAGCCCCTGGGGTAGGCCCACGGCCATGCCTTCAAGTCCAGCTGCAGCTCCAAGCCTTCCAAGCCATTCTGCCGGCAGCACTCCTAAAAGGAGCTGGCTTCTTCTGGACAAAGGAGGGAAGGAGAGCAACTTCGTGTGTGACCCACGCCAAGGGGCTTCGAGTCTTTGCCGTCGCGCTCTAGATGTTGGAGTCACTGCTACATCCCAGGGGGAGCTTTCCCCTTAGCTGGGAAGGGTGGCTGTGACCAGTGCTCTCCAGCCCCAGCCTCTTTGCCTCTGATGGTTGTTGCGGTTCCCCGTTCCTTCGCAGTGGGCTCTCCTGGCTGGGGGTTAGGTTCCGCCTTGCTGGGGGAAGGGCTAGCATGAGATTCTCTCTGATTCAGGGACACAGGCCAAAGTGACCCTAGCCAGCAAAAAGAGCAGTGGAGATAGCAACATCCATGACTGGGTGTCAGAGCTGAGGCCCAGTGATTTTTCTTTTGTTCATGCTCAACACCCCCTACCTCACTTGACCTCTAGACCACCAATCCTTTGACAATTTCATGCATTTGCTTGTGCTGTTCTCTCAACCTGGAGTGCCCTTGCTTATGCTTCCTGACAGAGCTAAACCCTGCCCATCCTTTCATACCACTTCCTTGATGAAACTCCCCAATTTCCTTTTGGGGAATGAATCATTCCCTCCTCTGGCTCCCACAACACTTGATTTGTATCTTTCCCGTGGCAATTGTATTTTTCTGTAGCGTGTTATAGTTAATCATGTCCACGTCTGTTTCTCCCACTAAATGGGGAGCCTCTCAAGGTGGCCAAGGAACCTGTCTTATCCAACTCTGACTCCTCACAGAGCGTGGCCAATCTCTGGCATATGGTAGGTGCTCAGTCAATGTGCGGAATGACATTAAATTACAATGGGTGAGTTCTTCTACTTTCTGTGTCATAGACTCTCTGGGAAAGCTGTTGAGATGGTAGACAGATGACCAGTTGGTTTTATACCTATTTCTTTCCTGTGCATTTTGAAAGAGGCAGGAAGAGGAAGAGAGTTAAAGCTATCTGTGGATCCATATTCCAGAGATTTCAGCCAGGGATCCTGAGAGGGGGTAATAATATATATAATAGCTAACATGTGCAGAGACTCTTATTTATACTTTCACACCCATTAACTCTGCTGGGTCTCACCAGGACTCTAGGAAATAGGCTGAGTGGCAGCATTTGGCTTGTCCTAATGTTAACGGTCAAGAAAACCAAGGCTCAGAAAAACGAAGTAATTTGCTCACGAATCCATCAACTCAAAGTACTGAGCTGGGACTCAAACCCAGATCTGTTGACTCTAAATCCCATGCTCTTGATATTGTAGAGGTGACAAGGACGAAGGCTCTCCTCCTCCTGATAAACATTTGCAGAAGGAAACCTATAGCTTAAGCCTTGGTAAGGTGCATCGGCATCAGGTCCCCCTCGTGCATGTTTATCTGCTGATCTAGGGGTTTAGCTCCTCAAGGGTAAGGACCACACCTATTCCTTTATTTCTTTTCCCCCAAAGCCTCAGGCCTTTGGCAAACCCCACACTTCTGCTGGGTCTTGGTTTCCCTGTCTGTAAAATGAGGGGGCTGAGCTAGAAGTTTAAATTGGGTCACATTCCCACCAGTGCCCAGCGCAGAGCCTCGCCCCGCAGCGCCCACCGCCTTCCCCCTGGACGACTCCCCAGCTCCAACGCTAGAGGCCTCCTGGACTCCAGCTGACATGATGGAGTGTATACCCTGCACGTTGCAGCCTCTTCCCAGGCTGGCTGCAGAAACCCTGCCTCCTCCAGACAGCTGGGCCGCTCCACTCACACGGACCAAGTTGGGAGCCTCATTAGTCATGTCAGATGACACAGTTAACACTTGGGGCCGGCACAGCCAGTTCATCAAAAGCTCCTATGTGCCTGGCTCCGTCACTGCAGCTGAGGAACTACTGTATGTGGGGCAGGCAGCACATCAGAGGGGCAGCGCCAGAGGGCCTCCAAATTGGTTTTGATTAATTGCATAGACATGTCTTTAATTGGTGCCAGGGTAGCAGCCAGAGAACTTATGGGAAAGCAGGATGTTATGCTTTCATTCCCTGAAGTCCCATAAAGCAGTGAAAGATGAGGAACAGAATCACTGCTCGTTGAAAATTTATTGACCGTGCAGACCCAGAAAACACAAATAACTATCTGAATTGAAACCTAACCTCATTTTCCCAACTCACTGGAAGCCAGGCCTGTTCCTCTCTGCACCCTGGCCTGCCTGCTGAGATGTATAACTGTGCAAAAGGTGTGATTTCTAAGAAATGAGGGCTTGAGTACAGAGACAGCATACTCGGCTTTCCCAGATGGGCGCAGAGGTATCTGGGAAGGGCCCTCCCCTCAGAAATGTCTCTCCCTCCAGCCCAGCACCGTCCTATGAATTGATATTAGAGGCTGATTCACTTTGGGTAAAACCTTCATTCATACTTTCTTTTCTACCTCTTTGAGATTTAAGACCCATGGACTGAGTAGGTACTAAATACAAAACACTGTTCTGGTGTCAGGAGGAATATAGAAGGAAGTGAAGTATAGACCCTTCTGTCAAGGAGATGGTTATCTAGAAGAAAAGAGAGGCCAGGTCCACAGATGAACTAACACATGGTGAGCGCATCACATAGAAGGTGAAGCTTTGGGATCTGGCACCAAGAGGACTTGGGTTTAACTCCTAGCTCTGATTCTTATTACTGAGCCACCTCAGAAGTCACTTTGGGGGTCGGCTGGGTGGCTCCGTCGGTTAAGCGTCTGCCTTTGACTCAGGTCGTGATCTTGGGGTCCTGGGATCGAGCCCTACGCCGACTCCCTGCTTTGCAGGGAGCCTGCTTCTCCCTCTCCCTCTGCCTGCAGTTCCCCCTGCTTATGCTCGCTCTCTCTCTCAAATAAACAAATAAAATCTTAAAAAAAAAAAAAAAAGAGTCACTTTGATACTCTGAGTTTTAACTACAAAATAGGATAATTACCACTTACTACACATGGCAGTCATGAGGCTTGTAAGAGCAGAATTGAAAGTCCCCAGCACAGGGCCTGGCACTGATCAATAAGTGGTTGCTAATTCTGATTGTTACCAGAGAGGTTCTGATAGAGGACTGTGTGAGAGCTCATTTATTCAAGGAACAAATAAATGTTTCCTGAGCACAGAGTCTGTGCCAGGCTCCGTGCCGGGCATTAGGAGTTTAGGAGTTTAGATAGGAAGCTCTGCCCTTGATGAGACTGGGGTCCACGGGGGAGTAGCAACGCTACAGTATGGAAGGAATGGCAAATTGTTACGGGTATGCTGACAGAAGTGTACTCAGTGACAATGGAGAGGAAAGGAGATAGTCACTTCAACCTGGGGAAGTCAGGATACATTTGCCTAAACAGGTGATGCTTGAGCCAAGTCCTAAAAGAAAAAAGATTTTCATTTGCAGATAAAGCAAGAGAAAGCATTTTATACACAATGCCAGTTTCTCTCTTTTTGTTCCTAGAGCAAGCAAAGGTTTTCCCCTTGGATCTTGGAATCAGCTGCTTTCTTTGTACGGAAAGTTCTTCCCTTAGATATTCCCAAAGCTGCCTCCTTGTTGACCTGATATTTTCTTATTTGTTCCTTTGTTTATTGTATGTGTCCCCCACTAGAATGACAGGCCCATGAGAACATGAGATCTTGGCTATCTTTTTCTCCACTCTGTTACAACATCTAGAACATTGCCTGGCACAGTGTAGGTGTTGAATATATGTTAGTTGCATGAATAAACAAACAAAAGGAAACACAGGAGGGAATACTGCAATCAAGGAACTATAAGCTCAGTGTGTGGTGCACAGCGGGCGCGGACTTTCTCTCTCCTAAAGTTGAACAATGAGTTACGCCTGAAGCATAGCCCAGAGGAACTGAGGTGGGAGGTCCTCAGTGGAAGAGGTGGCCTCTGAGCTGTGCCCTGAAGCCAGATAAGGATGACAATGGGATGGGAATGTCGGGAAAGGGATCGGCAAGATTAAATGAGATAATTTACAAATCCTTTCCAACCTTGAGCTTCTAAGGATTTCTCACAAACAAATCATCTCTTGCCACCTTTCCTGGTCCCCTCACCCACATCCCTCCTTTCCACTCCGCCCTGTCTGGAGGCTGTAAAGGGCATCTGACACACCATTTCCCGCCCATGTAAGTCACGGGCTGCTGTGTGATGCTCATTCTTGGTTTTTACCATGCCCCAGGTGGAGATGGTCCCATAACTCAGGGTTGAGGCCCCAGGCAAAGCCAGCCTTTCCACAGGGTGGCAAATAAGGGGGAACTGTTTACCCACCAGCACCTTCCTGGCCCTGCTCCCGGATAATTTTATGTCCTCTGGTCCTGGATCTGCTCCTTAGTTGGATGCACCTCAGTTCACTTGCTGGAGCACGGATGTGTGACTGTTTAACTGCTGCTGCTTCCTGTCCCAGGGATCCTGGGCTTCAGGGAGCATGGCAAAGAGACAAGAAAGAGAGCTTTATATGAGGTAAGCTTTGACAGTACTAATAACGGCTAAAAACTAACTTACACAGTGCTTAACAATTTACAAAGCCCTAGAGAACTCCTATTCATCCTTCAAGACCCTGTACAAATGTTACCTCTTTTCACCAACCTTCAACTTTCCCAGGCAGAGCTAATCCTTCCCTCCACACTTTGTAAAACCTCCATTACATCCCTAACTACCTTGTAATAAGTTTATTTGTGTACATGTCTCATTTCCTCCATTAAACCATCAGCTCCTCAGGGGCAGATCTCTCCTAGTAAAACCCATTTCTTTCTTCCTAAAAAGGAATTTTCATTATACATATTTTTCTGATTATAAAACTAATACTTAGAGTTACAATGATCAAAAATAGTATATATAAAAGTATAATGAAGAAAATTTAAGGGCACCTGGGTGGCCCAGTTGGTTGGGTGTCCGAACCTGATCTTGGGTCATGAGTTCAAGCCCCATGCTGGGCTCCACACTGGGTGTGGAACCTACTTTAAAAAAAATGTTATCGGGGCACCTGGGTGGTTCAGCCCATTGGGCGTCTGCCTTTGGCTCAGGTCATGATCCTGGAGTCTTGGGATCGAGCCCTGCATCAGGGCTCCCTGCTCGGCGGGGAGTCTGCTTCTCCCTCTCATGCTCTCTCTCTCATTCTCTTTCTCGCAAATAAATAAATAAATAAATAATCTTAAAAAAAAAATGTTATCAGTGCTTTTAGCTGGGTGATGAAACTATAGGTGACTTTAAATTTTTTTTTTTAAGATTTTTATTTATTTATTTGACAGAGAGAGACACAGTGAGAAAGGGAACACAAGAAGGGGGTGTGGGAGAGGGAGAAGCAGGCTTCCCGCTGAGCAGGGAGCCTGATGCGGGGCTTGATCCCAGGGTCCTGGGCTCATGACCTGAGCTGAAGGCAGATGCTTAACAACTGAGCCACCCAGGCACCCCTCTTTTTTTTTTTTAAAGGAGGCTCCACACCCAGAGTGGACCCCAATGTGGGGCTTGAGCTCACAATCCTGAGATCAAGACCTGAGCCGAGATTAAGAGTCGGGACACCCAACAGACTGAGCCACACAGGTGCTCCAGCCCTGATAACATTTTGAGTATAACTTGAGTCTATCTTGAGCCCTTTTTTAGCATATAGAAAGTAAAAATGGGTCTATATAATGCATGTAGTTTTAGTCTTATCATCTATTCTATTGTGAACATCTTTAAACATCATTGATGATTCTTCAAAATCATCATTTTAAATGACTGCATTAGGGGCGCCTGAGTGGCTCAGTCGTTGGGCGTCTGCCTTCGGCTCAGGTCATGATCCCAGAGTCCTGGGATCGAGCCCCGCCTTGGGCTCCCTGCTCGGCCGGGAGCCTGCTTCTCCTTCTGCCTGCTGCTCTGCCTGCTTGTGCATGCTCTCTCTGTGTCAAATAAATAAAATCTTAAAAAATAAATAAATAAATGACTGCATTATTTCATTTAATGAATATACCACAATTTACCTGACAATTTCCCTGTTGTGGGACATTTGGGTTAGTTGTTTCTTTTTACTATTTTGCAAATAAAATGAATAGCTATATACATAAACCTTTGTCTGCATCTTTGACTTATTTCCCTAAGAAAGATTCCTAGAAAGGGAATTTCTAGGTCAGCTGGTTTCAACTCTTTAAAGGTTCTCAATGCTTCATGCCAAATTGCTCTGAGAAAGTGATGCCATTTACAGTCTCACCAATACATGAGTGGGCCCACGTCCCAGTGCCCCGACCTACATTAAGTATTATCCCACTGGTATCTTTACAAAGTCCAGTGGTCTTCTCACAATGCCTTTCAAAGTGAGTACTTTTTCTTAAACACAGCAGAAATTATACAGCGAAACTCAGAGTTGTCTTCTTCCAAGATATCAACCTGGGAGGGTATATTTATTGCAACAGTGCTTCAGCTACTTTAAACATTTCTGTAATTCGATTTGAAAATTGCCTGGGAAGCAGACAACCTGGGCTTTTGTATCTAAATTGTACAATGCTGTCTTTGGAGAATGATTTCCTTTTTGGCAATGGTCATAAGTCATTTGGAACTCCTGGTAAATGAGACGAGGAGCTGCAGCTGGAGTCACGGTCGGAAATGAGGTATAATTGGCCAGTAACGATTGAGGGCTTGTCATGACTTGCAAAGGGGCGTCCCACTGGAGCACTGGGCATCATCGGCACAGTGCTGAGCCTCCCAGTGTGACTGTTCCAAAGTGGCTGCACTTGGGCGGAGGCTTGGGGCTAGCACGTAGACTTAGGGAACCTCTTCTTGTGACTTCATGGTTACTCCGTGTGCAGCCTGAGAGTTAGGCGCCAACTCATTTTAGAGCTGATCCCTTTCCACCTTCTCTCTTCGTCAGGCCCACTTGGGCCTGATATGTCTCCAAGACCAAGAGCTTCAGGGCCAGGTTAGTGGAGAGGGAGCGCAGGGCGTGGCAATGGTCTGAGCCCTCAGAATGCGGTCAGAAAGAACTGGGTCTGAGGCCTGGCTCTGCCTATTACTGGCCGTGTTAGGTCTCATTTGTAAAAGAGCTTACTTCACAGGATTGTTAGGAGAAATGGAGAACACATACAACCACACACAGACACAGACACAGACAGATGGACAGACAGACATACACACACCCACAGAGGCGTGTAAAACATGTATTGAGCACGTCTCCTCTGCCAAGTCCTGCCAAGTACCGTGTTTTATTTTTAAAAGATTTTATTTTATTTATTTGAGAGAGAGAGAGAAGGAGCAGGGGGAGGGGCAGAAGGAGGGTGAAATGGACTCCCCACTGAGCAGGAAGCCTGATGGCGGAGTTAGATCCCAGGACTCCAGGATCATGACCAGAGTGGAAGGCAGAAGTTTGACTAAGCCACCCAGGCACCCAAGTGTTTTATACGCATGCAGCACACCCTGTCGTTGACCATCCAGAAACCATTTCTCCTATACTACCTCCTACCACCTCTCCCTTGTTGTTAGGGGTGGTCGTGTGGCCCAGTTCTGGCCAATGAGATTTAGGTAGCACTCCGCTGGGAATTACTGGGGGAGCTTTTGTTTTCCTGATGAAACAGGACTGCTGAGTCTGAACTGTCCTCTCACCCCCACCACTTCCTGCCTTGAACTTGGAGGTGAAGGCTGAGCACTGCAGTGATCTTGTATTCAAGATGGAAAGGACAAAGGAGCACCTCTCTGGAATTCTTGGTATGTCAGAAAATAACTACCTATTTGCTGAAATCATTGCTCATCATCATGACTTGCAACTGGAAATATTCCAATGCACATCCACAAAAAGTGTCCATACATAATAGATGCTCAATAAAGGGTTCCTATTTACACTCTTATTTACATACAATTCCTCCCTCTAAAGAACTAATGAGGGCGCCTGGGTGGCTCAGTTGGTTAAGCAACTGCCTTCGGCTCAGGTCATGATCCTGGAGTCCTGGGATCGAGTCCCGCATCAGGCTCTCTGCTCAGCGGGGAGTCTGCTTCTCCCTCTGACCCTCCCCCCTCTCATGCTCTCTCTATCTCATTCTCTCTCTCAAATAAATAAATAAATAAATAAAAAGAACTAATGATATTAATGATGGTTATCTAATATTTATGCAGTACTTGGCAATGTTCGTAAGATTTTCACATCCATTTTTTTCATTTGATCCTCACAACTCTGCAAGGAAGGCAACTTTTTATCCTAAAGATTCTTTTCAATTACAAGAGGATATATAAAAGTATTCTAGTATGCTTATATGTTACATATCGACTTGTTTTCTCTCCTCTTCTTTTCTTCTTCCTTCCTTCCTTCTTTCCCTCCCTCCCTCCTTCATGCCAGTCCCGGGTCTGTTTTTCTCAGACCTACTTCCTAGCCCTCTCCACTCTGTTCTGTTCTGTTCTGTAACACAGGGAGGTAGATCCATTTAGCCTGTGAATCCAGGCTCCAAGACATCTGGCTGTTTGGCCAAAGGGAGGTACTAGCCAGAGACTGGGAGTAGGTGTATGGGAGTGTTTCTTCTCCTCGCCATCTGCCCTAGGTAGCATCTCTGGCTACTCATCATCCATGGCTCCTGCTCTCACAAACAGGCCTGCTAGCGTTAAAGTTTCTTATCACCTGGCTCCTGGGCCCTGGTGACACTGGCCCCCCACTCTGCCCCTTTGCCTTATGGATGGCAGTGGTTTCCTGCTCTTGCTAAGTTCCAGGATGCCTCTCTGTCTCCTATCCCATCACCTGTGTAACCAGTTAATCTCTTTAAGGCCCCTCTACTCTACAAACTCAAAGTATCTTCTTTGTCCTCAGACCTGAACTGATCTCCATCAATCTACCACACCTTTGCAGGGCACCCACTCCAAGGCCTCCGTGCAAGATTCACAGGGAAGGAGCTGCTCCCAAGTTAGGGGGCTAAATGAAAAGCCTCACAGTATGCCGGCCTCTGCTGGGACATCCCCAAACCCAGCAGAACTTACAGGGAAGTCCTGCCATGACCTGGGCTTCCTCCTGCTTCCAGAGGCAAGCCAAAAACAATGTGCAGGATCCTTGTATGTCCCCTTCACTGTCTACTGCACAAGTATGCTTGAGGATGCTTCTGGACGGTAGGGGAGATGCCTCTTGGCTTTCACATCCTCCCAGCCAAATGCTCCTACCAGTGGCTCTCAGGTTTAAGACAGTCTAGCTTCCACGGTTTGCTTTCTACTTCCTCCTCTTCTCTCCCAAACAGTCTTACCTAGGAAGCAGGAGGAATCTTATCCAGAGTGTTTGCTTCAGCAAAATGCCATGGCAGAATTGCCCAGAAAGGCTAACAGCGGAGGGATGGCAGAGGTACCAAGCGACCTTTGAGATGCCTGGATGTCTTGCACGGGATTTGTGGGCAGACTGGACACAAAACCTATTTCCCCACTTAAAATTTTATGGCTTTGGCAATTTAGACAATCATTCTGAACTTCACTTTTCTTATCTATACAATGGAAACAATGTCTTCCTCACAGAATTATTGTTTCTGATCTGGCAACTTCCAGAAACATCCCACCCCCTGCTACAGACACAGAGAAATTCTGGGTGAACTATAACAGAAATGTTTTATTTTGGGGCACCTGAGTGGCTCAGTCGTTAAGCATCTGCCTTCGGCTCAGGTCATGAGCCCAAGGTCCTGGGTTCGAGCCCTGCATCAGGCTCCCTGCTCAGCGAGGAGCCTGCTTCTCCCTCTTCCACTCCCCTTGCTTGTGTTCCTTCTCTTGCTCTGTCTCTCTCTGTCAAATAAATGAATAAAATCTTTAAAAAAAATGTTTTATTTTTACCACCAAATTTGAAAAACGTTGAGAGAAATCCTCAGATGTCAGAAATGAAAAAGAAATGAAAATGCAAAGCCAGAACAGGGTACAGGTGACGTGCCTTAGCAGCACACAGGGATTTCACACTTAGCTATAGATTCTGAGAGCTGCAGGCTAGGGTGCCATTGCACACCAAGGAGTAGGAGATGGGGCTTCAGTCCCAGCCAGGTGAGAAAGCTGGAATGGAGCCCCCTGCATAGAGCCCTGACATGGGAAGCTCCGCCCCTGTCCACGAAAAGGAGACTGGGAAAACTACCCCAGCATTAGTGAAGTTGCAAGGAAGCTTGATATCTGAAGAGGCCTTAGGTGGGGAAAAATGACACTCATGAGAAATAAAAACCCTAACCTCTGCCAAAAGCATATGGGGGTCTAAATTTACTTTGCCTATATGCACAGGCACCTACTGAGATAAATTAACATAAAAATTGGTCCAGACCATTAAAATTCTTAGGTTAGGGCTGAAGTAAGACCTATTAAAATTCTTAGGTCACAGCTGACGGTATATTCAAAAGAGCCCTGTAGGGATGCTTAACAATCCAGGCCTTGAGGAATCCACTAGGAAAAACAACTCCTGTTGAAGATGCTCACAAAATGTAACAAACCACATGTGGAAAGAAATTACCAAAATGGAGCGTCAACACACACAACTAACTAGGTGGAAAAAGGGTAAAAACAGAACCATCTGAAAGAGACTATGAATTTGGATGATTAAAATAGAGATAAGAGAAGGAATAGAGGCATAATAAAAAACCAGGATAGTGTGAGAGAAAGAGTTGGGAGATATGAAAAAGATGCATACAGAACTTCCAGAAATGAAAAACAGCCCCTGAAATTAAAAACTCAAAGGATGAGTTAAACTACATATTAGATCTAGCTGAAGAGGGAATTAGAAGAGAGATTTGAGGACATCACCCAAAATGGAGTAAAGACAGAAAGGGATAGAAGACCTGAATAAGAGTTTAAGAGATGAAGGATAAAAAGAGAAAGTCAAGCATATGCCTCACAGGAGTTCCAGAAAGATTTAATAGAGGGAATGGTAGAAAATCATTATTAAAAATATTACAGCTGTGGGGCGCCTGGGTAGCTCAGTTGTTAAGCGTCTGTCTTCGGCTCAGGTCATGATCCCAGGGTCGTGGGATCGAGCCCCACATCGGGCTCCCTGCTCAGCGGGAGGCCTGCTTCTCCCTCTGCCTGAGACTCCCTCTGCTTGTGCTCGCTCTCTCTCTGTCAAATAAATAATAAAATCTTAAAAGAAAAAAATATTATAGCTATATTAGTTAAGGGTTCTCCAGAGAAACGGAACATATGTCTGTGTATGGATACATACACGGATATGTGTATGTGCGCAACGCACAGAAAGAAATTCATTCTAAGGAATTGGCTTACACAACTATGGCAGCTGACAAGTCCCAAGACTTGCAGTCGGCAAGCTGGAGACCCATGAGACCCAATGGTATAGTTCCAGTCTAGGAGTTTGAAGGCCCAGAACCAGGAGAGCCAGTGATCTAAGTGCCAGTCTGGAAGCCAGCAGGCTTAAGACCCAAGAGAAGCTGATGTTTCAGTTTGAATCTGGAGGCCAGAAAGGGCCAATGTCTCAACACAAACAGCTAGGCAGGAAGAGTTCTTTCCTACCTTTTGGGGGCAGGGGTGGGGATGTCAGCCTTTTTGTTCTAGTCAGGCTTGATTGGATGAGGACCACCCACCTAGGAGGAGGCATTCTGCTATGTGTCATCCCCAAACACCCTCAGAGACACACCCAGGAAAAGGTCTGACCAAATATCTGGGTGCCCCCTAGCCCATTCATACCTCAGTGAAATTGCAAAACCACAAGAAAAAAAATAATGAAAGCTCTCAGTGAAAAGGGACCGATTACCAAAAGGGGTGTTAACTGCAATGACGGCAGCCTTCTCATCAGCAACAATGGAAACCAAAAGACAGGAGGATAATATTTTCAAAGTGTAGAAAGAGAATAAATCTCAACACAGAATTCTATGCACAGTGAAATCCATAAATGAGAGCCAGATTTTCAGACATTTTCAGACAAGCAAAGCCAATGAGTTTACCTCACACAAACTCTTGCTGAAAAGAGCGCTAGTGGATATACTTCAGTAAGAAAATTCAGTCCAGAAAGAAGTTACAAGGAGCGTGATACAAGTGAGGTCAGGGCCACAGCCAGCTCCCATCAGCCCAAAGAGCTGACTGCTAGAATTGCAGCAATTCCGAAAACTGGTTGTTAAACAGGGTCATTATTCAGCATTAAATTATATAAACTTACAATTAAATGAATTATTTTTTTTAAAAAAAGGTAAAAAAAAATCCTCACAATCCATCACTTCTTAATTATTTTACTACAGTGTTGCTCTTATCTATGCTCTTGAGGTAATTCATATCTCCTATATCTATATGGTAGAAGTAATACAGAATGGTGTGCCACTGTGCATTTCTTCCCATCTTCAGTGATGTCACGTCGGCAGTTTGAGCATTTACACCCCAGAGATCAACAAATGCTACAGATCAGGGCTCCCCTTACCCCCTACCAAATAAGAGCTGGCTGTTAAATATCAGCACACGACTGAATACAAGAAATAACAGTTTCCACTCCTACCTATATATCCAGGGGAACTGAAAACATATATCCACAAAAATACTTTACACAAAGGTTCGCGGTGGCATTATACATAACAGCTTAAGGGTAGAAACAATTTAAATGTCCATTAACTAATGACTAGTAAATAAAATGTGGTTTATCCATACAATGGAATAGTATTCAGGCATAAAAGAGAATGAAGTACTGATACATGCCCCAATATGGATGAACTTTGAAAACATCATGCTACTTGAAAGATACCAGACATGAAAAGCCATATATTACATGATTCAATTTATAAGAAATTTCTATAGAATAGGCAAATCCATAGAGATAGAAAGTAGTTTAATGGTTGCTAGGGGCTAGGGATAGGAGGGAATGGGAAGTGACTGGTAATGGATATGGGATTGCTTTTGGGAATGATGAAAATATTCTAAAATCAGGGATGCCTGGGCGGCTCAGTAGGTTAAGTGTCTGCCTTTGGCTGGGGTCATGATCCCAGGGTCCTGGGACTGAGTCCTGCATCGGGTGCCTTGCTCAATGGGGAATCTGCTTCTCCCTCTGCCTGCCACTCCCCTTGCTTGTGCTCTCTCTCTCTGACAAATAAATAAATAAAACCTTTAAGAAAAAATGTTCTAAAATCAGCTAATGGTGATGGTTGCACAGTTTTGTGAATGTACTAAAAACTATAGAATTGTACACTTAAAGAGGGGGAATTTCATTGTATGTGAATTATATATATATATTTTAAGATTTATTTATTTTTTTAAAGATTTTATTTATTATTTGAGAGAGAGACAACCTAGGACCCTGGGATCACGACCTGAACCAAAGGTAGATGCTTAATCAACCGAGCCACCTAGGCACCCCTAAGATTTATTTATTTATTTTAGAGAGATGGGGGGGCAGGGTAGGGACAGAGGGAGAAGAGAGAAACTTAAGCAGACTGTGCTGAGCATGGAGCTGGACGTGGAGCTCAATCTCAGATGCTTAACCGACTGCACCACTCAGGCGCCCCACGAATTATATTTCAATAAAGAAAAGGGACTGAAGAAAGGTAGGCAAATAAATATGCAGGCTTGTAAATCTAAATAAATACTGGCTGTTAAATTATCTAATGGGGGGGGTTAAAAGTTGGAACCAAAAAACTAAAACCCAAATTACTTGGAAGATAGAAGGGGATGGAGATCAGAACTGAAGAATTCTAAGGATCCTGAAATCTTCACAATGAGCTAGAGATAGTTATTAACTTAACAATGTTAAGTCAAGTATGCACATTAATAATGTAAGAATATCCACCGAAGGAACAGAATTAGAATGTATAACTTCCAAACTACTCCTAAGAATAAAAAGGGAGTAAAGAAAACAACTAAACCAAAGACAGGACAAAAGAATAAAGCAAACACATGGTAAACAGACAAAACAAAACAATGGAAAAATTCCCAATATATCATCATAATAAGAAATAGAAACATGACTAAGAAAAGATTCTCATATTTTTTTATTTAAAACCTAGCTGTATGTTGATTACAAGAATACATTCACGAGGTAATGACCCAGAAATGTTAAAAGGCTGGGGGAAAATACACTGGGTAAACACTAAGTGAAGTAATGGAATAATAATAAATTTTAAGATAAAAAGCATTATTAGAGATATAGTCATATACTTTTTTTTTTAAGATTTTATTTATTTGACAGAGAGAGACACAGCAAGAGAGGGAACACAAGCAGGGGGAGTGGGAGAGGAAGAAGCAGGCTTCCCGCGGAGCAGGGAGCCCGATGCGGGGCTTGATCCCAGGACCCTGGGATCATGACCTGAACCAAAGGCAGACGCTTAACGACTGAGCCACCCAGGTGCCCCATAGTCATACACTTTTTAAAAATTTACTATTATTATTTTTTAAGATTTTGTTTATTTATTTGAGAAAGAGAGAGAGAGAGAGAGCACACAGAGGAAGAGGGAGAAGCATACATCCCGCTGAGCAGGGAGCCGGATGCGGGGCTTGATCCCAGGACCCTGAGATCATGACCTGAGCCGAAGGCAGATGCCTAACTGACTGAGCCACCCAGGCGCCCCACAGTCATATACTTTAGTGACAAAAGGGACAGTTCATCAGGAAGATATGACCCAGAACCTCTCTGTACCAACTGGAAATACTGCCTCCAAATATATAAGATATGACGAGAAATGGACAAATCCACATAGTGAGAATTTTTAACACATCTCCCTCAGTAGCTGATTTGAGTAAGCTGATGAAATATTTGTAAGGTTATAGAAGATTTGAAGAACACAACAGTCAAGCTTTTTCTTTCCATCTTTCCATACATACACTCTTGGCCTCAAAAGTTCTTCCTCCCTATTGCTACACACTGAGTCAATTGCCAAAATTTGTGGATTCTCACAGTACAGTGGGTTGGTTCTGTGCCAACCCCCTTTCATCTTTAGCTAGTTCTTGGCTCAGGCTTTACTTGCCTCTTCCCTTAACCACCGTAACTGTCTCCTAATTGACCCCCCCAAACTTATGGAGAATCGCCCAAATGACATGTGGTTCAGTAGTTTCATTTTGATGCTATAAATTTTATTTTTGGATTAAGCCAGACTAAAGGTATTGCGATATTTCAGTCACAGTGGAAGTACTTTTACTATATTGAGCTCTAGTGTGAAGTTATTGGCTATTTGGAGGGATGGTAAAGACAAAATCCTAGGAAATTCTCTCTGGCTGGTATATTATTCCAGGTACATACAGTATTCTCTTTACGAGGAATCTTGGGGGGTAATATTCAGAAATATGTAATTTTCCTGTCCAACCAATTTGCATATATTTTATGGGCACTGAATCATGTGTCTGATATTTCCACTTTGCTAGGGTCACTAGGAAACTCACAGTCAAATTTGCTGGCCACTTTTAACAGGTATATAAATAACTAATATTTATTGAATACTTGTTTTGAACCAAGCACTGCTCCAAACGCTTCATATGTTTTAATCTATTTAACCCCCATCTCAGGCCAATGAAATATGACCATTATGGGCCCCATTTTAAGATGAGAAGATTGAGGCCCAGAAAGGTTATATAATTGGCCCAGGATATACAGGTAGTAAGATGCTGAGCCAGAATTTGTACCCAGGCAGTCTGGTTCCAGAGTCTATTAACCACAATATAACATTTTTTTTTTAAGATTTAAAAAAAATTTATTTATTTGACAGAGAGAGAGACAGTGAGAGAGGGAACACAAGCAGGGGGAGTGGGAGAGGGAGAAGCAGGCTTCCCGCTGAGCAGAGAGCCCAATGCGGGGCTCGATCCCAGGACCCTGGGATCATGACCTGAGCCGAAGGCAGACGCTTAACGACTGAGCCACCCAGGTTGCCCCATGACATTATCTTTTTAAGTCTTATGATATGCATGCCTGTGTGCCAATCATAGCCCCTGGCTCTATTAATTTCCTATGCATATACTGTGGCTTCTGGCCAAGGTACAGTAATAGGGACTATACTTACCTCCCTACTCGAAGCAGCTACAAATCTGGACAAAACATATGAAACAGTGATTTTTAAGACATTGGGTATCAAGCAACTAAAACCAGTAATCCCTGGGAAACAGAAAACAAGTGAGGTGAACCCTATGATTGCCCCTGCTTACCTCCCAGAAAGGGTTTCTAGGCCATAGTGCTGACAGAATAAACCTAGGTGGAACTCAGTGGTTTTTCTGAGTTGAAGAGATGGAGCTACAAGTCTGGGGAGGTCAAGGTAGCAAGAGTTCACAGTGAAGAGTGCCAAAGAGAAGAAATCTGCACCAAAAGAAAGTTCTGGCTATCTGGGTAAGGTTCCCCCTTCAGTCTTCAGCATACATGTGAGGAAAATACTTGAGACCCGAGAGAACCATCCAAAGGAACTAGAAGGAACAATTCCCAAAGAACACAGAGGTCCAGTTCCTATTCCCAACATTCAGAGTGGCAGGCATATTTCACAAGGCACATCAGGTGGGCTTCGCCACAATAGTGGGGTAAAATTAGCGCTAGACTAATTCTGCTCTGGTCCCATCTAACAATGTTTAAAAATAATAGCCAAAAGCTATTTCTGATAATTCAAAATCCCTCAATTGAAACTGACCAAGATAGGTAGAATGGATAAAAACATGGATAAAATGGATAAAAAACAGTTACAACTGTATTTCATGTGATCAAGAAACTAGAAAAAACACTAAGCTTGTTAGAGACATAGAAGATGCCAAAAAGGTCCAAGTCACAGTAGCAACAAACACACTCAGTGCCCATCTCTTGGTTTCTAAATACCATTCTCCAATAAAAGGAACCAGAGTTCTTTAGAGAAATGTTTGATTGCAGATCTAGAACAGCGAAAATACAAGATGATTCTGGAGCATGCTGTAGTACTAGAAAGTAAGGAAGTGTTCAAAAACAAAAGAATGAGAAGATGTTGAAGAGACACAAGCGAACCTGAAAGAGCATCCAATGGCCCAAACTGGAACAATCTGAGCAATAAAATAAATAACATAGCACTGGATTATAATGCAAAATATCAAATAAATATACATGAGTCCAAAATGATATAAATAAGTGACTGAATAAACTGGGAAGAAAGATAATTATTCCTTTTTTTTTAAAATTTATTTGACAGAGAGAGACACAGCGAGAGAGGGAACATAAGTGACGGAGAGGGAGAAGCAGGCTTCCCGCTGAGCAGGGAGCCCGATGTGGGGCTCGATCCCAGGACCCCGGGATCATGACCTTAGCCGAAGGCAGACGCTTAACGACTGAGCCACCCAGGTGCCCCAGAAAGATAATTATTCTATACAGAATTCCAAATAACAGATGCAGATACTCCCTCTTTGTAGGAGGTGAAACTTAATCATTCCCCTTCCCTTGAGTGTGGGCTGAACTGGGTGACTTGCTTCCAAAGAACAGAGTATGGAAAGGAAAAAACAGTGTCTTTACAGTAGGAAAATCTATCAAAACTACCTTAATCAAGTGATTAAAGTGAAGGTCACCAATGATGTCATGTGGCTATCATGTGCCCCCTAATTTGATGTAATAACAAGAACACTTTACCTGCTATTCTTTCTCAAAACCCAAAACCCAGCTAATCATGAGAAAAACATCAGACAAACCCAAATTAAGGGATATTCTATAACATACATGACCAGGTGTTCTTTAAAACATTCCAGGTCATGAAAAACAAGATAAGACTGAGAAACTGTCATGGGTCAGAAGGGACTAACAAGACATAACAAGTAAATGAGATCTGATATCTTACTGATTCCTGGGACAGAAAAAAAGACATTATTGGAAAAGCTGTTGAAACCTGTATAAAGTGTGGGGTTTCGTTAATAGTCATGCACAAACGTTGGTATCTTAGTTTTGGGATAAGTGCACCACAGTAAGATAATAACATTGGGAGAAACTAAAACTGGATGAGGGGCCTTTGGAACACCCCGTACCATCTTTGCAAATTTTCTGTAAATCTAAAATTATTCCAAAATAAAAAATATATTCAAAAAACCCAAGTCAAATTTCTTGAGATGGAAACCACTGTATTTGAGATGAAGAATCCACAAAATAAGATTAAAATAGAGTAGACATTTCAGAAGAAAGCATTAATAAATTTGGGGACACAGCAATAAAAATTAAAAGAGGAAAAAATTGAACAGAGTACCAGTGAGCTGTGGGACAACTTCAAGTGGCCTACTATATATGCAATCGGAGCCCCTAAAGGAGGGAGGGGCAGAGAAAATGTTTGAAGAAATAATGTCCACAATTTTCCAAATTTGGTGAGAAGAAATCTAAGAAGCTCAATGAACCCCAAGCATAAGAAACACGAAAAATACTATACCAGTGCATATAAAATCAAATTGCTGAAGTCAGTAATACAGAAGAGGTCTTAAGAGCAGCAAGAGGAAACAGTACATATAGAGGAACAAAGATAAGAATTACAACAGAAATAATGTAAGCCAGAAGACACTGGAGCAAAACCTTCAAGGTACAGAAAAAAACTGTCAACTTATAATTTGAAAGTATCTTTCAATAACAGATGTGACAATGGGAACGGAAGAGTCTTTTCAATAAATGGTGCAGGAATAACTAACTGGAGATTAACATGTAAAAGAATGAAGTTGGACACTTTTTTTTTTTTTAAAGATTTTATTTATTTTTCAACAGAGAGAGAGAGACAGTGAGAGAGGGAACACAAGCAGGGGGAGGGGGAGAGGGAAAAGCAGGCCTCCCGCGGAGCAGGCAGCCCGATGCGGGGCTCGATCCCACGACCCTGGGATCATGACCTGAGCCTAAGGCAGACGCTTAACGACTGAGCCACCCAGGCGCCCCTGAAGTTGGACACTTACTTCACGCCATATACAAAAACAAACTCAAAATGGATCAAAGACCTAAATATAATAGCTAAAACTATAAAATTCTTGGGAGAAAACATAGGGATAAATCTTCATGATTCTGGATTTGGCAATGGTTTCTTAGCACAAAGCAACCAAAAAAACATATAAATAAATAAACTGGACTTCCTCAAAATTAAAACTCTTCTCTACCAAAGGACACTATCAAGAAAGTGAAAAGACAATCCATAGAATGGCAGAAGATATTTATAAATCATATACCAGATAATGGTCTAGTAACCAGAATATATAAAGAACTCTTTCAACTCAACAACAAAAAGACAACTCAAATAAAAAGCTTATATAATAGACATTTCTCCAGAGATACACACATGGCCAGAAAGCTCACCAAAATGCTTGACATCATTAGTTATTAGGGAAATGCAAATCAAAACCACAATGAGATTCCACTTCACATTCACTAGGATGGAGATATATAGACATATATCTCTCTACATATATAGGGAAAATAATAATTGTTGACGAAAACATGGGGAAATTGGAACCCTCAGTTCTTACACTGCTGCTGAGAATGTAAAATGGGCGACTGCTATGGAAAACAGTCTGGTGGTTCCTCAGTAAGTTAAACATAGACTTACCACATAACCAAACATTTCCATTCTTAGGTATGTACCCAGAATTAAAAATAGGTGTTCAAACAAAAATCTGTACATACACACATTCATAGCACCACTATTCATAACAGTCAAAAGGGAGAAACACAAATGTATATCAGTGGATGAATGGATAAAGAAAATGTGGTATATCAATGCAATAGAATATTCTTCAGCCATAAAAATGTATGAAATACTGATACATGCTACAGCATGGATGAGTCTTGAAAACATTATGCTAAATGAAAGAAGCCAGACACGAAAGGCCACATATTGCATGATTACATTTATATGAAAATTTCAGACTAAGCAAATCCACAGAGACAGGAAGTTGATTAGTGGTTGGTTGCCAGGGCCTTGGGGTAGTGGGTGAATGGGGAGTGTCTGCTTAATGGATACAAGATTTCCTTTTGGAGTGGTGAAAATGTTCTGGAACTAGATAGTGGTAGTGATTGTACAACACTGTGAATATACTAAATGTCACTGAAATGTGCACTTTAAAATGGTTAAAATGGTGAATTTTGTTGTATGAACTTTGCCACAATAAAAAAAAGCAATTCCCATAAAAGTCTATTCTTTTATTCATCTATCAAACATTTATTGAACAATTCCAGACAAGCTTTATTCTGGATGCAGGGAATACAGAGAACATTCAGATGTGGTCTTGGCTTTTGAGGAGGTCATGGGCTGGTAAGGGAGGAAAAACATTCTGCAAACAATTAAGTTCAATTAAGTGTTAACGTTTCTTTGACATAAGAGTGTGTATGTACGCTGGGGGTGGCTGCTTTACCACTGCAGAGAACAGCAATGGTAAGGTTAAGGCTCGAGTGCTGAGTAGGAGTTTGCTGGGTGGATGGCAGCAGCAAGGGAGTCCAGGCAGAGGGCGTGACTTGCGGAAGCTCAAAAAACTGGGGTCCAAAAGCCACCGGTTTTCAATAAACTCTAAACCATACAGCACATGTGCAGCAGTGTGGACAATGCGCTTCGGGACAGTGAGGTGACAGGTGGGTGACCACCTCAATCTGGTCACAGTAGGTGATACTAAGAAATGTTAGGGTAATGACCTGGACCTCACTGAATGTGAGGGTCTAAGAAAGTGTGATGTCACAATTAGGCCACTTGGTGGGTGGTGGACATTGCATGTCCCTATGGTGGGTCTGCAGAACACTCTGTTCTCAGGGCACATCAAACCAGAATTTACACCCTTCTTCCCCATCTTATGTATTCTATTTTTAATGATTTTTTTTTTTTCATTTGAAGCCTACTTCCCTTTTCCTTGGGCTTCCTGTTTTCCTGTTTGAAATATGTGTTACTATGGAAATGTCATGGCACAGTATATAGTGGCATTTACAAGTGAAGTGTAAAGAATTTTCAGAACATCTAGAAACACAAGTCTATGGTTTAGGAATATGAACCCTAATGATGTGATAGCATTTACGCCTTTAGACCCTGTGTCATAAATATAAACACACCCGGAAATTTGAGATAGCATGGAGGAGATAGTTAAGAACTTTATTAGGATTTATGTGCCCAGATTTTAAAAATATATATGAGAAATATTAAAAACATAAAGCCTAACACACTACTTGGGAAGGACATCTGGAAAAAATGAATGACAGAATACCAGCATTTACTTATGAATACACACCTCTGGAAGGACCAGAGGGCCTGGACACCCCAAGGAAACTTGGAAAAACCTCTGTCCTACTTTGATGCTATAAATATGTTCCCTAAAAATTGCATGTAAATCAACTGTTGGTAAATCATATAAAATGTGAGGTTGACTGCTATTTTAAAGACATCTTAACAATGTACACATTAGTAAAGGCAATTATTACCAGTGGAGTAATGGAAAAAAACTCACTTGGCTGAGTGAAATTCAAGGTCCTTCATTATTATCCTGGCTCAGCCACCAGCTAGATGTGTGATTCAAGAAAAGTGACTCAACCTCCCTGGGCCAATTTCCTCATCTAAGCTGAGTTGTAATTCTGAATTTTCACTTATTTGGTTCTTAAGGCAAAGTACAGGGGGACTGGCCCACAGCCCGACATCCAGTTTCCTCTGAGAGGTACAACTTCACACCGAATCCTGGGGATGATATAGCCAGCAGGCCAGTTAACCATTGTTCTGTGTGTTTTCTCATTCCCACCATCACCCTATGTGTGATCATTCTAACTTTCTGTCCCAAATTCTTTATAAAAGCTTGTTCCTTACAGCTGTCCTCCAGGAAAGATGGACAGTCTAAGGTGGGAGCTCATTCTCAGTGGTCTCTCCACCTCTGGCCCCTTCCCCATGCCATGAGGCTGGGCAGCCTGAGGGAAAGGGCCCAACCCCCTGTGCCTCACGCAAGCCCAGACCTGAAGGAATTCACTAAATGAATGCTCACTGGATGTTCCCGGAGGAAGATGAGACAGAGAAATGGGTCTGGTGAAATACCTGAACCCTAGGGGTGAACTTTTGGCTGCTGTTTTCTAGCATTCCTAAACCTTCCAAAATTTCCATAATGGGGCAGAAAGAAACATACCACAAGCATTAAACCCTCCTTTTCCTGGCTGTCAATGCCCTGGCCTCCCACAAATAATGCAAGCTTTGCCCAGTTCACCAGCATTGGGAATAGGACATGGGCACACATCTTGAACAGAAAGAGCCATTACAGTCTCTGCATCTGTTCTGCTTAAACAGCAATGACACCATGCGTTTGTCTTTGTGGACCTAACACCTGCCATCTAGCCCCAGGCTGAGACCCCTGCCAACTGGCTTCAGAAAAGGCCATCTATCAACAGTGTTTAGGCGCCACCTTGATAAATCTGCCATACAGGAAGGACAAAACACAACTGTAATTTGTCTTCTTAAGCAAAAACAGGTTTAGGCTTTATTAACTGGCAAGAGCCAGAAGGCAATGGGTCAGGCTTTTTGCCGATTATTGCCATTTTGTAGAGTAATTCAACAGCTGTTGGGAAGACTAAAGAAGCAAAGGAAATAGCTATCTATTGAGTCCTTTACTGCATGCCAGGTCTTGCGCTGGGTGCTACTGACGTTATTTAAAGTAAGCCTCATATCTAATAATCACTATCTAACATGCTATATTCTTGCTCTTGCCTGTCTCCTCCACTTAAATGTATGCTCAGGAGGAGGAACACTCTCTTGTCTCATTTATTGCTCTATCTTCAGTGTTTAGAACAGTGTCAGATACACATAAGCAGTCAATAAATATTTGCTGAACCAGCAAAACGAGGTAAGTGTTACTATTCTCCTTTTACAGATGAGTAAACTGGAATGCCCCAAGGGTGCAAAGTGGACTGCCCCAAGGCACATGATTTGTTAAGGAGCCAGTACTAACACCTGTTCTTCCTACAGACCAATCAGCTTGACAAATCTATGTACGCCTATAAAAGATGTACATATTCATTTGGAAGTTTGAAATTTTACCAAAGAGGTATATTTGGCATTTTAATGATAAACATTTTGCTAAAGCAACAACAAAGGACATATTTTCCCAAGATAACAACCATTTCATCTATGGATAGGCATTATCTACACCATTTCTCACTTTAAAATCCCGTAACATGATTACTCTTCAGACATAAACAAAAAGCACAGCAATTCCGGATTCCATCAAAATAACATTTGCAAACTTTAGTTTTGTAAGTTACAATATTAAGATGACTAATGATATGTTGCAGAATTCTCAGTGTGGGATACCAAATATTCCCATGTACATCCATGTTGCTTGAGTGTTCCAGTATGGGAGGAGGTAGGCTTGGCACATCACAAGCCCCTCCTATCCTAACAAAATTATATGGAAGGCTCAAGGATTCTTCAGAGAATCAGTTGTAATAAAATCCATCTTGAGAATACTCACTTGGTATGAAAGAATGCAAGAATGAGATTAATTTTGCTTGGGAGAGTATTTCCATATTCTTTCCCATTGTCAGAATATACTTGATCCATACGTGCTCTTTTATTTACCTAGGATTACATAACAGGAGCATGCTGCTCACTGTAACTTCTCATATCACTTTGGCTTTCTTTGTAGGGATTCTGGTCCCTTGCCTTCTCCTCTGTGGCAGGCCCTTTTCCCTTCTGTCCCACACTCTTGCTACCAACACAGTATCACACAGCCTCCATGTCCACCAGCCAGTTAATTGTTCACGGACCAAATGAGTGGTTTGGCCTGTCTCCATTGCCACCTTTTGGTGCTACTGTTTTATTCCGATGATAAAAGTAGTAACATTTTGGAGAAATTTTTAAAAGAGAAGAAACAGAGAAATTAAGAAAACACTTATAACCGAACCACCCAGACTTAGCACACCCGTTCCAGTCATTTAAAAAAACATTTTTGGATTTATATATATTATTTTGTGTACCAGTCTTTTCACTTAACATTATAAGCATTTTGCCATGCTGTTTTAACAGTTCATAAACATTAATTATAATGACTGTATAATAAGTCTATTGTACAGTCACACAGTAATTTATTTAACCAACTTTCTACTGTTGGACTTCTGGATTGTTAAGTATAAATTCTGCCCACATTTTAGACTATTTCTTTAGGACAGAGTCCCAGAAGCGGAATTAGAGGATCAGAAGATATAAACATTTTTAAAGCTCCTGATAGATACTGCCAAATTGCTTTTCAGAAAGCAGTTGCCAATTTACACTTTCAACATTGCCAGAGTGTTTTTCTACCAATACAGATCTGTCTAAAGGATAGTGAAATTTAAGCGGAACACACAGTCCTCAAGTTATTCATGCAGTTGGAGAGGCTTTATGACCACAGCACAGAGGCCAATGGCAGAGGTCATACCTATTGCCGGGTATGCAAATAACAATGAGTTAGTGTGAGCACATGGAAGAGGAGTTCTACCAAAGTGAAGAGTAATATAATTAGATTTCAGACTGTCAGATGGAAGGCCTGTGTCGGTTTCGTCCACTGCTGCACCCCAGCACACAGGACAGTGCCTAGAACATACAGTCGCTTGACAGAAATGTATTCAATTAACACAGACTCGTCTTTCAGATGCATTTTTTCTTCAGCAGCTGTAGGAGTTAGTCACTCCTGGATTCAAGGGAAACTTGACTGGCTGGATTAGAAATACCCTCGTAAACATCTGTCCAATCCTGAGATTCTATTTCAATTTCAGAAAATCAGTTTAACTGAAGGTGACACGATACGGCTCTCTTGAGGGGAAGAACAAGTAAACACATGTGAAAGGGTACACCCCGGGCACCAGCATGCAAAGAAGTGTATGATGGGAGTGTTGTCACCTCCATAGTAGTTATTTCCACAGGTAAAAACATAAACTCATTCAAGTGCTGCTCGTAGTCATGGAAACTTTGGACCCACCTTCAGTTCATTCTGTTACCCCACTGGCTGCAACTTTGAACTATTTGCAGTATTGCCCAAACTGTTTCTGAGATATTATAAGGGCATGATATAAGTAGTAGTTTATGTAATATTATTTTTAGTCAATATGGTCGAGATGAACTAGTCACTCATTCAGTTCTAGTTCTCTCCTGGCACTGTAAAGATTCCCTCCAATAGTCCACAATTTCTGTATTAATAAACTATCAGACACTGCTGGATCAATACGGCATTAACAACGTTATTGATGGAAAAGGATCAATCATCTGTCATCTTACATACACACTTCATATACCTTAGACCAGGGGTAGGCAAACTATGGTCCATGGGCCAAACCTGGCCCACCATCCGTTTTTCTCTGGTGTATAAACTAAGAAGTCTAAGAATGGCTTTTTTACATTTTTAAACAGTTGAACAAAATCAAAATAGTATTTTGTAACATGTGAAAATTATATGAAATTCAAATTCTAGTATCCATAGATAAAAGTTTTATTAGGACACAGCCATGTTCATCTGTTTCTGTATTAGCTAGGTCTGCTTTTGCAATAAAATGCTGAGCAGTTACTACATAGACTGTATGGCCCACAAATCCTAAGACATTTCCCTTATACAGAAAATTTGTTGACCCCTTCACTAGATCCAAGGGTCCTTGGAGGTATTGAAGTTTCCCACTACAGATTTTTTATTTCTAGATATTAATACTGGGAGAAGGGTGATGCAACTGGGACAGTATTTGCAAGGATCTGAAAAGGCAGACACTAGAGAAGATAAATACATGAAGGTTGTCTTGGATAGTGTAAAGGCCGGTAAAATCTGAGGGGTCTGATCCAACCAAGCAGCAGTTGGAGAACGCAGGGTTGCATATACAGTTCCAGCAGCAAATTGAGCCACATGGGACCCTGGTGAGACCCAATCCCGAGAAGCCTAGTGTCACCTAGTGACAAGGTGTTCTGCAAATAGCAGGCTGGCTGAGCAGTGTATGTGATGCAGAAACAGAGAGTTCCCCAATAGTAGCCCCCTCCTTTACTAGATGTCCTCAAGTCAGTTGGTACCCAGATTGATCCAGGCATCTCCACTGGCAAATCTGAACTCTAAGAAATGGATCTGAAAGGAAGGCTCTGGAAAGCAGGTCGTAGGTACACATTCTTCCCAAACAACATTTCAGTGAGGATTCAGAGCCAGGGGCAGAATTCAGAAGACTGAAGAACTATCCATGTTTTTTGAAATCAAACATTGGTGAATATTTTATTCTCTCTGTTTTTGCTCATTACCGTGGGGCAGGTGGAAATAAGGTAGGGAGGAGTGATGGGTGGAGGAAGAATTAGATAAAATCACTGATGGGATGATCTTCCCCAGAAGGTGTCTATTCTCCTGGACTTCCAGCTGTGGAATATAACATTCCATGTGGATTTTGAACCAGAATGGGATAGAAAGGGAGATCAGTCTGAAAGCCAAAGAGATTCATTAACTGACTGTGTGCTGAGCTTGAGAATTACAGTCAAGGTTTGCAGATGGCCATTTCTCCTCCTGATGTCCTACAGAGAGCCAGGCTTCACCTTCTACCTTTAGGTGGAGCTTACCCTGAGAGAATGGGATTTGGATGTTGTATTTCTGAAAAACTTTCATGACTCCTGAATACCAGAGATAACCAAATTGCCTCCTTAAGAAACTTTTAACACTGGTTGCCTCTGGGGAGTGGAACCACTGGTGGCTAAGGGTGGGAGGGAGCTTCTTCTTCTTCCCAGTATGTCTCTTAGATAAAACAAAAACAAGAACACATCCGTTCACGTTGTCCTACCCTGCTTCTTGAGGATAGGAAAGCAACTTGGGGCCAATTTCCCTACTCAAGACTATAGGGCTTAAGTGGGGAGCTGGAAAAGGGATCAAAAGTTAGAGAGTTGTAAGTTGAATAGAAAAGCCTCACCAAAAGGGAGGGAGGTATGATCCTGAACCAGAATACAAAGCACCAGTATAACAGCGGAGAAAGAGCAAACTGATAGAGAATAAACAGAGGTGTGTAAGAAAAGCCAAGGACAAGAGCCTGGGGCATGACGATAGGTGGATTCTTGAGACTCAAGAAACCTGTGGGGCAGGTGGAAGTCCAAGATGTAGTTCAGGGTAAATGTTGTGTCAGCGATAAAACAGATTTGGTGGGTGGGCACATAAGGGGTACTGTTTTGAGAACTCTCCTGTCTGGGGATAGTCCTAGATCATGCTCTGGCCTGGGGCTTAGTGATTCTGAGCACATATGGATAGTTTGCTGTGGGATGAGTGTTAGGGCAGAAATTTTACTTCCCCAAATCTGAGCCATCTTAGGGTCTATTATCATTTTTTTTTCTTTTAAGATTTTATTTATTTTTTGGGGAGAGGCAGAGAGAAAGCGAGAGAGAGAGAGAGCCCGAGCTGGGGGGAGGGCCAGAAGGAGAGGGACAAGCAGACTCCCCACTGAGCAGGGAGCCCGATGCGGGGGCTTGATCCCAACTGAGCCACCCAGGTGCCCCGGTCTATTATCATTTCATTGAATATTTTCTGTGAAGCCTTGCAAATGGGCAATTGGTTTAGGTAGAGCCATAGTTCGACCCAACTTGTACTCAGCACATGATCTAAAGTAAAAAATTAAGTCCTTTTCATTACAGCTACTAGTAACAATTTGAATTCACATTCTTGATTACCTGCTTCCGGTTGCTGTGTCCAAACCCTGTCTGGGCCAACAATGCTTCTGGTACCCTATGCTCCAGCATGGTCTTAGTCCAGCATCTTTGGAAGGCTCACTCCAGCCCTGTTCACAGGACAGGAATAAGTCCAGAAATAGTTCTCACAGGTTGGAGATAAGGTCTAGAGATACTGTTGTAGAATCCTGGCCCTGGCCAAGGAGCATACAGTTTTCCACGAATTACCACTGAGCCTAGCAAGGATTAATATGAGGTTCAGCCACAAAGTTGCAATAGCCAGCTATGGGGGCTTTGTTCCAGAAGTGCAGTGTCTCTGGAGACAAGTGCTTGTGGGGAACCAGGGCCTCATCTGATGTAGATGTAATGGTCCTGAAATGGAATGTCTACAAATGTCAAAGTAGGTAGAAGTCTATAAGCTGTTGTTTGGTTTACGAGTTCTTTTGCACAAGATCTTTTATTCGTGGGATAAGGTCTAGGTTTCAGAGCGCTTCAAAACTAACAGCTATTAGTAGGGAACTTGTCATTTTTTGAAGGGGATAGAGACAGTGCAAGAACAGAACTAAACATAACTGTGTTGAATAGTGTTGGGCTTCTATCAACCAATATGGTTTATTAACTTACTAGTTAAATAATAGGGACTGTTACATGTAAAAATCCTTGGGTAAAACACAGACATTGGCTAATCCTGTGAAATGCTGTTTCTAACCATTCCTCCACTGCACCTCCATCAGGCATTTCTGAGATGTTTCCAGTCTATGTGGTATTACTTGGAATCCACTTGGGAAAAGTTCCATTCCATAAATCCTGGCGGAGAGGCAGAAAGAGATAAAGGAGTCTAAACTTGCAGAACTTTTTTTTTGGGGGGGGGGGTTGATGGGAAAACTAGATCATCAAATAAGTGAGTTATTATAAACCTATCCACAGATTCGGGGAAAGCAATTTATAAACTAATGGCATAGTTAGGGCAGAGAAGAGGAAGCAAGTTATCCCAAATTGTTCATCTTCTGCAACAAACACCATTATCTTCCTCCCGACTTTGCTATTTCAGCCAACAGTGCCATCATTTTCATACCGATGCAGGTTCAAAGCCTCATGCTATTCCACCTGCTTGGGAAGCTTTCTCTAATTTCCTAGCCTCCTGTCTCACCTTTCTTTATGGATCCAGCCAGGAATCATCTCATCTGGATGTCCACCCAGCCAGCCCTTAGTGATCTTGTTTTATACCTTCACACGGTCAATGCCCATCAGTGTTCTAAAAACTGCAGGTGCTCAAAAACCACCTGACAGGGTTGGCATTAGTTACTAAAAACAGGCCGCTGTATGGGAATCGCACATAAGCAGCAGACTCCCTCAATTCAAGGTCTAGAGTATCACCTCGTCTTCCTCCTCACACATCGCGGCCTGGGCCTGAGTCCCCTGGCTTATATTTTCTAGGACCAAATTCTCCTCTTCCAGCAGAGGGGATACCCAAATGAGTGGGGGTCCAGAGCACAGGACTCATGAAACAAATCCAGCTCCTCTGTAAAAGACAGGTCTGTGAGAAGGTGAGTATAGGTGGCCAACCCCTGTGTACTGAGGGGTTCCCACTGAGTCATTTGGGCTGGATACGCCCTTAGCAATGCTCACTAGGTCAGCATGCCACTGCCTTCTGTACCATACCTCAGGTCCTGCCTGTGAAGCAGGCTGGAACTGTAGGCCTTCTTTTGGGGTCCTCCCAGAATATGCCTTCATGGGCACAGAAGGACTCCGGGAGGTCCTGTTCCCACCTTTCAGTGGTATGATCCCCTGAGGCAGAATGTTGAGAACACAAGAACAGGACAGCCACAACAAGCTAAGGTTTGGGCAGCAAGGAGATCCAAACTTTAACAAGCAAAAGAAATCAAGAAACAAGTAAGTACCAGAAGTCAACAGGCAAAAGTTCCTCAAAATTGGAAGACGGCCCAGGAGTCCAGCAAGGGTAACTAGGAGGGTGGTAACGTGGGAAGGAGCGGGTGAAGACTGACAATGGATGAGCAGCAAATGAAGGTGCCTGTGAGGCAGCTTTCTAACTCAGGCTCAGCTACCTCACATTCCTTTCACCATGGGGTGAACCAATCCTGAGCTGCCCTGGAGGGAAGGCTTGTTGATGATGAAGCCTGCAGAAGCTGGCTGGCAGGGTAGTGGTTTTGGGGATGGGATACAGGCAGAGGTATTTCCCCACCAGCTTCACACTGGAGATGAGTCCATGTTTCAGAACTTGTTATCTTTTTCCTTACACACGAGCTATTTTTCCTAGTTTCCTTTGAAAGATCAGACTGAAAGTCAAATCTCCGAGGTTTAGGTTCATCCTTCAAAATACCTGATATAACTTTTGCAGAAACTTTCCTCATATTCAAGTTTTCTTTCAAAATGAGTCTAACGGTTTCTTTATCTAAATTTAACTCTTCGGCCATCATCCTCACAGTCAACCGCCTGTTTGAACAAACCAAGTCCTTGACCTTCTGGATATTTTCATCCGTCCGGTGGGTGACTGGACGACCACTTCGGGCGTCATCTCGAACGTCTTCCCGCCCTTCTTTAAATCTTTTGTGCCAGTCGAAAACTCGGGCCCTTGACATGACTTCATTCCCATAAGCTTCTTTCAAAAGGTGGTGGGTCTCACTTGCAGACTTGTTCAATTTCACGCAAAACTTGATACTAATCCTTTGTTCTAGATAGCGGTCACTCATTCTGGCACTTAAACAGCATAGGAAAGTGAAAAGACCACAACTGTTAAGGGGAAGAGAGTGGAACCAATCTCTATAGGGCTGCAAGTGGAATCATGTCGCTATTAATGATCCTCCAGAAGCCTCACCAGGGAAGAGTAATTGCTTTTCTGAGTTTTCGCCCGACCTTCCGGTCGAGGCTGGGGAAGCCCGTCCCGAGAAGCTAACAGGGCCGAAGAGTAGCTGCAAAACGGGGGAAAATGAAATCTCCTACACGTCTCCGTTCAACTGTGCACGCAGGTCTGCGGAGAGTGTGTAAATCAGTCAGCAAGGTCTTCCCGATTCCGCGGCCCTTCAGAGTCTATGGCAATTTCTGCAATAGAGGCCTAAGTGGTGGCAACGTAAGCAAGCAAGGAGAGATACACCGGTGATATAATGTGCAAGCTGGCCCCAGATCTGCGGACTCCCGCGCACGCCAAACCTACCGAAGGTGCCGGGGACTCCCTGCTCTAGAGTCCCGAGAGACACGCCCGCATGCGCAATGGCCTCTCTTCGCGGGGTAGGTTGTGCGCAGGCGCACTGCGGCAGCTCGCGCCAGGCCTCGCTTACACTTCGCCACGCCCGGGCCGGCGCGCTTCTTTGCGCGTGCCCGCCTGGGGAGAAGTCGGCGGAAAGGAGGGGGCGGGGAAGGAAGGCTGAGGGAAGAGAGGGCACCCCCGGGCGCCAGGGTGCATTGTGGGAAGGAGGCGGCAGCGTCCCGGGCGGGCGGGAGGTGCACCAGCGGCAGCGGCGGCGGCGGCGGTAAATCCTCCCGGCCGCTCACAGCACTGTGGAGCCGCGTCCCCAGCCCGGCCTCGGACCGCGGCGCCCCTCCTGCCCCTCGCGGCTTCTCGCCCGCCGCCCCTCCCCCCGGCGCGCCGGCCTTGCCGAGCCGGCCGGCCGGCCTGGCTCCCCTCCCCGGCCCCGACGGGCGGGCGGGCTGCCCTGAGGAGGCGGGGAGGGGAGGGCTGGGCCGGCCGGCGGGTGGGCGACGATGCCGAACTTCTGCGCTGCCCCCAACTGCACGAGGAAGAGTACGCAGTCGGACCTGGCCTTTTTCAGGTTCCCGCGGGATCCGGCCAGGTAAGCGGCGGGCGCGGAGCCGGCAGCCCGGGCCCATCTCCGCGGTGCGCGCTGCCAACCGCCGGCTCCGGGGCTGCGTGGGGAGTGGGCCACGGTCTTCGACCCCAGCCTCGGCCGCAGGTGGGAAACGGGCCTTGAGCAGCGGGCCGGCGGGCGCCCGGGGACCTCGGAGCACGTGCGCCAGCGGGGGCTCGGCGCGGCGGGCACCACCCGAAGGAAGAGGCAACTGGGGCGGCGCGCAGGCGGGATGAGCTGGGTACTCGCCTTGGTTAGCTTGCTGGGTGACCTCGGGCAGGTCGCTTTCCCCTCTAGGCTTTAGTTTCCTTAGCTGTCAAAAGAGGGACTTGGATTCTATGGTTGGGGTCACCAGGGCCCTTCCCTCTCCTTGCCACCACCCCCGGGGCAGTGTTTCTTTTTGGTGTCCGGTCACCTTCTTTGATCTCGTCGAGTCAGTTAATTCCTCCAGCGGATTTGTTCATGGTTCAAATTCTGGCTCAGACCGTTACTCATTGTCTCACTTGGTTATCGTGGGGATAACGAAGGGTGTGAGGTGGCGGGGGTATACGCCTGTGGGCGTGGGAATTGGTATTGAAATCTCTTCCTTGAGGTAACCCACACGCTCTGACTTATATTTAAAGAGTGACAGAGTAGGGACTGTGAAAGTCTGAGGAATTTTCCTTGGCTTCTCTTGTTGATGCGTTCATTTCAAACCAACACTTATTGTGTGCCGAGCGCTAGTGTTTGGTGCTGGAAATTCAGATGTGAGTGAGACAGTTTTGCTGCCTGCAGAAAGCTCACAGTCTGTTAAGGAGACAGATATAGAAGAAGGCGAATATAATATAGCATCCTATTTATTAGGTCCACAAATATTTATTGAAGGCCTACTATGTGCTAGGCATTGCTCTGAGCACTGGGAGTGTACAGGTGACCAAATCAAAGCCCCTGCTCTCTTGAAGTTTACATTCTAGTGGAGGAAAATAGACAAGTATGTATATACAGTATGTCACGTGGTGATAAATACTATGGAGAAAAGGCAAATGTTGGGGGGTATAATAAGGAGTAGCAGGGGAGGCACAATTGCTATTTTAAATAGGGTGATCAGAGAAGGTCTCACTGAGAAGGTGAATTTGAGCAAAGACCAAAAGTAGGTGAGCGGGCCAACCATGGAGATATCTAGAGGAAGAGCATTCTGGTCTGTGGAAACAGTAAATGCAGTCAGGGCATGCATGTTACGGGTACAGCCAGAAGTCCACGGACAGTAGAGCTGGTTTAAGGAAGGAGAGAGAGGGAAAAAATGAGAAAAGTGTGTGTGTTTGTATGCTAGGGGCGAATTGTGTAGGACATTTTAGCCCATGTAAAGCATTATGGCCTTTATTCTGAGCGAGACAGGAAGTCATCCAAGGGTTTAGAGAAGAGAGACTATACTTTAAACAGGATCACTGGCTGCTTGTTAGATTGTAGGGAAGCAAAGGTGAGAGCAGGAAGACCAGTTAAAGGCTTAATTGCAGTAATCCAGGTTAGTAGAGGAGGAGGTGGTAAACTGTTGGCATTTGAGAAACGTTTTGAAGGTGAAGCCAACAGAATCTGTTAATGGTTTAGATGTAGGGTGGTAAGAGAAAAGGGGAAGTCAAGAATAACTCTTAAGGTTTTTTTAACCTGAGTATTTACTGAGCTATGGAAGACTGGGAGGAGCAGGTTGGTGTAGACATATTAAAAGTTTGGTTTGGGACATGTGAAGTTTGAAGAGTTTAATAAATGTTCAGGAATATCCAGAAATGAACTCAAAATGGCTCATATTTAGATCAGTAACCTAAATATTTTAGAGCTAAAACCATAAAGAGATAGTCTGGAATTTAGAGACTTTCAGACTAGAGATTTTAAATATGGGTGTTCTCAGTTTATAGAGGGTATTTAAAGTCATGCTCTGGGGTAAGTAAAGCGGAGTAGATCTGAGGGTTGAGCCCTGGGTCATTCCTGGTGTTTAAAGTTCAGGGAGGTGAGGATGAACTAGCTCGGAAGAGTGAGGAGTAGCTGTTGGGTTCTATGGGAGCAGGGAAGGGGAACATCTGAATCTGACTGGGCCTTATCCCATTACGCATTATCTTCCTTTTACCCAAATTTTAGCCCAAGGGCAATCTTGAGAGTATATTTCACTTGCGTAATAAGGGCAACATTAGTTGATTCTGGACACAAGTCATTTGTGTCCGTATAGTGTAGTGAATGCTCTTTTCGTTACACTCCTTAGAGGGGAGGGTGTATGACCTATAGGGGTGTACAGTCTCAAATTTGGAAGAAATTTTTAGATCTAGTGTAATCTGTCCCCTTTGAGAATCTAACATAAGGACCTTACTTGAGAAAAGACAGACACAATTTTGCATTCCATTATCAAGGTATTTATGGACCCTTTAGGGCCTGGTGCATTCCTAACAGGTGGGCCTTTGCTAAAGACTGTTCTCTGCTTTGTGAAGGGGCACTTCAAGATTTTGGACATCTTTGGCTGTTGTTTCTTTCTTGTACTGAGTGGGAATATGCCTCCCTATAATTTATGCTTTGGAGGTCCTAGTTATGTTCCTACAGTCACACCGAGCAAATCTGTGCCATTTTCTATGTCAGAATTCTTTGGATATTTCAAGACCAAATTATGAACTTTTGTTTTAAACATTTTTATTGAGATACAATTCACACACCATACAATTCACCCATTTAAAATGTGTATTAAGTGCACTTTAATATACATTATACAGTATTAATGTATATTCAGTATATATTACATTATTAATTTTTAAACATTTTGGTAAGATATAAAATTTGCCATTTTAACCATTTTTAAGTGTATAATTCAGTGGCATTAATTACATTCACACTGTTGTGCAGCCAATCCCTTTCAAAAGCTTTTTCATTACCCCAAGCAAAAACTGTAACCATTAAGCAGTAACTCCTTCCCTCCCCCCTACCCCGCCCCACCCGCTTTCAGTCTCCATGAATTTGTGTGTTCTGTATACTTCATGTAAATGGAATCATACAGTTGTCCTTTATATCTGGTTTATTTTAGTTAACATCATGTCTTCAAGATCCTAACTTTTTATCCAAACCAAATCTCCTCATACTAAGGATTTCAAATTCTTCTGTATTTGACAGTTTCTTCTTTACGGTGCCGAGAATTAATTATAATAACGAAGTAGTTTTCAGAAGTGTGTATTGAATTAATAACAGTATTTTAAGGGTTATTAATTATAATATTTTTTTTCTGTAAATGAGTTGTAGGGAAGGTTGATAAAAGGTGACATTGCCAACCTATCCTTGAAAAGTTAACTAATACTGTTAACTAAAAATAAAGATAGTATATTTAATGCTATTAAATAGTACATTTCCTTTTTGTTATATTTGTAAATTCCATGGACACTTTTATAAACAGCTATTTGAAGTAATTTAAAATTCAAAAGTGTAGTTAATAAAGGGCACAGTGCAGAATTTCAAAATATGGTACCTTTTATTGGTTCAGAAAAAGTGGCATTAATGTGCTTTTTATTTCTTATTATTAATTTTAATTTTAGTTTTTTTAATTGAAATATAGTTGACAAAGTTCAACATTAGTTTCAGGTGTACAACGTAGTGATTCAGTAAGTCTATACGTTATGCCATGCTCACCACAAGTGTAGCTACCATCTGTCACCATATAGTGCTGTTATACCATCGACTATATTCCCTGTGCTGTGCCTTTTATCCCCATTACTTATTCTTTCTTCTTTTTTTTTAACTATAAAATAATTGAATCAACTCACTTTAGGGCAGTGGTAGGGAGGTCATAGATTACCTAAAATTAAAGTTTAAAGAAAAAAAAAAAACTGCCTAAATCTGGATCGCCCCAGGATGGCTTGACTAATGCCAAGGCTTGGCAGGAACCTGGGGGCAGCTCATCCCCAGATGAGGTGAAGGTACAAGTAGAGCTAATGAATTGCTCCTATTAGAGTGAGGTGGGCAATTGAAGCCCTCTTCTTCCTTCTCAGGCAGTTAGTTCTAACTCACCCCTCAGGTGGTGAGGTCTTCCAAGGTTCTTTTGGCAATTTAGTCAAAGTTAATTGAGAATTGATGTACTCTGCCTTGTAAAATGTAAAACAGTGTTTTTTGGGGCACTCATGAAGGTCCCCCAAGACCCTTTCAAGGAGTCCACAAGGTAAAAATTATTTCCTAATAACACTGACGTTATTTGCCTTTTTCACACTTGTTCTTTCAGGAGTGTGCACTGGAGTTTCTGAGGAGCTCCATAACATGGTAACATCATTGCTCTGATAAGTTGTCTGTTAATATTTTCTAAAATTTTCTAAGTATGATTGTACAGATGGTGGTGTCTGGTAGACATTTTCTCAGAAATGAACGAAAGCCTGCCACTTCAAGGGAAACAATTGACATTCAAGCAAAAGTTAGAATTTTGGAAAATTTATATGCACCACTTCAAGCTTGACAACTCTGTAAGACTTTTCTGTTGAGATTGATGGTGATATTGATAAATGTGACTTTTTTAAATTATTTTTTTTAAAGATTTTATTTATTTATTTGAGAGAGAGAATGAGAGAGAGAGAGAGAGCATGAGAAGGGGGAGGGTCAGAGGGAGAAGCAGACTCCCTGCTGAGCGGGGAGCCCAATGCGGGACTCGATCCCGGGACTCCAGGATCATGACCTGAGCCGAAGGCAGTGGCTTAACCAACTGAGCCACCCAGGCGCCCCAATAAATGTGACTTTTTAAATAAATTGTATAATGGTGGTTTGCATAACTGACTGAACTGATATTTTCCAGATTGACCAATTCATAATTTTACAAAGACATGCACAGATAAAAGCCCTATTCAAAGTATAAGATACACCAGCAGATTTCAATGTAATAGAGTGAAAAAGCTCATTGATCTGGTTTCAGATTCCACATCGCAACTCATCTTTAAGAAACCACCACTTGTGGAGTTTTGGTGTAGTATTAAAGAATATCCATAGTAATGTGGGTAAGGGAGGAATATTTTAATTACCTTTTTTAACTGCATAGCAGTGTGAGGCCAGATTTTCTTCATGTACTTTAACCAAAACCACATACGGCAGCAGATTAAATACAAAAACAGATGTGAGAATCTAGCATTAAAGAGATTTGCAAAGATGGAAAACAGTGCCATTCTTTTTACTAAATGTTTTTTGTTTTGGAAAATGCAGTTATTTTTCATTAAAATATTACCTATATTAACATAATGGGATTTTGAGTTTTAATGAATTAATAAATATGTTTTAAATGTATTTGGTTTTAATTTCTATAATGATAAATATTGATAAACAAAGCTCTTTGGGTCCTCACTAAGAGTGTAAAAAGACTGTGAAGTTTGAGAATCACATCTATAAAATATGATCTTTTTTTTTTTTTAAGATTTTATTTATTTATTTGAGAGAGAGAGTGAGAGAGAGAAAGAGCACAAGAGGGGGGAGCGGGAGAGGGAGAAGCAGACTCCCTGCTGAGCAGGGAGCCTGATGCGGGACTCGATCCCGGGACTCCAGGATCATGACCTGAGCCGAAGGCAGTCGCTTAACCAACTGAGCCACCCAGGCGCCCTATAAAATATGATCTTAAAGTGCTTTCATATCTCATTTAATCCTCCAACCAATGCTGTGAGTTGTAATGATAATACTTTTTATAGAATACTTCATATTCTCTGTGCCAGTCAGTGGTCTATGTGTTTTATGTACATTATTTCATTTAACCCTCGCAGTAGGTTTTGAGATAGTCCCTGCTTTCAGATGAACAAAGCAGGCACAGAGAAATTAATGTCCTCAAAGTCCCATAGAAACATGATATAGGATAAAATATGTAATATTACCAAAACTTATTTGACCATGAAACTTTTTTTATTTTAATGGAACAGTTGATTAGTGTGCCTTGAAATATGTTCTTGAAAATGCTGCAAGTAGGAGACCATCAAAGGGAAAAATAAATAAAAAGGCTAAATAATACTGAAAGGGTGATTAAAATGATAGAAAATGACAACTGGATTTGGCAGGATTGAAATCATTCGTAATCTTGAGCAGTTTCGTTGGAAAAGAGATAAAGCAGAAGCCTCCTTGGAATTGTTGGAGGAAAGAATGTGAGATAAAGTGGAGACAGGGAAAATGGGCTCTAATTTTGCTATGCAGAGGGTCCAGGTAAATGGAATTTTTTAGAAGGGAGATACTAGGGCATGTTTATACTAATGGTCATAATACAGTAGGATAAATAAAGGATGTTGAGAGACCATATACAGAGAGGAAGGGGAGTCTTTCCTATGTGTGTGTGTGTATACATAGTCATACACATATGTATACACATCTGAATCAGGAAAAGTTTCCTTCAAGAAATGACGTTTGAGGGGCAACTGGGTGACTCAGTCTGTTAAGTGTCTGCCTTCGGCTCAGGTCATCGATCCCAGGGTCCTGGGATCGAGCCCCGTGAGCCCCATGTCAGGCTCCCTGCTCACTGGGGAGTCTGCTTCTCCCTCTCCCCCCACTGTGCTCTCTCATGCGTGCTCAGTCTCTCTCGAATAAATAAATAAAATCGTAAAAAACAAAAAAACAAAAACATTTACTCTGCAGCATGGAGAAGGGGTTAGGGAAAGGCAAAAGACCAGTTGAAGCTGGATGGATTCGGAGAATCATTCCACTCTGCTAAGGGAAAAGGCTACAGAGTCTGGAGTACAGGGCACAGAACAATGACAGTGAGAGCTAGGAGAGGGGAGACAGTGGTCAATTTGAGAGATAATTATGTATATCCTTAAAAGCATTTAAGTATATATACATAATATATATATATACACATGTACATGTACACACATGTATGTAAAAAGCTTGTAATCATATATAACTTTTATAACTTTATTGGTATAAAATGTATATACACAGGCAATCACAACTCATTAAGTGTTGTGTGGCTTGTTGGATTTTTAGGGTGACCTGTCCATGAAACTTTCGCCCAGATTAAAAAAAAAAAAAAAAAAAAGAATATTACTAAGATCCCAAACTCCCTCTCCCTTGAGGCCCTCCCAGTCATTATGCCACTATCCCTAGTGAGAGCCACTGTCCTACTTGATACAATTAGATTAGTTGGTTATTGAGAATGAGGGACACAGTGAGGGAATCTTTTATTGATACATGACATACATAGAAAAGAGTGTAAAATTAGTAGTCTAGACTTGATGAATTTTTATGAAATGAATACCCAGGTAACGTTTGAGGTATAGAACATGTTTCTACCTAGAAAAGCCCATTAGAGATCCAGTGCCCAAAGTGTTTATTGCGATGTAGTCACATAGACACTCTCTGCCAAGCATATGTTAAAATTCTAGACTCCCAGAAGGGAGGCAGATGTTCAGTATAAATCATATTGTTCAAAAAAATAAATCATGTTGTTTGCACAGTCTAAGTACAATGAGCCACCTTATCAGTTAGGGAAAGTTTTATGTCAATATAGGGAACTGTTAACCAAGTTTCTTCCAGGCACCAGGCAAAAGGCCATCCTTACAAGCAGGCCTTTCTAACGATAGCAATCTCAGGCCTCCTGTATTAACTTTTTTTCTGCATAATCACCGTAGATTAGTTTTGCCTATTTTTTTAATGGCATCTGATTTCTTTTTTTTTTAAAGTTTATTTATTTAAGTAATCTCTACACCCAACATGGGGTTCAAACTCATAACCCGGAAATCAAGAGTTGCATGCTCTTCCAGGCGAGCCAGCCAGGTGCCCCAAGTTTTGTCTATTCTTGAACTTCTTATAAAAGGAATCATAGATGTACTCCTGGCTGATTTTACTCAGCATTACGTTTGTGGGATCTAGCTAGTTCATTCATTCCCATTGCCAAAGAGTGCCACTTTCTCATCAGCATTTGGTATTATCTCTTTTACATTGTGGTCATTCTTGAAGGTATGTAGTAATATTTTATTATAGTTTTAATGAGTATGTCCCTGATGACTAATGAGATTGAGCCCTTTTTTTTTCCATGAACGTTTTTTTCATGTGTATTGGCCATCTGGATAACCTTTTTCTTGTAAGTTACTTATTCAGATCTCTGGCCCATTTTTATATTGGGTTCTCTGGTTTATCTGTGGGAGTTCTAAATACATATTTTGGATAGAATCTATTGTTGGATATATGTATTGCAGATACCTTCTTCCATTTTATAGGTTGTCTTTTCACTCTTCAGTGGGTTCTCTTAATGAAGAAAAGTTATTAACTTTAAAGTAGCCAAATTAATTCATCTTTTGCTCTAGAGCTTGTGCTTTCTTTTGCCTTCTTTAAGATATCTTTGTCTATGCCAAGGTAATGGAGATAGTCTCCTGTGTTATCTTTTAGAAGCTTATTGTTTTACCTTCCATATTTAGATCTGTAGTGCACTTGGTACTTATTTTTGTGCACATGGTGTGAAAGTAGGAGTCAAGATTAATTTTTTTCAGGGCGCCTGGGTGGCTCAGTTGGTTAAGCGACTGCCTTCGGATCAGGTCATGATCCTGGAGTCCCGGGATCGAGTCCCACATCGGACTCCCTGCTCAGCAGGGAGTCTTCTTCTCCCTCTGACCCTCTTCCCTCTCCTGCTCTCTGTCTCTCATTCTCTCTCTCTCAAATAAATAAATAAAATCTTAAAAAAAAAAAAAAGATTAATTTTTTTCATATGGCCATCGAATTGACTCAGCACTGTGTATTGAGAAAAACTTTGTCCATAGCTCTCCGTTTTGTTTCATTGTTTATCCTGTGCCAGTACCACACACTCTTACTAAGCTTTATAATAAGTTTTAATATCTGATAGTGTAAGTCAGCTTATTTTTTTCAAGATTATTTTGATATTGGTCCTTTGAATTTCTATATAAAAAGTTTTAGAATTATCTTGTCATTTCTCCCTTTCTCTCTCTCCTTTTCACACATACACACAAAGAGACATGCACAAAAGAACTTTTTGGGATTTTGATTATATTGAATCAGTAAATCAATTTGAGGAGAATTAATATCTTTAGAATTCAGTGTACCAGTCCATGAACTTGTATATCCCTCCATTTATTAAAGTTATTTTAAATCTTTTTCAATTAGAGGGTCTTGCACATCTTTCACTAGATTTACTTCTAGGCATTCATATGGCAGACATAGATGTAGTTATTTGGGCTATCTGCCCAATCTATTCTTGATTGAATCTGAATGCTTGTGGTACCAGAAAGCTGTCTCAACTTAGTTCAGAGATAATAAAGATAGTAGTATTGTGTACGGAAGGTCTTCAGAGAGCTAAGAATTAAAAAACAAACAGCTGTAGCAGTATGGCAAATTATTTTTTAGTGAGACAGTTTCTGTACTAAATATTTGGATGTTGAAACATGAAATGTTTATGAAATCATAGTGCACAACTGTGTAAAAATATTAAAATATGGACATCTTAGGAATCATTACTGTGCAGTAATACTTCTTGGTTGAATGAAATGCTGTACAATTTAGGTGTGGTTTTAGTTTCAGTTAGATAATCAACATTTCACCATGGTTTTACATATTGAGAGTAGAAAGAATTAAGTGTCAGCGTGTGTGTGTGTGTGTGTGTGTGGAGGGGTGAACTGTAATATTAAGACAGAATATACTATGATGCGATTGTAGAGTGAATTATGTTTTCAAATTTGTGGCTATGACAGCATTTTTATTCCTAGAAACTTGAGGAATGAAGGAAAGAAAGATCTAGTTGTAAGCTTTAGCAAATTACTTAACATTTCTGTGCCTTCATTTCTTCATCTGCATACAGGGGATAACGTACCCTTTTGTAAAGGACTTAAAACAGTGTCTGGCTCATAGTAAGTGCTTAGTATGCATTGTCATCATTGTTGTCATTATTATTATTTATTTTTCTGCAGATCTGTAAACACCAAGAGGGCATGGACTTTGTCTTGTTCATTATCTTCCACACCTTCTGTGTACTAGATTGTGTAGGTACAATCCCTGCAGTCATGGAGCTTGTAATCTAGTCTGTACATATTGTAGATAATAAATCATGTTTATAATAAGGCAAATGAACACAGGCATCATGCTCCTGTAAGAAACTCTCATGATTTATAGAACATCTATTTACTGATTTTTTGCAGTGTTGTTTTATATCCTTGTTTAAGTTGAAATCCTGAGGGGAATGTTAGGCCGTGGTCTCATGGTTGTGCAACTTTTTGCTTGAACTACTGATAATTAAGTCCTCTCTGGTGGTAGGATGTCCTGGGAATTGAAAGACTCAGATTTAAATTCTAGTTTTACTGCAGATTTTGTGCATGACTCTGAGCGAGTTACTTCTTAACCTTGTCTGTAATTGAATGTACTAAATGATATCTAAGATTTCTTCTAGCTCTCATTTTGTTATCAGTCAGCTTTTCCAAACTACGTTCTGCAGGGAGAGGAGAGCAGGAATCCATTGTCTATAATATATATTTGCCTTATAGCTGAATGCTGAAATAAAAATGTTGAGCTCATATTTCATAATTGTATTTTGGTTTTATTTATAGATGCCAGAAGTGGGTGGAGAATTGTAGGAGAGCAGACTTAGAAGATAAAACACCTGATCAACTAAATAAACATTATCGATTATGTGCCAAACACTTTGAGACCTCTATGATCTGTAGAACTGTAAGTAATAGAAGGGCTTGAGTTGTTGTTTTCTCTCTCACTCAGTATCTGGTTGGAAATGTAAATATTTAATAATGCTGGAGTGTATCCTTGGACCCCACCACTTTTTTCAAAGTTGAAGACAAATTCGGAGCTAATTGGTATTCTTTTGTTCTTAAAAACCCTGGATTTTTTTTAACCCCCCCTGTTTCTGATGCCCCCGTCCTACTCACCAGAGGTTGCCACTTTTACATTGCTTAATGCAGCCTTCAGAAAATTTTGGATATTAAAGTGTTTGTTTAAGGTAGAGGTTGTGTTTTTATTTGGAGCAACTTCTCCAGAGCTTTTTTTATGAGTGAAATCTTCATTGAGAAATGGAGCTCTTTGTTTTCATGTTTCCATATGTACTGTTAGAACCAACCCTTAATTTTTATGTGCAAGTTACAAGAAGCAAATCATATATTTAATGTGAAAAAAAATTTCCATCAGTAATTTTCAATTTCATATCAAGACCTGGGTCTCTCACCCTTGCTACTGTTAACTGTGTGAATTTGGCCATGTCACTTTCCCTTTCTGGGCCCCAAATTCTAATAAGGAGATTAAACCACATAATTCCTGAGATCTTAAGATTTTTAACCCTCTGTGATTCTGTTGTTGCTGTGACTTGTAAGAGACACAAATAGGGCAGATTTGATCGAAATGAAGCAGACTTGAAACACTTTAAAAATTAGTTAGGAAGACAGTTTTGTAAATAATATATTCTTGTTTAGGTATAACTAATGTATCATCTCAGATATTGGGATAGACATAAACTTGATTTGAAGATACACTATATATTGTTATGCAGCAATTTATTTTGATATTTTTTTCAGATACATTTTGCAGAGGCATCAGAAAACTAAAGAATGATTGGGTTATTTTATTTCTCAAAATTAATTGAAGCAGATACTTGTGAAGTCATTGGGAGGTGAGCCAATTCCGGTTCAACAGTTTAATCACAAATATTTGAGGGATATTTTTGCCTTGCTTTGTTAAGAGGGTAATAATGATCAACCAAAATAAGGGATTTCATATGTTTAAAAGGCAAACTATTTTTATGTTCTTGACATTAAGTAAAAATATCCCAAATTATTTTAAATATACAAGCCATATGCATTTTTATTTTAGTAATAAATATGGTCTATTTATTAGACAATTCCAGTAAGATTAATATGAGAAATGTAAAATTATAGTTCACTCATATTCTTGTTTAGTCAGAGCATAGGACAGAAAGATGAGCTATTTTTGCTTTTTAAATTTCCACATGATTCTTCAGTCTTGAATAAGTTAATGCAAATACGAGAAGATGTTCTTTCTACACATGTAGAAGAAGATACTCCTATTAAAAACCGGCTTATATGATATCTATATCCAAATGTTTGAGAGTTTTGACTTTATTAGTTTGGCATTGAAGGTTTCATCAGTAAACATTCATGGCTACTTCACCCAAAGCCAAATACTATCTTTGATGCTAGAGTAAAATCACTGCTTTATGCTCAAACCTTAGTTCAGCAGTTAAAGATTAAATCTTGATACTGAGTTAAAACTGTCATGCACGTAAATTGAATATAGCTCTTTTTTGCATGTGAACTTATAAATCAGTATTTATAAAAAGTAACATGTTTTTAATTCATGTTCTGTTTTTTGGTCTGTAATATCTTTATAGCAAATTAATTTGATTCGAATTTAAGAAATGCATTAAGAATGTTTTATCCCTCCTCTCCTTATTTAATAATTGGTAAGATATCAAGAGTTGACTGTGTATGTTGTGACATGTTTGTTTGCTAAGCAGGAAAGATGCGGTGTTTGGGGTACAGTATCGTTTTTGCTCCCTTCAGTGATTGTGTCCCTAATCAATCTCTGATTGAAAATTCCTAGTAGACTCAGGATAATTGGCCCAGCACTAGAAGCTGAGTGTCATTAAGAAATAGATTAAAAAAAAAAAGTTTTCTTCTTTCTGTTTTCTATGAGGCATAGGGTTGAACTGGAAAATATTGAATCTGAATAGAAATACTTCCCAAATGTGTTTAGCAACTCTTGAAATAAAACCCAAGATAGTGTGTTCCCTTTAGTTACATATTTTTTTCTTCATATCATCCTAACCTTCCTTCCCTGGGTGAAAAAAATATAGTTGTTATTTTTGTTTGGCATATACTTTGAACATGCTTTAATAGTCAGCTTTGAAACAATCACTGTTCCTGAGAAAGCTTTTTAAAAAGAAGAGTGTTTGTCTTAATCAGTGCAGACCTGTGAAGAAATTAAAGGCACTGTTTCCTTGGACTAGCTGAGGGGAATGTATGCAGTTATTCATCTGTTACTCTTCCTGTTAATAAACTTCTTGTCCCTACCTGACCTCTGGGTTGGCTATTGAAGACTGTCAACATCTAAGTATGCATCCAGCTTCTAGCCAGGTTGGATTAGGTTAACAGGAATTAGAATAGAGAATAGTCATCCTTCAGTGATAAGAACATTAGAATTAGAAATTTAGAAATACCTAGTTCAGTGTTTGCAGAAGTCCAATTAGGTATATCACGGTTATGAATGAATTCAAGTGGCACATGAGTCAATTTTTATTTTAGGAGTTTCAACAGTATGTGTTAAAAAATATAACTAGCTAGGGGCGCCTGGGTTGCCCAGTCATTAAGCATCTGCCTTCGGCTCAGGTCGTGATCCCGGGGTCCTGGGATCGAGCCCCACATCGGGCTCCCTGCTCCGCGGGAAGCCTGCTTCTCCCTCTCCCACTCCCCCTGCTTGTGCTCCCTCTCTCACTGTCACTCTGTCAAATAAATAAGTAAAATCTTTAAAAAGATATATATATTAATTTATATAATTATAAATTATAATTTATAAATTATTTATAATAATATTTGATATTATTGATATTGATCAATATCATCAAAATCATGATTTTGTAGTTTGTATTGCCTAAGACAATTCTAACTCATTAAAAATGAGTGGATTATATAAAAGTGCAGATAATGGTATGCAAGTATTATCATTAGTATATGAATAATTTCATTTTGGGAAATATTGGTCTAGTTCAATACTTGAATTTTATTCAGAAGAGGAAACTGAGGTCCAAAAAGGGAAAATACTTGGCTAGGATCTCATAGTGAGTAACTGGTAGAGTTCGGACTAGTTCCTAGGTCTCCTGGGTCCCACACAGTCCAATATTATTTCACTATACCTGATGCTTCTCAGTAATAGTAGTGAAAGTGGAGTGAACAACAGGTAAAGAAAGGAAGAATTATTAAGAACACACAAAGCAATAGATGGAGAAACTTTTGTGCCTACTGTAGATTTGGTGGGCTCATGGAAGGGCAGAACAGACAAAGTCACTGGGAGGATGAATTAGAAGTATATATGCAAGATGCAAATACATTTTATTTTTTATGTCTACCGTCAGTTCCGTTCCTTTTTGAAAATAGATTGCCAGAAGGGCAAAGACAAAAATTGAGTTAGAAATAATAAGCTAATCTGGATTGACATCATCTTTCTGCACGTCTCTACACTTTAGAGCTGGAGTTGAAGGAGTACTGGGGAAGTCATTAACATAGCATTTTCTTTATGTGTAATAATACATTCTTACAGACTGTTTCTGAATTAACACATTTTTCTTTTTCAGAGTCCTTATAGGACAGTTCTTCGAGATAATGCAATACCAACAATATTTGATCTTACCAGTCATTTGAACAATCCACATAGTAGACACAGAAAACGAATAAAAGAATTGGTATGTCAGTGTGCTTTTGGCTTTCCCACCCCCCCATAATACTGTGACATCAAATATAGATGCATTCATGTTAAAATTGAACCCAAGTTACTCTCTATTTCAAAGGTAGCATGGGAAGTGAATGCTGTGGTTATTGAAGTAGCATGGATGTGAGATGATCAGTTCTTAAATTGGAAAGTCTTTCTCAAATTTAGCCCATTGATACTCATTGACTTGGGGCAAAATATGCTTTCAGTTATAGACCACTAGCACATTCCCTTCCTGGGAAGAAAAAAAAACAAAAAACACTACCTTTTCTTTTATAGTAAGGAAAGTGGAGCTGAGGGATATTTCCAGAATTCAGCACAAAGGGATAAAGAAAGGGAAAGTATAAAAGTTAAGACATGGATACTTTTACCTAGAAGTAATGGTTCTAGCACTATTAAGTACTGACAGGGTTAGAAAAAACTTTTAAATCTCTGTATATGGCATCATTTATACATGTTTTTATATTCCTTTGATACTCTTTAGTTCTAATGATTGAAACCTACCTGTTTTTTTGTTGACATTAGGTGAACAGCATTAAATTGCTGAGACTCCCCAGTCCATGACTTTCTGTCATTGTTGCCACCAGCAAGACCTTTATTTTTTTTTTCTTCCTCCTTCCACTATTGCCATTCCCATTTCCTCTCCTCCTTTTGCTAGTGTATTTAATATTTTTCATTTCATTCTGCCTCCTATGTGCTTTTTAAAGCAACATTTATCTAATTTTCTTCATTTTTTCTGTTTCTGTGTTTACCTTTCATATTTACATCTTTGATCCGTTTGGAGTTTGTATGTCTTTATTACCATAGCTTTATAATGTATCTTACTTTCAAATACAGGGATTTCTTAACTCTTCTTTTTCAAAATTGTCTTAGCTATTTGTGGACCTTTATCCCACCAGATGAATTTGAGAATTCTTTTGTCTTATATAAATTGTATGGGGATTTTCATCATGAATGTTTTGAATTACCATCTTTGCAATATTAATTAGACCTATCCATAAACAGAAAAAAACGGCTATCAAGTAATAGCAATCATTGACAAAACTAAATACTAGTTCTTTGAAAACACTATTAAAATACTTTTAGGGGCACCTGGGTGGCTCAGTCGTTAAGCGTCTGCCTTTGGCTCAGGTCATGATCTCAGCGTCCTGGGATCGAGCCCCTAGTCAGGCTCCCTGCTCAGTGGGGAGTCTGCTTCTCCCTCTGCCCCCGCCCCAGCTCGTGCTCTCTCAGATAAATAAATAGAATCTTTAAAATAAATTAAAAATTAAAAAACTTTTAAGAATGCATAAAGTAAAAAATTTGAAATAACTTCAGGGTTTTTGCTGCAGTTCTTTAAAAGAGAACAATATGTATATTCTTCCTTAAATTACTTCCTAAATACACTGTGGTTATTGTTGGTATAGATTATGTATTCTGGTTGGGATTGTTTCTAGCAATTTTGAAGACCCCTTTTTATTAATCCTAATAGTCCACCAAGTTTTCTATGTAGTTGATTGTATCATCCTCCAAATTTGCCTCTTCTTCCAATCCTTATAATTTAAAATTTTTCTGTTGCCTGTGTTACTGTTTAGTAACTACAGTTACTACACCCCTAAGAGTGCTGTGTTGAACAGTCTCAGGAATGTCACAGCTGGTACATTTGTCTTGTTGCATTAAGTGTGACATTTGTTGTTGATATTGTTAGATAATTTTTATCAAGTTAAGGAAATTCCTTTTATTCTCTTTTAGTCCTCATATTCAAAATTTTTATCATAACTTGTTGAACTTATCAGAAGATTTCACTGCATCTGTTGAGTAGAAAAGTTCACGATTTTTTTTAAGGCAGTCAATGACATTGATGGGTTTTCTGATGTTGAACCGTCTTTGCATTCCTGTGATGAACCCTAATTGATTGCAGTATATCTTCATTTGTTTGATTTAGTTGGTTAATATTTTATTTAGGATTTTGCATTTATCATTTTAAGTGTTGTCCTGTAATTTTCTTTTTTCTTGTACTCCTATTATCCAGTTATGGTATCAAGGTTCTATTAGCCTTATAAAATTAGTTGGATAGCTTTCCTTTTTTTCTCTCTTAATTTTTCTAGAGAAACTTGTATAAGGTGTATACCATCTGCCCTTGAAAGTTAAACCATAAAACCATCAGAGGGCTTGGGGTGTGTGAGGGAATATTTTAATTGCCATTTTGATTTATTTATTGGTTTTCTCTTCTTGTGTTTCATTTGTTTTCAAGAGTTCATGAACTGCATCTAGGATTTTGGAATGCTTGTTTTTTTCTGACCCTAAGATTATTTTAATAGTCTTTGCAAAGAAATAGTAGTTACTTTTATTAATGATTGCTGTACGTGTGAGCTATTTTATCGGTTTCTTCTTGATTTGAGGGATTTACTTTTTAGCTCTTTTTCTGGCTTCTTGAATGTTTAGCTCATATTTATGTATATTCAAGGCTGTAAATGTCTTAAGTGTGTTTTAGCTGTATCCCACAATTTTAGACATGTAATGCTTTCATTGATTAGCTAGAAGTGTTTTGTAATCCCCTATTTCTTTAACATAGGATTATTTTTCTTTTTAGTTTCCAGGCATGGGTTTATTTTTTAAAATCATATTGTAGTTTTTATTTGGAGTGTTATTATTAAGTGATACATAGAGGATATATACAGTCTGTGTGATACTGATTCTTTCTAGTTTTTGCATCTGTTATTGCTATTGAAGTATGATGCTAGCCTGATTCTTGCTTCTTTTTAGATGATCTGCTTTTCTCACTCAAAGTCTTTAGTTTTTTTCCTTTATATTTGACATTTTAAATTTTGCTAAACTGGGTCTAGATGGTTTTTTTAATTATCTGGATTTACATCTTTAAGTTCTGCGAAATCCTCAGTTTTTATTTCTTCATGCATTTCTTTCCCTCTATTTATTTATTTGTTTTTCTGGGACTTCTCATAGATGAATGCTGACACTCCACAACAGTCCTCCACATCAGCGTTCTTCTTAGTAATATGTACCAGGGCTGAGGCACTCGGCCACTTCCCACCCTGTAGCTTATCATTTCCCTGTATTCCGCCCCTTGGGAACCTCAGATACCTCACTGCAGACATACTCTTCCAGATCTGCCATCCTTGCAACTGCAGCTCACAGGATAAGGAGGGAATGTTCCAGATTGGCTAGCCTGTTGACATTTCTTGTTAGCAGTATCGTGTTCCCATGCTGCCTAGCAGGTACCCTGCTAACTCCATATGTCACTGGTACTGCTGCTTGCCTGCCCCAGAATAGTGATGGGGTGGCTTGTGATTTAAGCATTGTGGGGGGTTAGAGGGAGAGAAAAGGATACAACTGGGAAGTCCTTCCTCTGTCTAACCCTGTATGTGTGTGCCACTTGGCCCTCTATGCTGTGTGCATCCATTTCTCTCTTTTCCATACTGGTACTGCGTTACTCTCTGCTTCCCAGGGATTTTTTCATAGCTTTTATGTTAGGTTCTGGGATCCAACAACTCTCTCTTACATGGCATACCCCAGGATTGGATTGAGGGGGACATGATTTGTGACCCCTTGGAATGCCCATCCTATACTTTCATGCCTTTTATTAGCCAGCAAACACTTGTAACCCGAAGTTATGATGATTTAAGTATAAAGTAAGTTAAACAATGTATTCTTTGCTCTCCAGTATTTTATTATGAGCTTGGAGTCATTAGTAAATTATACTTCTGGTTTTTCTGGTCATCTCTATGTTTGAAGAATGTTTTCCTTATAAGGAATCTATGCTCTTGAAGGAATTAAATTTGAGTCAAGATATGCTTTTTACTTATGAGTCTACAGTGATGTGCTAGAGTTCAGTTTTCTTAAAGATTTTTTTTCTTTTTTCTTGTCATTTAGAGTGAAGATGAAATCAGGACACTGAAACAGAAAAAAAGTAAGTGATAGTATTAATGACTCAACTTCTGAATGCCTTTTAAAAAGGCCTTGACCTGGTAAGGACAAATAATTATGTTTTATGTCCAAAACCTGCCGTGAGAATGATGTAAGCATGTGGTAGGCATTGTCCCGTGGTCTGGAATTGTCTGTGAGACTAAAGTGTTAGTTTAGTTTCTTGATTGAGTGCTACTGTGTCATACACTTTGCCTTCTCCCCACTAGGGCTGTGCTCTTGGTGTGGTAGGAGTGGCAGGCACACAGAGTGTCCCAGGGTAGGGAAGGAGAGGCAGCGGGAAGGACAAGAGCAGAATCTTCGTCCACCCAATGTGTGGTGCATAATAAGTTCTTGATACATTTTTAAGGAATAAATGCTGTGGGAACCTTAGCCTAATAGAGAGTAGGAGTCAGAAGCCTTTCTGCAGGTACTGATAGCTGACCTCTGTCACCAAAGAATGAGGACGAGAAGTTGTTTTTGTTTTGTTTTGTTTTGTTTTGTTTTTGGCAAAACATTCATTTAATCGTGAAATGTAGACAATCAGAAATAGATGGATGTAATGGTATGAAGGAAAAGAGCATATCAAGACTCTTCCACTTTTATTAAAGGTTTTGGCGATGAGAACTTCATAAAATCTCATGAAATTCTATTTGCTATATAATAAACATCTACTTCTGAGTAGGAGACATATGCCATATTATAGCAACCATTTTAATGTGTAAAATAATTCTGAATTCTTACTATAAAAATATTTGGCTAAAATATGAAACATCTTTGCAGTAAAACTGACAATGCAACCTAAGTTAAGATTTCAGAAATGTCTCCTGGAAAAAATGGGCATGTTTTCTTTTGCCAGATAAACTCTCAACAGTGAAAGTTAAGGTGCCATAAATTAGACAGAGCTGGAAAGCAACATCATCTTAGAACAGTATGCAACATGGACTTCCCTCCTTGTCAAACAGACAACCACTTAACGACAATGACTTATTAAGTTGTTTTTGTTCTTGACAGTGATTGCTGTTATTCCTCCTTTCTTTGTCCCTTCCTACTACTGTGTTGCTATTATTATTAATATAAGTCTTTATGTCTGCTCTGTGCCAAGTCTTTATTCTAAGTGCTTTTCTTAATTGATTTAATTCTCACAGTAGTCCTGAGGTAAGTACTATTATTTTCCATCTCTGTAGATGAGGAGACCTGGAGTCAGGCAAAGGAGGAAAGAGTATTCTGTACAGAAGTAGAGTGGCTTGAAGCAGGGTGCTGGATTTGGGAAATTATACTCATTTTGTTGTTGGAGCTTCTACTGTTCCATGAAGGTTAGAAAATGAGCCTAGGGGGGACCACGGGGTCCAGGACTTGCAACATTGTGTGTATGACAGCGGGCAGGGCACCAACCTCAGAGCCTCGGTTTTCCTATCCAAATACAAAGAGATCAGGCTGATATGTCTAGTAGTCTAATATTAGCCTTAAAAATTGCCTGAATATACTCTACATTTTATTGGCTTGTAGAACTCTCCTCTTCCATATAAAAGTGTAGCTTAATTTCACAGAAACTGCATCAGCATGGACCTTGGAGCCAGCCAGGCTTGGATTTGAATTTTATCTCCATCCTTCTAACCACATCTATAACCCTGGGCAATTACTTACTTTCCTCAATTTGTCAAATGGGGTTGATAGCACCTGCCTGTAGAGGGAGTAATGTGATAAATATAAAATGCCAACACAGTGCCTCAATAAATAATAGTTCTCTTCCTTTTCTTTTTTCTGAGGGCACAGACTGTTACTGCTCTGTGTATGTTTTATGTGATGTGCCTTGTTAAGTTTGTAAGAAATCATTTCTCTCTTACAGCATTTACGTGTAGGATTAAAATATATCTGTATATGGTTTTTTGTCTCCTCTAGAGTGTGTCTTATTGTAACCTCTGTATCCTAGTCTGTGGTCCAGTAGGTGCCTGGTGAATGTTGAATGGATGAGTTTGTGAATTTTAAATATTTAACCAGTCAAAAATATAAATTTTTGTTGTTTGTATGGTTCCTCATGAGCCTGTTTATAAAATTAATTCTTTGTTTTCCAGTTGATGAAACTTCTGAACAGGAACCAAAACATAAAGAAATAAATAACAGCAATGCTCAGAATCCCAGTGCAGAAGAAGGGGGTGAAGAACAGGATGAAGACATTTTACCTTTAACCCTTGAAGAGAAAGAAAACAAGGAATACTTAAAATCTTTATTTGAAATTTTGATTCTTATGGGAAAACAAAACATCCCTCTGGATGGGCATGAAACTGATGAAATCCCAGAGGGTCTGTTTACTCCGGATAACTTCCAAGCACTGCTGGAGTGCCGGATAAATTCTGGTGAAGAGGTTCTGAGAAAGCGCTTTGAGACAACAGCAGTTAACACATTGTTCTGCTCGAAAACACAGCAGAAACAGATGCTAGACATCTGTGAGAGCTGCATTCGGGAGGAGACCCTCAGGGAAGTGAGAGACTCCCACTTCTTTTCCATCATCACTGATGACGTAGTGGACATAGCAGGGGAAGAACACTTGCCTGTGTTGGTGAGGTTTGTTGATGAATCTCATAACCTGAGAGAGGAATTTGTGGGCTTCTTGCCTTATGAAGCTGATGCAGAAATTTTGGCTGTAAAATTTCACACTACGATAACTGAGAAGTGGGGGTTAAACATGGAGTATTGTCGTGGCCAGGCTTACATTGTGTCCAGTGGATTTTCTTCCAAAATGAAAGTCGTTGCTTCTAGACTTTTAGAGAAATATCCCCAAGCTGTCTACACACTTTGCTCTTCCTGTGCCTTAAATATATGGTTGGCAAAATCAGTGCCTGTTGTGGGAGTATCTGTTGCGTTAGGAACAATTGAGGAAGTTTGTTCTTTCTTCCATCGATCTCCACAATTGCTTTTGGAGCTTGACAATGTAATTTCTGTCCTCTTTCAGAACAATGAGGAAAAGGGTAAAGAACTGAAGGAAATCTGCCATTCTCAGTGGACAGGCAGGCATGATGCTTTTGAAATTTTAGTGGACCTCCTACAAGCACTTGTTTTATGTTTAGATGGTATAAATAGTGATACAAATATTAGATGGAATAACTATATAGCTGGTCGAGCTTTTGTACTCTGTAGTGCAGTAACAGATTTTGATTTCATCGTTACCATTGTTGTTCTTAAAAATGTTCTATCTTTTACAAGAGCCTTTGGGAAAAACCTTCAAGGGCAAACCTCTGATGTCTTCTTTGCAGCCAGTAGCTTGACTGCAGTGCTGCATTCACTAAATGAAGTGATGGAAAATATTGAAGTTTATCATGAATTTTGGTTTGAAGAAGCCACAAATTTGGCAACTAAGCTTGATGTTCAGATGAAACTCCCTGGGAAATTCCGCAGAGCCCAGCAAGGTAACCTGGAATCTCAGCTCACTTCTGAGAGTTACTATAAAGAAACTCTAAGTGTTCCAACAGTGGAACACATTATTCAGGAACTGAAAGATATATTCTCAGAACAGCACCTCAAAGCTCTTAAATGCTTATCTCTTGTACCCTCTGTCATGGGACAGCTCAAATTTAATACATCGGAGGAGCACCATGCTGACATGTACAGAAGTGACTTGCCCAATCCCGACACACTCTCAGCTGAGCTGCATTGCTGGAGAATCAAGTGGAAACACAGAGGGAAAGATATAGAGCTTCCATCCACCATTTATGAAGCCCTGCATCTACCAGACATTAAGTTTTTTCCTAATGTTTATGCATTGCTAAAAGTCCTATGTATTCTTCCTGTGATGAAGGTTGAGAATGAACGCTATGAAAATGGGCGAAAGCGTCTCAAAGCATACCTGAGGAACACTTTGACAGACCAAAGGTCAAGTAACTTGGCTTTGCTTAACATAAATTTTGATATAAAACATGATCTGGATTTAATGGTGGACACATATATCAAACTCTATACAACTAAGTCAGAGCTTCCTACAGATAACTCAGAAACCATTGAAAATACCTAAAAGACTTTTAAAGTAGGCTTTCTCTTATGTTTGATATTTGGAAAAATCTGTAAGAAATTTGAAAACATCTTACAGAAAAGCTGTCAGGTGTATGTAGGCCACTTAATCACTGAATATCTTGACCTGTCGACCTCTCATTGAGTACATTAGCCATTGATAATCTGCCAATTTAAATGGCCCCTGTTTAAACTCTCATGCTTTGGAGACATACCTGTTCCAGAAGATAGCATTGAAAGTGCCACATTACACTTCTGTGGGATCTCTGCTAATGGCACTTGGGAATTGTTTTAGTTAAGTCATTTTAGATAAAACATTTATTGTCACTGGATCCAATTGTCTGGTATTGAGTTATCAGTTCTTAGAAGATAAAGATTTTGAAGAGGTATGGGAGGAAGGAGTACATTTTATAAAATGTTACAATGAAGCTCAGAGTGACCTTTGAATAGTAGGAGTGTTAGTATGTTAAAAATCTGTAATGGACAGTTAAGGGAGTTACCAGACAGAGAGAGAGAGGAAACACGTGAGCTTGCCAGGCAAGGATTGCAGTAGAGATTTTGTCTTTATCAAATAAACTTAAAGGAACAAGTTACAGTTAAAGTTTGAATGGGAGAGCCTGCCATTGTTGTTCCACATTGGATTGTTGCTGTTTACATTCCTTTGTTGAGCCTACATCTTCATAAGCTCTTCAGCAAGTGTATGTAGAACACCTACGTCTTCATAAGCTTTTTAGCAGGTATATGTTGAACACCTCTGTTCATGGTCAAGACAGGATCAGAGGCCATGGATACTGACAACTGATTTGTCTGTTCTCCTCCTTTTCCATGACTATATCTACTGCCTCGTCTTGATTTATAAACAAAACCTGGAAAACCTACAAAAATAAGTGTTTTGTGGTTTATCTAGGAATAATACAGAAAATATTGCTGTTATTTTTGGTGAAGAAAATCAATTTTGTATAGTTTATTTCAACCTAAATAAAATGTGAATTTTGTTTAAAGTTCAGGTACATTATTTTTGGTGGGGGACAAAATGGATTCTTGTGGTAAATTCTTTTTCCAAAATATCACCTTCACAATTGAAGGTGGCTTTTTGGGGGCTTTTTTTGGGGGGGGTGGTGGCATATGTTTTACTACTTGGGGTATATAAAAGACATTTTAATTAAGAAATTTCTAAATAAGGTTTATCTAACTGATGTGTTTTAATATTATGTGCTGTATGACCCCGTTACAAATTTTCAAGGTTTGTGTAATTGTTGATAGCTAAAATGTAAACAAATTAATATAATTGCCGAGATGTCATTGAATTATTTTATGTTGGGATATGTTAGTGTTACTTGAGTTTCAGAAAACAGGATGGGGTGCATTTATAGAGTGCAGGTCTTAATGATAGCTGGCAGTGCATTTCCCTGTCAGGGACAAGGCTGGCCGATGTGTCAAATCAGGACACATTACTCATTCATGTTATGAAAAAGATAACAGAGTTTATCTTATAGCCAGAGCTCTAAGAGGTGCCTCTGTCTTTGGCAGAAAGAACTGATCAGATTCATGGTGACAGGATGACAATAAAGGAGACAGGGCTGGCCTTTTAATACCTGCTTCTAGTTTTTAGGACACTTAAGAGTGGTGTGATCTTGGGCCCCTGGGTCGGGCTCAGTCGGCTGGGCGATCTGAGTTGGGCATCGGACTCTTGATCTCAGCTCAGGTCTTGATCTCAGGGGTGTGAATTCAAGGCCTGCATTGGGGGTGGGGGGAGTGGTGTGATGTTGGTAGAATATTTGACCTGGGTGTGTTTCCTCAGCTATTAAAAAAAAACACAGGTTGCACTATGAAGAGTAGATACTTTATCATCAATTACCTATGACTGCTTAACAACATTCCAGAACTTAGTGGCTTAAAAAAAGTTTATCATTTCTCAGTTTTGTGGCTTGGTTGAATGGTTCTTTTGCTAGTGTCATATGGGCACTCTGCATTCAGCTGGCCGACTGGCTGGGGGCGGAGTGGAACAGCTGGGCCTCTGCATGTGGTCTTTTTGTCTTGGGCTTAGGGCATAATGCTCTCGGAGTACCAAGAAGGCAGAGGCAGTAGCTTCAAAGCCTGAGCTCAAGAACTCACAGACCATCACTTTCACCACATTGTTTTGGTCAAAGCAAGTCATAAGGCTGGCCCAGATACAAGGGATGAGGAAACAGAAGCCTCATCTTGATGAGAGGAGCTGCAGAATACAGCCCTGTTTGCTGTTCACCATAATAATGTATGCAAAACAGTCCTGCAACTAGCATTGGGTAAGCTTTTAAGATGCCCATCATTTGTTTTTATAATCTGTGTCTATTCTCTAAATTGGTAATTTATTGAAAACCCCCAAACCTTAACTTATTAAGGCATTTTCACAAACTGATATTTGAAGATAGATTGAGTCGTTGGTGGTCTCCCCACACATAAAACAAATTGTCGCTTTTGCAAGATTAGTTAGAAAGTAGTAGGTGTTGTGACTGTTTATTCCACAAATATTAGATGAACGCCTACTGTGTGCCAGGTTTAAGTGCTGGCACTAGCAGGTGCACTTTCTTACTAGAGCTTAAAGTCTTGAGTTGGCCCTTGGACTACAATTGTACTTACTTGTAACTACACATACACACACTTGGTAGAGTTAAGTGAATCAAATTTACTAAAATTAAAAAGACATATAGGGTATCTATAAAAGCCTATGCAGTTTAAAAAAAGGTTCTATGTTAAATCTAAACAGTTTGTGAAATATACTAGAAAATAGATTTAAGACTTAGCAAATCTAACTGGAGAAAGGTTTGCTTTTGACATATCCACTCTCATTTTTGGGAAAGGAAAGTTACACAGTTGAAGCCTAACATAGGATTTGTTACCTGAAAAATAAATGAGAACAAATGCTTATAAGTAATTTTGTGTAATTTATATTTAATTCCTAACAAAAACCCTGAGGTAAATAGTAAGTGATTGAGTTGAAAGAGACCCCTCTTGAGGCAAGTTCCTCTTCAGTAACTTAATTGGATCTGGTTTTTATTTCATTTTAGGGACAGCGACTTTTAAAGTGCCATTTAAAGTGAGTGATTCAGGGTGGGAGGATGGGTTAGCCTGGTGATGGGTATTAAAGAGGGCACGTTCTGCATGGAGCACTGGGTGTTATACGCAAACAATGAATCATGGAACGCTACATCAAAAACTAATGATGTAATGTATGGTGATTAACATAACATAAAATAAAGTGAGTGATTCATAAAACAGGAAAATTGTACTTGCAGTGTTTATTAATATTTTTTAGAGTTTACAGAGCACTTTGAATATATCATTCAAGTTCTCTGAAAAACTCAAGCCACTATTATCCCCATTTTTCAGTTGAGAATCGAGCTCACAGAGGTAAATGAATTGCTCCAAATTATATAGCTAGTAAGTGCCAGAGCCAGGTACTTCAGTCCTTCGATCTTAAAATTGATTATGAAAGCCACTTCATTCTTATGGTTTATAAAAGAAATATTTGCTTTAAGAATAGGCTCCTTTTATGTTCCTGCTTTATCCATTGCCAGCTTTCAGCACAGCATCTCTAGAATGTGCTCATTATAGTCCATGTGGATTCTTTGGGGGGGAAAAAAAAAAGCCTGAAACTTCTGAGACTTTACAAACTGGGTGTAGAAATGCTGCCACCTTTGTTTGGCTGCCAAGACACTACCACAAAGGACGTAGATCCAGGTCCATTTTATTTCACGAGAGTGGGTGCAGCTGTCTTCTTCCTGTAATCAAATGCTTCCTCTGTAGCCAGCTTTTTGTGGCCAGAAAAAGCAAAGTAATTTTTAGTACAGATTAGCATAAAAATCTCTATTAGATTGGTTTCAGGAAACAATTACTAGCTTAGAAACAATAAGTGGTGATCTATAGGTTGGTTAAAATGGCAGTTAATTTCCAGAGTTTAAAATGCCCTTTATTTCTAGCTGTGAATACTATATAAGTAGAATACACTACCTGCCACTGTATTTGGGTTCATAAATTATTTGGACAGGGTGAACAACAGACTTCAAAACTAAGTAGAGGTAGTAAATCTGCCCTTTTTAATGAGTTTGAATTTATAGTAGTAGTTTAAACATCTGGAAGTTTAAAGTCCTAATTCATTCCAAATGTTCAACAAGGATATATTGCAAAGAGGATATTGTAATTGGAGGATCAAGAAAACTATTGACTCAATCTGAAGCCTTCCTGATTTTCTGTATATACATTAATCACTTAAAACTTGAGAGGCTGACAGTTCAAAAACAGTAGAGATGGACCCAGATATCTAAGTTGGCATGCTTATAGAAGAGTAACTTTTTAAAAGAGGGCATAGTTACAATAAGGGTAAGGTTTAAGTGCTGTTAACATAGCTAAGATACAGCCAGATAGGGCTGCTATGTTCTGTGCTTATGGGTATGTGGTGGGTTTTTTATAATTGTTCTTAAAACTGGACTGAGGGGAGTCAAACCTTGTGACTTAGAAACTGTAATTTTGATTAATGGATCTTGTAGTCCAAGAATCTGGTCTGCAGCCAGCACCCAGCATGAGACCAAGCATTCATTTAGTGCACACTTACTGAGTCCCTACTGGATGTTTGTTAGGTGTTGGTTTGATTTTCCTACAGCAAAAACAGTTGTGGTAGCAGGAGGAGTGCTCATCATTGTGGTAGCTGCTGCAAATAATGCTCACTGCATGTGAGGTGCTGTGCTAACGCACTTTACCTGGATTGTCTTGTTTAAAATTACCTACCCTGTGAAAAAGATAGTATCTCCCCTTTTTTTTCAAGTGAAAACCTAAGAATTAGAAGGTCATCATCTAGTTAAAGTTGGAACCAGGATTTTAGCATGAGGTAAAGATTTATGAATCTAATTTGTTGTCCCTTGTATTTGCTTTTCATGCTAATTTCAAATACTGTCTTGAATGCCTGTAGTGGTCAATCTGTTTAGCCCCAGGCATGAAGCTAGGTGTCATGGATATAAAGATGAATGAGGTGGAGCCCATGCCATGGATGCCAGGGTAAATAATGTTGAGCCCATACTTTAGTGAGCTGAGTCACATGGGGAAGCCAGACCTGCAAGTCGGGATCTGCCAGGAACTGGGCTAGAGGTAGAGTATCGGTATAAGATCCTCCCAACCAGGGCACTTTTGAGAGTATAAGGAAGTCCTTTTACTAGTTATGCCAGAATGGGGTGCCTGGGTGGCTCAGTAGGTTAAGCGTCTGTCTTTGGCTCAGGTCATGATCCCTGGGTCCTGGGATCGAGTCCTGCATCGGGCTCCCTGCTCAGCGGGAGTTTGCTTCTCCCTCTGCCTCTCTCTCTCTGTCTCTTATGAATAAATAAAATCTTTAAAAAAAAATAGTTATGCCAGAGTAACATAAACCGGGACTATCCAGAGCAAACCAGGACTTACAGTCACCCTTGCTAGAGGAAAACCCATGGTGTGAGTGGAGCAGACTCAAGGAGGTGACGCCCCAGGTACACTTGTCTCCAATCACCCTTCCACCCTCGTCGCTGTTTGCCTTCCAGACCTCAGCTTGGTTGTCACTTTTCTGGAGGTTCTCCGTCCTTGAAATCTGAGTCAAGTGGCCCTTACAAATGTGCTCCTTGCCTGGCTCTTCATTAGATGTAAGCCCTGTGAGAATCTGTGTGGTTTCTACATGTCTCCCTGTTTGTAGCTAAGAATAGAGAGTAGGCAACAAACAGCCTTTGCAGAAACCTATAAAAACAATATTTCTTTTCCCATGTATTGCCTCATTTAATTGATAATGGTATATAGAACTAAGCCAGATTCACCAACAATTGCCAGTAAGTCCAATTGGGATAGGTTTGAAGCCACTGAGAAATTGACATTTGCTAAGAGTAGATCCACCTTTGAAAATTGTATGTGGGACTTCATGACCCTAAATGTTTTTAAGCTAGTCTCTTGCTTCTCAGTGAAAATGTGACTTGTTATCTTAGTATTAGAAATGTATCTATGTACAGTTGGCCCATAAACAATGCAGGGTTTAGGGGCACTGCCTCCCCTGCACAATTGAAATTTGTGTGTAACTTTTGACTTTTCAAAAACTTAACCAGTGGCCTCCTGTTGACCAGAAGCCTTACTGATAGCATAAAGAGTCGAGTAACACATATTTTGTATATGTTATTATATACTTTATTCTTACAATAATACCTGTTTATCTTAATTTTTTGGTATTTCTAGGTTATGCAGTTCATCTATGAATTTTTTCAAATTGTCACAGATCTTCAAAAAATTTTCCAACATATTTATTGAAAAAAATTCACATGTAGGTGGACCCATGCAGTGCAAACCTGTGTTGTTCAAAGGTCAACCGTAATGTTACTCATTTCCCTCCAAAACAGTAGATGATCATTGTGATATTCAGTATCCTATTTAAAGTTTTCAAGATAACCTAAGATAGGATATTTCTTCCTCTAACCACTATTACACATATTAAACTGTAAAATCTACATGACAGGAGAGTTTTAGAGTTGGAAGAAGTTTTGGAAACTCTGTAGACAACCCCTCATTTCACAGAGGACTGGACAGGACATCTTGCTCAGGATGATGCCACTTGGTGCTGGCAGAGGCCAAGGGAGAACGGAAGGGTCCCGACACTGTTGTGCTCTGTTGTACCACAGAGACATAACCGAAGATGGAAAGCCCGAAGGAATCATTTCTTGGCAGGTGAGCAGTGTCCACCCTTTAAACTGTTACTGATGTAAACGGTAATCCCATAAGTATGTCAGCTTTATAGGAGAGATTTATTAAGCAGGCCAAGCCTTGGGTTAGTTCTTGGCGCATTTCTGTTTTGTGTTACTGTAAAATTTTGGTTTTAGAAATGTTTAGTATTGCTTACAACTTATTTGGCAAATTCCTATTCTTGGTATAATTATTTATCTTTAGAAGAGGACATGTGGTTAGATTATGGATTTGCAAAGCCTTTTTCCTAAAAATATGAAATGTTCAAAGCTTTCCTTATAATTGCATCTTGTGGGGTTTGGACTTCCTTTTAATAATAGCAGCTGCTGTATGTTGAGCACTTACTATGTACTATGTCCTATTAGGTACTTCGTATGCATCAGTTACTTAGGTTCACCATAACCTGGTGCAGTAGCTCTTGCTATCCTCGTTTCATGGATCCAAAAGTGACTTGTCCAGGGCCATTCAGTGGTGGAGTGGGATGCAAACCTGGACCAACTGATTCGGGTCGACCAGTTTGCTCTTCAGAGTAGAAATATCCATCTTTTTAAAAATATGTATGAAAATGGAACTGGAGGGTATTATGTTGAGTGAAATAAGTCAAACAGAGAAAGACCTGTATCATATGACCTCACTGATATGAGGAATTCTTAATTGCAGGAAACAAACTGAGGGTTGCTGGAGTGGGGGGTGGGGTGGGAGGGATGGGGTGACTGGGTGATAGACACTGGGGAGGGTATGTGCTCTGGTAAGCGCTGTGAATTGTGCAAGACTGTTGAATCTCAGATCTGTACCTCTGAAACAAATAATGCAATATATGTTAAGAAAAAAAAAAAGACGAAGGTAGCGGGAGGGGAAGAATGAAGCGGGGGAAATCAGAGGGGTAGACGAACCATGAGAGACGATGGACTCTGAAAAACAAACTGAGGGTTCTAGAGGGGAGGGGGGTGGGAGGATGGGTTAGCCTGGTGGTGGGTATTGAGGAGGGCACATTCTGCATGGAGCACTGGGTGTTATGCACAAACAATGAATCATGGAACACTTCATCTAAAACTAATGATGTAATGTATGGGGATTAACATAAGAATAAAAAAAAGATTAAAAAAATATGTATGAAAAGACTTGGGGGAAAGTACATCAAAATGTGGGAGTATGAGGATTTATAAATTTTTCTTCTTTGACATTTCTATTTTCCATGTTTTCTATAATATGTATATTTTTCCTATCTTGGAAGAGATTAAATAGCATTCTGAAATAGAAAATTCAAATTTCAAGATCAGTTACGTGAAAACGTTTTTCTTCCGGAAGATTTGTTACTACTTTTCCAGTTCCATTTAACACACATCATGCCAGACATTACGCCACGTGTTTTTGCTACAGAGATAAGACGTTGACACTGGTGACAAGTTGTTAGGCTGGGAATTCTTAAGACCTAGGTCATGTTTGTCACTAGTGCACCCCCACCTCTTGCCCCCAGTTCCTTCTTAACCACCTCTGCTGTTACCACTGCAGTTCAAACCACTGCCATATCTCTTTATCTTTCCCTCCGAGTTTATTTTTCAACTAATAGCCAGAGTGATCATGGACCTCCTCTTCTCAGACCTTTCCAGTGGTCTTAGACCAGAATCCAGCTCTGACTATGACTTTACGGACCTCCATGATCTGGTCCATGCCAGCCTCTGGCATCTCCTAGTCTGATTCCTGTTCACCCTGCCCAGCTTTTATGGTTTCCTTCTGGTTTCTCCCACTCACCAAGCTGATTCAGAGAAGCTTGTTCAAGATCTTCATACTTGCTAACCCAATTAGCTGCTAATTCATTTTTACATCATTTAGATCTTTGCTTAAATATTATCTCCACAGAAAAGCTTTCTCTGCCTCCCCTTTTAAAACTAGCCTTCCTTTACTAGAAATGATTTGCATACTCGTATGTAAGTTCTCTAAGGGCTGAGACATTGTGTTCACTGAAGTTGTATCCCACTGCCTGAAACAGTGCCTGGCATGTAATAGGTGCTTCGCCTTTATTGAGGGAATGTCCAAATGATGTGTTTTAGGACCATTGGGAAATTCAGAGGGGCTGCAGTGTTGAGGGGAGGGGAAAGCAAATGGAGATGAGGATGGAAAGGCATTTGGAGCCGTCCCATCTCTGAAAACTGTTGAACTTCCTGCTCAGGAATTAACCCTCACCCCCTGGTCAGGGCATACTCCAAGAGATGCTAAGCCTAGACCTCTTGCCTGTGTGAACTGCCATAGGAGCAGAGTCCTTCATAGGCGCATAGATGTGTATGGTAGACTCCAGCCTGCAGTTTCTGGGCATGTTTAGAAAATGAGAGAACACATTTGAACTAAAAAGCAACTCCACATTGGTCACTGTTAATCATAATTAATAATGTCTGTGATTTGTATAGTCTTCCAAAGCGTTCCAAGTCTTGAGACATGATCCTTTGGTCCCCCCAGGCCCTGCCACAATAATGACCTTGGCATGTGACTCACCACCCTCCCCTGCCATATAATACCCTCTTATTTTCACCCGTCTTACCCTTTCCTTTCCAAGTCAAGTAATTTCTGCCTTGTTTTTTCTTCTCTTCCTTCCCTTCTCAAACCACAACCCATATAATTTTCATTGCCCTCTTTAGAACCTGTTTGCATCTCGGCTCCAGCCTTTTCATAGAGAAGGGGTAGCAGACCTGGAACAGTATGGAGGGAGAGATGTGCACTTTTAAATAAATTACCTCCATTATATAGTGGCATTTTCCTCCGGGCTGCAATTCCTTGTCCAGCTTTGCAGTCTCCCTGGGTGATAGATGGCTAAACACAAAGGTGGCTGCTGGTACTTTAAAATCATTAACGATCTCAGTGCTCATTCAAGGTTTAAGTCTCTATGCATAGTATGAGATTGATCAGCTTGCTTAAATAATAGAATTAAGGTACCGGTTTCTGCTATGCTTCATATAATGACACTGAGGAAGGAATTTAATACTTACGGAGTGCCTCCTGTACGCCAGGCACCGCATGAGATCCTTTATGTATATAATCTCATTTAAGACCCACATTTGATGAGGTTGATACGTTATCCCCATGAGAGAACTGAATTTCAAGGAAATTATTTGCCCGCAGTCACATGGTCCATGTCTGTCCAGAGCCAGAGCCCGTGTCTTTGCAAAACACTATGCAGCTAGCCTCAACTCCACCACAGCACTTGAGAGTGTACCAAAGGTCTTCACAGACATTATGTCATTTCAGTCTTCATGACAACCTGTGAGAATGGTGGTGTCATCCCCAACTGACTTGCCAAAATGCAGCACCACTGGAACTCAACATGTCTCCTCTAGCTCTGTGGCTTTCTGACTTGGAGTCTGGTGTTTGGGGAAGAGTCCCATGCACATCACTCTGCTAAATGAGGGATTTGAAGCCAGCTCTAGAAGAGTTCAATCATTGATGGGCTATGCCAGGGGGACCAGACCACAACCCCTGTGACATCACATCAATGAGAGCAGGGATGTAGGTGTTCATTGGGGGAGGTCTGGATGAGACTGCCGTCCCTTTCCTGCTGGTGAGAGTGGAGGCAGGCCTGTCTGGGACCTGAAAGCATCACAATGAGAGAAGGGGGCAGGGCTGGACAGACCAGAATTTAGAAGCAGATGTTTGGTGTGAGGACAACCAGTCAGTGCTGCTGCTTGGGAACTGTGTGGCATTGGGTGAACCATTTCACCTCCCTGACTTCAGATGTCACTCTGTTGACTGTGCAGTCACAGGCAAACCTCAACACAGCTTGGAATGCCACTTTGTCCAAGGGAAGGCTTGGCTAACCTGACTGCTGGTTATGGGAAACTGTCCCAGAACAAGCAGGAAGTACTGATGACGTGAAGAACCTGGAGACTCACTTCTCTTCCATGCCCTTAAGAGAGAGGTTAGGCAAGTTGCTGCCCCTCTCTGGGCCTCAGTCTTGTCATCTGTAAAGCAAGGATGTTAATATCTCCATAATGAAGGAGAAAATGCTGAGTCAGCTATATATGCTATCCTGTCACTGAAATGCTCTGATAGGAAAAAGCTCTTTGATGAAATTAGGAAAGGATGAGCTTCACGCCAAAGGACCTAGAAAGACTTCTTGGAGGAGTGTGGTATGAGGTAGGTCCTAAAAGCTGGACAGGGTTGCAGGGAGGGAAGCAGAGTCAGGTGGACAGCCAGGACAGCAGAGCAGGCGTCCTCCCAGACAGGGAGGGCTACTGCTCTCTCTCTTCCCTTCCCATCTGACTCCATTAGCATCTCCCACAGTCACAGCTCTGGCTCTCAACTCTCAATTCTAAGAGGCTATTAGTTATGAGACACACTTTTAATTAAATAGCATCTTTTAGGGGAATAAAAAAAAATCTCTCCACTATAAACACACATTGGTTTTAAGTTGCATCTCAGTTTCAAAACCATTAAGTTGTAGGGAGAAAGTGTATCTTAGAACTGAGAAAATACTGAATATGTCACTTCAAAATAAATACTACCAAAAAAAGTTCATCATGTGGACCTTGAGACCAATATTCATGTTCCTGTTCTACCACATACTAGCTTTATCCTTCTGGGCAAGTTGCTTGATTTTCCTAAGCGTCAATTCATTTTTTAAACGGTCTATAAATTGCCTGGGCCTAGGAGGTGAGCAGTTAAGGTTATTTGAATCTGAATGTTGACTCATTTTAGAAAGAGGTCTGTAGAACGTATTTTGTCTAAAATTAGGGGTTGCCATAGTTTAGAAAAAAAACCCTATATATGGTCATGTTAGGATAGTATAACATAGAGCGGCAGTTCTCAACTGGGGGGAATGTTAACCCTCAAGTGACATTTGGCAACATTTGGAGGCATTTTGGTTGTCACAACTGTGGGGGGCAAGCTACTGGCATCTAGTGTGTAGAGGCTGGGGATGCTGCTGAACACCCTTCAGGCATAGGACGACCAGAACAAGGGGCTTTCTGGCCCCGAATGTCCATAGCATGAGGTCAAGAAACCTTGACATAGAAATTCAGAGTGTTGATTGTGGAGCCCAACTATCTGGATTTGAACCCTGGCTCTGCCACCTACCAGCTATGTATCCTTGGGTCAGTTACTTGATCTCTGTCATCTGGGGGAGAAGAAGAACAGTTGGTGCCACATGGGGTGGTTGTGAGGATTTCTAGGACTGAATGTGGGTAGAGAACTTCCAGCAGAGACTGGCTTCTAGGAGACACCCAGTGAGCGTCAGATGTTAAGGAACTGAATCAGCATTCGACGGTGAGTATCCCTGGTGACCAGTACTAGGACCTCAGATAAGCGAGTTAACTCCTTGTGCCTCAGTTTCTCCATCTGTTAAAAAAATGTGGAGATCAAATGAAATCAAGACTATGAGAGCACACTGGGAACAGTGGAAAATTTTACAAATACATTTGTGTCGTTATTATCGCCTCAAACTCCAGTAAGACAATGTCCTGGGGTGAAGCGGTGAGCTCTCCTGGGCCGGGCTGTAACAAGAAAGGAGAGGAGGTGCCCAGAGCAGTACGTTGCAGGCCCAGCAATGGACTGCACCTTAAGTACATCCTCAGCTATGAGTCCAGGAAGTTGCCTTTATGGCATAGTTATGTGCAAACTGAGCCCCGGCCCCACATACCACTTTCCCCGGAGGAGTACTTGGCGAATCAGCATGCACGCCTGCGCGGCAGGCCCCAGACTCAGGGAAAACAACAGCTCAGATGGAAAGAAAGTCCTGCAAACCCTTCGCCAGGGATCTGTTCCTGCTCTGCCTGTGTCTTCTCTGGCACTTAGATGAAGGAACTGGATTGCTGGCCTGGACTCCAAGGTCTGCCTGCACTCTCACTCCAACCATACAGGACTGAGTGAGGATTATTGTCTTTAACAATTATATCAGTAAATGATTATTTAGCAGAATTGCGTCAAGCAATTTGTATAAATAAACTCATGTAATTCTCAAAACAACCTTGTGAAACATTGAGTATAATGTCCATATTACTGATGATACATCACTGAGGCTCAGAGACATTAAGTGACTTGCCCAAGAATGCATAGAGCCAGGTCCGCACCCCTGTTAACTAACATACTGCAGTACCCCAAGCCAGAACGTGCAAAGGGCCTGGAAAACATGAGGCACTTAATTCATTGAGTTTAATGAATGAGTGCCCAAAGGCAAATCACAAAGTGGCTTGTCCTTTCTCCAGCTCTATCCATCCCTGCCTCTTGTCACCTCATCCCCTCTCCTTGCCCTGCTCACTCTGGCTAAGAGCTTGGCACCCTCTGGGCAGTAAGTAAAATTGTTCTTTCAGGGAACTTCACTGGCAGCGGCAGAAACTAGCCTTTCCCACTATTCCATCTGGTGAGCCCACTCTGTGCCAAGCCTGGAGGGCTTGGAAACACAGAGCTGAGTCATCTTTAGCACCTGATCTGAGGCGGGGCCCACATGTGTGGGAGGTCAGTGGGGCCAGAGGGAGACCAATGAGAATACCAGCTAGTTACAAGCAGAAAGATAAAGCAACCCTTGAAAGGGAAAGGCTCAGGGAAGCCTTCCCTGGAGGTGAGGCTGCTTTGAAATTTGCATTCCTATCTTTGGCATAGATTGGGCCACAGCTGCCTTGCCATCCATCCCAGTTTATCCTCCGTTCAGTGTCCCGGCACCATACAATTGAAAACTAAGAAATAGTCTCTCTAGCAGTTCAGAATCCGCACTGCGGAAGGAGGGAGAAAGAAACTGCTGCTGAGTACCTCCTCTGCCAGTGGCCTTCATCTACTCTACTCAATACTCTTAAGTAGCCACTGAGGTAGACACACCTGTTGTAGAGGTGGGGAAAACGAACTTCAAAGTGGTTAGGTAATTTGCTGAAGGTTCCAGAGGAAATCGCTTATAGGGATAAACAAGTCAACTGGCCTCTTCCCATTTTGGGATCCCTGTGCAGGTCCACCCTCATATAGCCTCTGAGAGGGGCAGCGTTGGGGTGTCCAGTGGGCTGCAGAGTCTGGGTGGGGAGGGAGGATAGCTCATTTATGCAGACCCCCACGAGGTTCTTTGGTCAAAACAACTCAAGGGAGTGCCCACCTTCCCTGGAGTGCCTGTGGGGACAGTCTAAAAGGCAAGGGCACACAATGTGCCAAGATACCTGAAGATCCATATCCAGAGGTGGGCATTTTTCTCAGTGGGGCTTGGGACAGGGATAAGAGCCTGAGGAAGAGGCGTAGGAGAGAGGGACGTCTCCCTCATCCCCAGGACTGTCCAAGATTGGGCCAGTAAGCTGCTTTGGGATCCTCGGCCCGACCTACATGCGGGTAGTTCTGCCTGCACCACCCGTAATGAACAGAATTGTGGACACAGGTGTCACCATCTACTGCATCTCCCACTATTAACCCAAGCACAGTCACCCCCATTAATGTAATCTTCCAGCCTCTATCCCTCCCTTAGACCTTCCTCTATTGCACTCAGTGATTCCTTTCCTTCAATAATCGTCTGGGGACACTTGTCAGGCATCTTTAGAATTTTGCCAGGATCCAAGAAGCCTTCATCATGGTGCAGAAAGCGTTAAGACCCAAGCCTTGATGGATGAGTTGGAACTTTGGCTGGTGGAAATGGGTTAAAACAAAAAGCAGTCAGATGGAAGGGATGGTGTGAGCAAAGACAGAGAAGTAGTAAAATCTGGGAGGAGCGTGAGCAATAATTTGTCATCCACTTAGGCAGACAGTGTTTCCCAAGACTATCTGACCACGGAGCATCTCACAAGATGAGTGACCTGAGGAGTGCACTTCAAGAAAGGCTGCAGCAGAGAGAGAGAGAGAGAGAGAGAGAGAGAGAGAGAGAGAGTGTGTGTGTGTGTGAGCATGCACGCGCATATGGCAGAGAATAGAACAGTGAGTGCAGTGGGATCTGTGCTTGCTCCTGGAGGTGGTGATTCTCAGCATCTCTCCTGCAGAATACTGGCCCGCAGAGGTTCTCTGTGGTCCTGCAATAAGCATGGGAAGTGCCACATACAGTGTCCTCCTCGGGGTTCATGGATTCGTGGATTCTTGAGGCACAGTAGCATTTTGAAGGCCACTCCGCCACCCCAACCAGTCCTGTAGCAAAAACACTTTAACTTTGCTTAACCCTGCATGGACCAAACTTACTTCACCATGAATCCCTTTGTTTCAGGGAACATCTTTATTTGGGGGACTAGGGAGCTAATTTTTTTTTTTTTAATGTTAACATGTACTTATGGTATGAATACCTTTCAAACAGAGCAATGGGGTATGCCTTGAAAAGTTTTCTTTTCAGCCTTGGCTCCCTTAGACTCCTAGTTTTCTTCTTCCACAGGGTAGCTCTTCTGTATCTTTCCAGAGAATCCTCGGGTACACAGGATGGATGTGTATATTTTCTTTTCAAAATGCACATGGAGGAAACTGATAAGCACATCCCCTCTGCAGGCGTATTCCATCCTAGGGCTATGAGATATGTGTTTAGGCATTCCTTTGGTGATGGCATCAAAGTCATTTCTAGTCTTTTGTTCATCTGAACTAGGGGTTGGTAAACTATGGCTTGCTGGCTAAATCCATCCCACTAGTTCCTTTCTTTTTTAGCAGTGAACCCCTATGGTCCTCAAGCTAAAGTTGTCACTGTCTGGTCCTTAATATCTCCAAACAATGCTGTCATGAATATCCTTACCCATTATTGCAAACATGTGCAAGCAGATCTCTCATAAATATATCCTATTTGGTCTAAGCCAATCTGAGGGGCATAGCTCACTGTTTAGTTGATTTTTCTTTTGTTTTGAGTGAGGTTAAGTATCTTTTTGCAGACATAAAAATGTTTATTTTTCTCCTTTTTGTAAATTTTATTTCTTCCTACTTGGAAAAAGAACATGAACAAAGGTATTTTTCTTATTGCTTTATAAAAATATTGAAGGAATTAGTATTTTGTCTGTCTTGTGTATAAATTTTCCTCCATTTGTCATTTGTCTGACTTTGGTTTTTTTTAAGATTTATTTACTTATTTTAGAGAGAGAGCGTGAGCAGTGGGGAGAGGGCAGAGGGAGAGGGAGAGAAATCCTTACGCAGACTCACCGCTGAGCACAGAGCCTGAGGTTGGGCTCGATCTCATGACCATGATCTGAGCTGAAATCAAGAGTCTGATGCTTAACCAACTGAGCTACCCAAGAGCCCCTATGGTTTTTGTTTTGTTTGTTTGTTTGTTTGTTTGTTTCCATGCAGAAATGTTCTCGGTGAAGTGAAGGTGAGTTCAGGTGCTGACAGCATAGGGGGTGGGAGGACCTCACCCAAGCAGGCAGTTCTCGTTCACGGAGGCCCTGTTTTGTTCCAGGTTCTGGCCAGGCACTGGGAATCCAATGGTGAACAAGATAGGCAGAGGCTCTGCACGGTGGTGATGATGGGAGAGTAGGACAGTGCTCAGCGAGAATGTCACAGGATACCTCCCTCAGTTGGACTAAGGAATGAGGGGGACTACCCAGGGGTCCAGGAGGCAGGAGGAGTTCTGAGCAATGATTCATATAAGGCTAGACCTCAGAGAGACGGCAGTTTCAGAGTTCAGGTTCCTGGAGGCCAAGCCGTTCTGGGTGGTGATGAGGCACCTCGCTGTTGGGGGGCAAGGAAGGACGAGTCCAGGGAGTCTCCTCAAATTCCTGAGTGGACAGAAAATTGCCCTATCAGGGCCTGCCCAAAGTAGGAGTTTTGTCTCTTCGTATAGAGGAGGAAAGTTACTCTCAGGGCTAAGCCACAGCCAGTAAAGACTGAACCGAAGTCTGAGTGCTTAGGACTGGTTGGAGCAGTGGGGAAATGTTGCTCTAGGAGCAGCAGAGGATGGGAGGAAAATGCTGACCTCTCCTGGAATGAAGTCCTCTCCCTGCTCATCCACAGTCCTGGCCTTGTTCACACCTCTGCAGAAGAATCAAAGGGACAGTGAACCACATGTGCAAGACAGGGTGGCAGTTAGATAGGGGAAGATGAGGCAGGAGGGAGAAGAGATGAGAGGGGCTGACTCTCAGGCCTTGAGTGCCAGGCTAAGGTGGTTAGAGGCTGCTGGAGGTGATGAGGGCCAGGAAGCCTGGGAGCTGCTTTCCCGCCTGGAGCCCCACTCCCCGGGCTCCTTGTAGGCAATGACAAGGAAGACGGGGGGAGCTGTGGGGAGAGCCAAGAGCTCACAAAGGTTCCGCTGTGCTTGGCCAGGGCTTCCACCCGAGCCTGCTTGCCTGTTTGCTTGCTCTGAGGGAAGGATCTGATTCAGAAAGGTGGTTGTCCAGGGCTCAGGCCAGGCCTGCCGGCTGCCAGCCCAGCACAACACCCCCACTCCAAGCTCCCCATCCTGGGGCCTCCTCATTCCTCTTTCTTTTGGTTCTCCCTGTCAGACCCCACTAAAATTCCACAGCCTTGAACTGAAAATGTACTCAATGCTGGGGCCCAGTGCTCACCGAGGACCTGGGGGAGGGGATGCACATGCACAGGATGGTCCAGTGGGCACCTCATAGAGAGAGAGACACATGAAAGCTGCCCTGCACTGAGCACCTACTATATGCCAAGCACTGGGCATTTGTAGGGTTCCTATTTAATCCTCCCAACCACCCAGCAAGGTAGGTATCATTATTTCCATTTTACAGATAAGAAAGTCCCAGAAAGGCTAAGTGACGATTGTGAGTTAATAACAGGGCTAGAATTCTAACTCAGATCAGCCCTGCCTGTGCATCTAATCTCTACTTAAACCCTGCAGTGCTTTGTGCAGGAAATGGCCGTGTCTTGCATGTGTCTGGCGCAGAGTAGGTTTCCATGAAAGTTGCCTTTATCATGTACTTTCTCTGCTGGACCTTGTGAACCTCATGGCAATTCTTCAGGTCAGTAACCTTCCTCTAAATTTAATGATCGAAGCTCAGAGAAGCTGAGCAACTGCTCAAGGTCACATAGCTTGCAGCAGAGGATGAGAGAAGTTGGGGGACATTAGAAGGAAGTAAGTGGGGTGGAGGAAGCTAGCCCAAGTAATGACAGGGATTTTCAAGATGCTCAGGGTGCCAACTGAAGATGGGGAGTATCCCTGGGAGCTGAGCAGTAGTGCTGCTCATGGGGTATTCAGCCCTGACTCTCAGTGGGCTCTCACTCATCAGAAGAGCAGTGCTCAGGCGCACCTGCGTGGCTCAGTCGGTTGAGCATCCAACTCTTGGTTTCAGCTCAGGTCATGATCTCAGGGTCGCAAAATTGAGCCCTGCATCAGGCTCCATGCTCAGCAGGAGTCTGCTTGAAATTCTCCCTCTCCCTCTGCCCTCCCCACCACCAAAATAAATAAATAAATAAATCTTTAATAAAAAGAACAGTGCTCAAATGGCTGGGCTCAGGACACCCATCCGGCCCTGTGTGTTTCCCATGATACTTGCAGCAAGAAAGGGCCTTAACGGGGCCTATTTCCTTTTCTGTCAGATAAGGGCAGCTGGACTAGGTCTTTGATTTTTCTTTTTTAAGCAGTGGACTTTTCTTTAAAATAATCTTAAACTGAACCTCAATATTCTTTCATCCTTTAAACAAATATTTATTGAGACCTTCCAAGTACCTGGAACGTATGGTTAACTGGATTTTCTTCCTACTTTGAGGCACTCTGACATATGGTAGAGAAATTAAGGGTCCCCAACCTTCTGCTAAGGATTAGAATCAGCCACCTGGGCTACCAGGGGTCCACATCCTCATCTGGGAGCCTACCCATCAGAGTTGACCTGAGAGGCTCACTGTCTGTGCTGACAGGAACTTTAGAGATAGTCACATACTCACAACCAACCACATCACAGATTAGATGACAAAGGCCCAAAGAGTAGACCAGGCTATGGTCCTTTGAAGCAGTCATTTCATGGCATCATTAATCAAAAAGTCTTTGCAGAGTTGTTGGAGACCGGGCTGTCTGTGAGGAGAGAGAAGCAGGAGGATGAATGGCCTGGACAAAGCCCTCGAGGTGGGAAAGAAGCTGTCTTGCAGAGGCCAAGCACCCCACCTTCTCCTGCCTGGCAGAGCCTTCTGAACAACCTCCCCCTCCTCTACCCACCCCCGCCATCCTCTGCCCAGAGCCAGGGTGCCAACTTGGGTTTGGTGACAGCAGCCCCAAGGAGGTGTTGGATGGCTGAAGCCCTCCTTTGTAGAAGCTCTGGCATCTTCCATAAGCCCCGCTCGCCCAGTTGTCCTCCTGCCAAGCTGGAGAGCGGCTGGCTCCTGAAGGGGACCCTCTCCAAGCAGGTAACTTGATCTTCTGCAGCCCAGCCCTGGCCCATGTCTGGCTACCAGAGCTGGAGCCCTGGACAGTTTATGGCAACATGGCAGGACCTGGGAGCAGTTTTCAGGGTCAAGAGAAGCAGCTACCAGGAGCCCCAGAGCCCGGGTGAGTGGGAGAAGAGAAGGGACTGACAGGCAGGAGACCCAGGTTCTAGCCCGCCTAGCTTCGCTAACTTACTGCGTGACTTTGGGTAAATCACCTCCCGTCTCTAGGTCTCAGTTTTCTCATAAGGGAGTCTGATAGAGGCATGGTGCCCACAAACTTGTGGGTGGACTGCCTGGGGCTCCCACACGGTTTCAGGTAAAGGTCTGATTGCTCTGCACCGGGTGATCAGGGCACCTGCTGGCTCTGTGTCCCATGGTCCTCAGCATCTCTCAGATCTCACGGAATGTTCTAAAATCAGTGGGACTCCGTTGGGTACGGTTTCCATTTCCTTCCAGATAACCAAGTAAAACAGGGTTTTCCTCAACAACAGCAATAAAGCTTAAGAATGAGCTGGATATAGACCTCTTCCTGTCTGAATCCCTAAATTGACAAAACCAGTGTGTGAATAATATTGTGAAATAAAGCTTTGATTGTTTTCTCCCCTGGAAATTTTTTTGTACTATCATATTTTTTACTATCTTTTTTAACATGTCATTTTTTCACTATCATCATATAAAGTACGCTATTGTAAACTCACGACTGTCCTTCATTGAGATTATGCCTTTCCCATTTTATATGCCATTTACAGCACTGAAATGTCTTTTTTTTTTTTTTTTTCAGATGAAATGATGGTATGATAGTACATGGTAGTTCTCTGAGTAAATTTTTTACAAAGTCAGATACATAGAATAGTCATGCTCACATGTGTCTAGCTTGATGTGTTTCCACTAAGTGAACACACTGGGTAACCACCACCCAGATCAAGAAACAGAACATAGTGATAGTTCTTTTTTGAATGTTCCTTCCCAAGCAAAATGAGAAGTTGGCAACTTTGTTCTCCCACTATTTATTTAAAATGCACCCATCTGTAAAACCTAACATTTGGGGACCTTCCGGGCTAGATGATCTAATGTCCCCATGCAGTTTGAGCACTCTGCCATTTGTCTGAGCCCTTGGAGCTGGTGTCTTTGGAGCTGCACCAACCAGAGGGAAGGAGGCTTGGCCTGGAACTCTGCCTAACCAATGCCAGGGGATAAGGAGAATCTGGCCAAATATCCCATCCAGACGCGGAACTCAGCACTGCTGGCTGCCGAGAGCCAGGGCCAAGGGACAGTGAAGAGGAGTGGCTTTGGGCAAGAGATTCCAGGAGATGAATCATTTCTCCCACTCAGACCTCTCTCCAGCCGCTTTTCATTAGCCATTTCTTGGCCCTTCCACCCACTCGCCTTCCTGGACACCTAAGAATCCCTAAGGGCTCTTTTGTGCACCAACATGGCCATCCCTTCTACCCCAACCAATTCGTAGGTCATGCTTCCCAGACCCAGGAGATCATTCTCGACCTCTTTTATCTTTTTATTGATATAGGAGGAAATCCTGGCACCTTTCTGAAAGGTTAAGAAATTCGTTCAAAATCACACAGCAGGCCGGGAGTCCAGGAGGCCACATCCGCTCCACCAAGGTAATGCACATTTATCAAGGACGTGCTTTGTGCCAAAAACATAGGGAAGGGTGATTGTAAGGAAAAAGAGCCTTTCTGTTCAATAAGTATTAAGTATTATTCTGTTCAATAAGCATGTACCCAGCCCTCACTGCATACTGACCATTCACGCATTCAGCAAATATTTATTGAGCAGCTTCTCTGTGCCACTTGGCTGCAGTCACTGTCCTTGGAGAGTTCACAGCCTGGTTGGACAGGTAAGGCCAGAAAAAATATCTACAGATGAAGCTAGACAGTGATCACAGTAATGGGAGTGGGATAAGGGATGGGGGAAAGGAAGTGTCACTGAGGTGGCAGGGACCATGGAAGGCTTCTGGAAGGCATGGTATTTGAATTTGCTCTCAATGGATGAACTACATTCCATCCACTCAGCTCCCCAGAGTCCCCCAGAGTGTTCCTCTCCTGCTAGCATTTCAGTATTGGTCACTGTTGGGCTAAGCCTTCTGCTGAAAACGACTGCCCTCCTGCCACTAGTGGCCTTGGCTTAGGGGCTTGCTGTCACTCAATTAAAAAAAAAAAGTTCGTTGCACACGCATGTAGTTTAGTTTAGAAAGCCTACAAGGCTTGCAACGGAAAGCAGCCGTCCCTCGGCTTAAAACACACGTGCCCGCACACGCATTTTCTGCTCTACAGAGGTAACTGCTTTCAACTCCATTTACTTACATTGCTACTTCTTGATGTTTTAGTTTTAGACTTCTTTCTCCTTGCTCTCTCTATACCCACATGTCCCTTTTGTGTCCCCCACCATCTGTCTTGTCCCGTATAATTACATCACAAGTTTGGTTGGAAGAGTACTCACTGTTTGCATTATTAGGCCATATAAATGCTGCTGACAAGTGAGCCGTGTAATATTCTGTGATTACTTTTCCTTTCCTGCATAACAATTACAGTTATGTAATCTTTCAATATGCTTAAATGTGTTGGATCGTCTACCAATTTCATTTCTTGAAGAAATCTCTTCCAGAATCTTCCGTCCTTGTTCCAGTCGGGATTTGTTGCTTTCTATTGCACAACCATTGGCCTGGGGACCTCTGCCCCCCCCCCCCACCCCCATGGCATCTTCTCTTCCTTAGATACCATGTGCTTCTCTTTCTCAGTTTACTCACTTGCTCATTTCTGCTGAAGCACATCCTCCAGCAGCTTCCTGAGAAAGCGGGCAAAGAGACCTCACATGACTAAAAATGTCTTTATTCTATCTTCACTCTTTATAATCATTTGGCTAGGCATAGAATTCTGGGATGGAAATAATTCCCCTCAGAATTTTCAAGGCACCTTGCCATTGGCTCCTAGATCCCATCTTGCTATTAAGAAATCCAATGCCAGTATGATTTTTAATCCTTTGCATGAAGCCTGTTTCTTTTTTTCTTCTATTTATCTGGAAATTTTTGTAATCTTCTTTGTTCTCAGAGTTCTGAAATTTTGATGTCATGGTATCAATCAATGTTCATCCACAGTGCTGGGTCCTCAGTGGGTCATTTCAGTCCGAAACTCGTGTATTTCAGTTCTAGGACATTTTCTCTACTGCTTCTTCCTAGAATTCCTGTTATTCAGATGCTGAGTTCCCTTAAACTAGTCCTCTAATTATCTTGTCTTTTCTGCTTTCCATTGCTTAGCCTTTTTGCTCTATTTTCTCAAATTTATATCTAATAGTTCATTTGAGTTTTTCATTTTCTGCAATCATATTTTTAATTTCCAAGAGTTCTGGGCGCCTGGGTGGCTCAGTTGGTTAAGCGACTGCCTTCGGCTCAGGTCATGATCCTGGAGTCCCTGGATCGAGTCCCGCATCGGGCTCCCTGCTCGGCAGGGAGTCTGCTTCTCCCTCTGGCCCTCCCCCCTCTCATGTGCTCTCTGTCTCATTCTCTCTGTCAAATAAATAAATAAAATCTTTAATTTCCAAGAGTTCTTTTTTGTAGCCTCCCATTCTTGCTCATTGATGCAATACCTCATCTCTTAGGATATTAATGACAGTTTTCTCTTTCAAGTCTTCTGTTTTTTGCATAGTTGCTATCTTCCAAGATTTTTTTCCCCCTGATGTGTGTTCTAACGTCTTTCTTACTCGAGGCTTTCCTCAAATGTTTAGTCATCCTTTGCAGTCGGCTTATATTTAAAACTGGGACTCTAAAACACAGACTTGATACCATGTGGTCATGACTGGGGCTGAATACATAGAGCTGGTTGGGCCACTCCTTGTCTTTTCTGCTGAGCTGGTCAAGAAAAAACTCCTTCAATCTCCTGTCTGGGGGGTACTATCCTGGCAGCCAGAGTTTGGATAGCTGAATAGAGAAAAAAGACTGGAGACCTCAATATTGAATACATAAGTCATTATTTGATTCCCATTGTCAGAGTGCCCCCAGAATAGAGATTCCCTGCTACTCTCTTCTGAGAATGGGCCTTTAGTATTCTACCAGGTAAGGACGGTGTCTGGGAGCCTAACTGCTGCTTCTTTTTTTCTTTAAGATTTTATTTGTTTGTTTGAGAGAGAGAGAGAATGTGTGTGTGTGTGTGTGTGTGTGTGAGAGAGAGAGAGAGAGAGAGCACGAGCTGGGGAGGGGGCAAAGAGAGAGGGCAAGGGAGAAGCAGACTTCCCACTGAGGCAGATGCTTAACTGACTGAGCTACCCAGGCACCCCAGTCTAATTGCTTCTTGAACAGATTTTCAAACAATCTTCCTATTTTTAAGCCTCCCCACCCACCCAATTTCCAGAAGTACCTGGTACAGCCAACTCCTGAGCCATCTGGAGGTTTTACAGTGTAAATTGGGCTGCTTTTCAACTTTCTTTGTTGCCTGTTTAGGATTCAGTCAGTTACTATTCTTTATTGACTGTGTCTGGTTTCTAATATTTTGATAAATCCCTTTACTGTTGTTTTAGTTGATTTTAGGAAAGGCTACGGTGTGTGTTCAACTTTCTATCCTTATCCTATTTCAACTTTCTATCCTTATCCTATTTCAATTTTTAAATGAATAGAAACAACGCATTTTAGAGCAGGAATTCTCTGCTGCCAATTTATAGAAGTAAACAGTGTAACCGGCATATGGAAGAGAGCCTTCCCCACTAGTTCTTTACCTGATAAGACCTTTCCTGGCTCTCAAAGCCCAGGCCAAAAGCCATCCTTTGTGATGCTTTCCTCAGTCTCCCAAGCTTCTATCTGGTTTTACCCAAGTTGGGTCTACTGAGTGATAGACATTATATAGAACCTTACAGACATTATCCCATTTAAACCTTTACACTTTACACCTATAGAGATTCAGGGGGTGTCCGCAGATTAAGATTCCACAGCTAGTGAGTGAAAGGATTGAGATTTGAACTCGTCTTTCTCCACCACCGAACCCCTTTTGACATTATTGTTAATTCTGAAGAGCCCCAAAGGAGGAGCTCACATTCTGGTGCGGGGACCATAAGGCACATATACTGCACAGTCAGCCCCAGGCACAGGAAAGGAGTACCAAATAGGAGTAAAGATATTGAGTGGTGTGCAATTCAGAGGAAGGATGGCTTCATCCCAAGTGACTGAATCAGGGTGGGCTTTACGGAGAAGGCGGCCTCTGAGCTCATCACCACATCAGACAGGCTTCTCTCCTTGCCTAGAGGATTGGCAGTGACAGCAAATAATAAAGATGGTAGTGGTTTAGTTGCAAAGCACTTTTCTGCAAATCTCTTTGATAGTACAGAAACTTGTGGGCTGAATGTTATCCCCACGTTTGGCAAGAGAAAATCAAGGCACAGAGAGGTTAATCACCAACTCCTGGTTACCCAGCGGACAATCAGAATTCAAACCCATCTCTTCTAAGTTCAGGCTCTCTGCTTCCCCTACCCCGTCCCTGCTTGCTTTATCCTGGCCATCAGTTGAGGGAAGCCTTCCTATTCTAAAATCTCTCTTCCCCAGGATTTCACAATATGTGGTGTATGGCCTGCCTGTTTGTTTTGGGTCCCACTCTAGGCCTACCTAATCTGTGGGAGACGGGGTCCTAAAAATCTGCATTTTAACAGCTGTCCCCGTGATCCTTGTGCTCACCTAAGAGTGAGTTGCCCTCGGCCTACAGTGATGCCAAATGGCACAGTGGTCAGAGCACAGACCCAGGAGTCAGCACCACCCTTCCTGGCTCTGTCTCAGGACTGCCTCAGTTTTCCGCCTGTGAAATGGGCCAAGTCACGCGTGGTCTGCTCACCCCGGTAGCACGGAGAGCTCCACACCTGCCTCCCTCCCCAGGCTCCTTCCCACCTCCATCCGGCCGCCCCGTCCCGCCCCGTCCCGCCGGAGTGGAAGGAAACAGCTGGGGACTCTCCGACTCCAGGCTGCGGTTGCCTCCTAATCGGCTGCGGACAGGCCCTGAGGTTGGGGGCCCCGGGCCGCTTTCCGCACGCGCCGACCCCCCACCGGGGACCGCAGGGAACCCGAGTGCGCGGCGCATCCCGCCTGCCGGGCAGTCGTGCCCCCGCCTCCTTCCCCGCCTGCCCTCCGGCAGCCCATAAATATTCCCTGGGCCTGGAAGGGAGGGGGTGGAAACGGACTTCCCAGCGCGCCTTTTGGCGCTGGCCCACTCCCCACCCCGCCCCCGCCCCGCCCCGCCCCGCCCCGCCCCGCCCCGCCCCGCCGCGGAACCTTGCACGCAGAAACCTGGGCGGGAGTCCGCCCCGCTCCACCGCGCTGCCCCGCCGAGGGGCGCATGTGCGCGCGGATACCGGGCAAGGGACTTGGGAGCCTAGTGCTCAGGGTGCACTGGGCGTGGGCAGCGGAAGCAACCAGACCCACCACGGGAATCTGCAGGAGGGCTCCCCACTCGACCCAGGGGTCAGGGAAGGCCTCCTGGAGATATTTAAGCTAAGCTCTGAAAGATGAAAGAATACAACGGGCAGAGGGAACAGAGTATGCAACGGCCAAGAGGGTAGCATTTGGAGGAAATTACCATTATTGTATGTCACAGAAGTACTGAGTTCAAGGCAAAGTGTCAGGGGCTGGAAAGACCATCAAGGGCCAACGAAGCAGGGTCTTATAAATTATGCTAGGCAGGTACTGTAGGGTTCTTAGCAGAACGTGTGACTTGGCCAGATTATTTATTTGCTTTTAAGAAAGACCACTCTGGCTTGGTGTGGGAGGTGGAATTGAGGGGTTGCAGGGACATTGGTGAGAAGTCTGTAGGCAGAGGTCATGGTAGCTGGGCCAAGGTAGCTGCAGTGGAAATGGAGAAAAAGGGATGGACTGGAGAATTTCTTAGTAGAATTGGTAGGGCTCTGTGATATGATAGACTGGATGTGGGGATCAGGGAGTGAGTGATGGGTGAATAACAAGTAGGGAGCAAGAAGGAAGATGGTGCCTCCTCCCACAATGAGTCCCTCCTGGAAAATCCTCCTCCTTCCCTATCCATCCAGTTTGGATTTAGGGCCTCACTCAATGTCTTACCTCACCACCTCCAGGAAGCTTTCCCTGCTCCCTTATGGATCTCAGAACATCAAAGCTTATATTTGGTTGTTTCTGTTTTGATTAGTTCTAGAATTAATTTGTGTGCATCAGTCTTCAAGGGAGCCCCGCATGGTAGTTAGGATCACATTAGAATCTTAGCTCTCCTGCAGACTTTACTCTATGATCTGGGAAAGTCAATCATTACTCGGAGCCTCGTTTTCATCTGTACAATGGGGATAACAATCCTGCCTTGAAGGATTAGGATTCTATATGACTGGCATATGGTATGTGCTTAGTGAGTGAGCTTTTTTTTTTTCCTCCACTAGAGTTGGTCACCCTGGAAAACAAACAAGGTCCTCTACAGTGTCTCCTGAAACTTCTTGTCTTGGGGCTTTTGGATAGAAGTTAGTAACAGAGTGAGATAACAGAAAGATTTTAAGGCCAGGGATGGGAAGGCATGAGTTGCTGCTGAGGACTTCCTATTTAAGCCAGTCAGGACCCCTTTGTCTACCTTGGACAAGAGGGAATAGGCTGGATGGCCCCTGAGATGCCACTGCTGCCCTTGGTCAGTTTCTGGTGGAGTTCCCTAGCTCCCAGAAGACACTGAGCCCTGGGGATAGCAGTCCTGCAATCCACGGGGAGTTATTTAGGTCAGAGCCAGGCCCCCGGGGCTGATGGCCTCTCTTCCCAGGTGGGCAGTAGGTGGCGCTGAAGCTCTGTTTATCCAGCCTCAGGGGCGGGGCTACCTGTACCTCACCTAGGCGGCTGAGACCCCTTCTCCAGGTGCTTTTGGACCCCATCGTCTGCTGATGAGGCTCTGAGAAGGGCTGGGCTAGGCTGGGCTGGGCTTTGTTCTCCCTCCTCCAGAAGCTGGGAAAGCCACTTGCTTTGCTCTACAGAGCCGCAGGATGTGTGAACCGGGAGAGCCTCCGCAGCTCTTCTGGCCCATTTCATGGAGGCCCGGAGAGGGAGGGGTTGCCTGAGTGGGTTAATAGCTGAGGGGTGCTTCCAGCGTGCTAGATTGGCAGGTCATCCTGTCCTTTCCTCCTCCTAAGCCCCTCGCCAGTTCACCTCCTCCTTGCCATCCCCGCCACGCTTCCCCATCCCACTCAGTCCTCAACCACCTGCCTGGCCAGGACCATTATCCTAGCCTCCTCACAGGTTCCTGCCCTCCTGCCCTGTGGGTTTCTTCTACGGCTGCCTGTGCCTCTCCCCCAACGCGCAGCACACACCTCCCCCCACCCCAGTCCAAGGATTTTTCTCGCACATAGATCCAACCATCACCCTCCCCTGCGGAAGCCCTTCCCTGCCCCACCACCCTGGAGGTGCCTTAGTCCAGCAGTCCAGGCCTTGGGAGCAAGGCCCTCTCCCTCTCCCTCTCCCAGGCATGCAAGTCTGCTCTGAGCCCCTCACACCTTTGCCCATGCTGCTCCTGCCTTCCCTGTCGTAGGGTCAAACTCCTGCTCATCCTCTACCACTCAGTGGGCCCTCTGAGATGTGGGGGCTCAGGTGCTTCTCCTAAGCTTCCATGGCTGTGATTGCGGTGTGTGACTAGGTGCCCCTGTGCCCGTCCCCTCTGCTGGGTGGGGACCCTGGCACAGGGTTTGGCCTCCTATTGGAGCTCAGTCTTTGGGTGAATGACAGAGGAGAGGTACATGGGAGGAACATTAGCAGACGATTGCACACTGCTGTGGGCCAGGTACTGTGTGCACGCACAGCCTCACCATCACCACAACGTGGACGGGTCAGAGACTGCAATTATCATCTCCATCTTACAGAAGAGGCGATGGAAGTGCAGAAGGTCACATGGCCAATGAATGAGTGAGTGAAACCTAGCTCAGCAGGCTGTGGGCACAGTAAGGCCTCAGGCCACAGTCGAAGGGGGCTGCAGGCCAGTGGGAGCCACATGTCCCTGAGGGTATGAGTAAGGCTACTCTGGGGCCATCAGGAGGCCATGTGGGGTGCCTGGGGCAGAGAGCCCTCAAGAAATAAGGCTTCCACCCTGTCTTAGAGCATGGGGAGCCCCCAGCTGTTCTGAGCCAGGCAGGGACCAGAAGTGTTCATGTGGCAGCTCTGAGGCAGAGACCAGTGGCTGGAAGCCAAGGAAGAGGTTGACCTGCTGATCCAGGGAAAGGCGGGTGGCTCATGGTCTGGGATCAAGCCGGGCCAACATAACAAGACTTTCCAAGGAGCCCTGTGGTCAGCAGGCTAGAAGCCGGGAAGCCAGAGGTAAGGCTCCCTGCAGAAGGCAGGACGTGGTAACAAGCTGCAAATGTTTGCTGCAGAGAAGCCCAGGGGCTGGGGCTGGGCAAAAGGAAGGGCCTGTAGAAGTTCTCAGGTTTCTGGGTCCCAGTGTCGACAATGGAACTGTCTTCAATGTGCTGCACAACGTTGGTGTGGTCTAGGCACCAATAAGGGAAATTCCAGCCTGGAGTCCCCCAGGGCCCCTGTGTCTGCGTGCCCAGTCTTGAAGTTTCACAGAAGTGAGAAACAGAAGGGCCCTGGGGCTTAAGCCTGAGCCCTTCATTATCTGAAGGAGAAACTGAGGCTCAAAGAGGGACTGTGTCTGCCCAGTCCCACAATTAGCCAAGCGCAGAATCCAGGTCTCCTGATTCCCAGTCTGATTTGGTGGCGACTCAAAGCACATTCCCTCTTGTTGTTCTGAGACTTGACTCAGATTCTTTGGGGGGAACCCTTGGGAGGTCATTTGGTACAACCCCCGCAGCTGAGCAGCCCTGCCTTGACCCGCACCCCCTAGGAAGGAGTGTTCAAAATGTCTTACTGGTTTAAATTCATTCCTGGTAGTGCTGGAGAACTTCCCCCTAGCTGCAGTCATCTGCTTGGGGATGTGTTTGGGGCAGGGCAGTGTGAGGAGTTGCTGGCTAGGAGTGGGGTGTCTGCCTCGTGGCAACACTCAGCTCAGCCCGATGCCTCCCCGCCCGCTGCCATCATACCAGTTGATGAGGTCATCCTCTCTCTGGGAGGCTTGCTCCCAGGGGCTCCCATGGGGTCCTCGTCAGGTCTTCTCCCTGACTCAGCCAAGGGGTCCAGCCACTTCTGGAAGGTAACTCTTCTCCTGAGTCATCAACGTCAAGATGGATCACCTCTTCTAGACACCCCATTCTGGATCCTGGGGCCTCTGGTCACTGCTCCCCAGGTGCTACCAGCTTGCCTCAGGGCTCATGAGGGGCAAAGCATCATCCCACCCCAAGTAGGGAAATCAGGCAAGTCTTAACATGCTGCAGAGTCTCTGTTCCTGGCCTCCTGGCTCTTCCTCAGGCTTGCCTCATCCCTGAAACATCCTCTCCCTTCCCAGGGAAGGGCACACTGAGGGTGCTCACCCCACTGGTCAGGGGGAGAGGGGACAAACATTTACTGAGCTCCTGCTGGTACCTGGTGTGAATGCCTTCTCTGGCAGTCCAGAAAACTACTCTATGTGGTGTGCGTGTCACCATCCCTGATAACTAGCTGAGACCCCAAACTGCCAAGCTACCAAGTGGGGGAACCAGAACTTGAATGCCCCCATTTGTGTTTGGGGAAAGATAGTTATTGTTTTTTCTTCAAGTGATTGTAACTGGTGAAAATAATCATATATTTCAGCTAACACATAGTAGGGGGCTCAATAAATATTTGTTGAAGGAATGAGTGAGTAAATGAACTAGTTCTCGGCAGCTAGGGTGCTGGATGAGGACCTGCCCTTATTGGCATTCAGGCCCCTGCCCAGAGAAGAGGTGCCCCGGGGGGACCTGAGGGCAGAGCCACCCTTGTCCCTCACAACTAGCTGGGGTGTCTTTTTTTTTTTTTTTTTTAAGATTTTATTTATTTATTTGAGAGAGAGAGCATGAGAGAGGGGAGGGCCAGAGGGAGAAGCAGACTCCCTGCTGAGCAGGGGGCCCGATGCGGGACACGATTCCTGGACTCCAGGATCATGACCTGAGCCGAAGGCAGTCACTTAACCAACTGAGCCACCCAGGTGGCCTGGGGTGTCATTTCCTCTCCCTTTGTCCCCCACCATTGAAGGGTAGGCATGGCAAGTCTAAGGAGGGGAAGAGGGCCAGGATTTGGATAGAGGCTGAATTAACAGCGGGGTGTCCCCTCCATGGGCTCCTGTGTCTTGCTCTCCTACCTCTGTCCTCCCTGCTCAGCTGGGAATACACCCCTAGGAGCCCCTCTTCTCCTACAGACTCCACCTTGCACCAGAGCCTGGAGTGGGCCTCTCTCTGGACTCCCCCGGCCTTGTGAATTGTCACACAAGCTCCATGTTGTCATTGACTAGTTATGTGGTTGTTTTCCCATCAGACCAGGAGTTCCCTGAGGGCAGGGCTTGTCTGCAGCTCCCATTACAAGGCCAGGATGGAAGGTTGTTGAACCAGTGAAGGAATGAACGAACGAACGAAGAAATGAATGAATGAATGAAGAGACAGGCAGCACAAATACTCCCAATTGGCAAGCCTGGGGCCTCAGTTCTGCACCAGCTGGCCGGCTGACGCTGGTCAAAGCCGTGTTCCACTTTGGTTTCAAACATCCCATCTGTCCACTGGAGTAATGGGACCTCCCAGCTGTCCCTCAGAAACCAGCAGTGAGGGCAGGGCTGAGTGCACCCGCAGGTGCTCAGCACAAATCTGCCCTGCTGTCCCTGTCCACTTAGCCCTAAGCGCCACTGGGGGAGAGTAGGGGAAGGATCCATCAAGTTGCTTTAGCCCCACGCTGCTGCATATCCCCTACCCCAGAAATGCTCCATCTCAGCTCTGCTCTCTCTGCCCCGAGCAGCACTGCTCAGCCAGCAGACCCATTGACATCAGCCGGGGCTTGCTGGGGACAGGCTCCATAGTCCGGCCCCAGGGTCAGACAGCGTCTGCAACGTTCTGCAGGTTACCAAGCCTGCGCCGCTCGCCAGCCGCTCTCCCCACAGCCCAGGGCTCCAGCCTCTCAGTCTTCATCTGGTCACCCAGGAAAGTGGGATCTGCAGAGGGAGGGGCTGGACTGGCCCTGAGTGCTCAGTGCCCGGCGGCCTCGCCGGGAGTCTGAAATCAAGCTATAAACTCCAGACTGGTTTATTTTAATCCCCAGTGCCGCCTGAAGTTGTGAATTTGGGCAAGTGGGTAATTTCCTCTGGGTCTCATTTCTTTATCTGTTTTGGGAAGATAACTTGCCCAGTGGCCCTGAAGGATGCCGGGAGCAATGGAGGGGCCACTGTGGACAGTGTGCCAGCCTAGGAGCCCCCCCCCGGCTCTGCCTGTCTCTGAGCCTCTGCACAAATGGGGCCCGGGCCATCGCCTGTTCCTCACTCCCCCCACCGGCCTCATAGCCCGGGTGGTGGCACAGTAGGCATCCTGTGTACCTGCCACTTTTCAGGCCTGAGCTGCGGGCATCACAACCTGAGAGAGCCCAGGGTTCTCTCATTTACCCGGCAGGCTGACTGTCCCAGGCCTCGTCTACGCTGTGATCGTAGAGCAGACCCCCACAGGGCCCCTGCCCTGGAGGACTCGCACTCCATCTCCAAGCTGCCCCCACCATCTCTGTCCCCATCCTGGACATTCCTCCCCAGATCCAGATTCTTCTGTTTCACAGGCACCTGGACTTCAGCGCTGGGGTGTCTCATAGGCTCCTCAAACAGGAACACTTGAGCACCACCACAGCCGGCCTCTTTCTCTTCCAGCTTTCCCCGGCCAGTGAATGACGCCTGCCCTCTCAGCATCTTTCCAGACTCCCTTGTCCCTCTCCCTCACCTGTGACACCTCAACAAACAAGCGGTCAGCTCTGAGGATACTACCTCCAAATAAGTGTCCATTCTTTCCAGTTTTCTTCCATCACTACCCTCATTGAACCCTCATCACTAAAGTTGTCCTGGGATCAGGACAGTTGCCCAGCTGGTCCCTCTCGCCCATCTTCCACGTGGCAGTGGGACATCTTTCCAAAATGCAGAGCTGACCACGTCTGCTTGAAACCCTTCCGGGCTCCGCATTGCCCACAGACGAACACCATGTTCTGTGGGTTGGTGTCCGGCTCTGCCACCTTTCCAGCCTTATATTGCCTTTATACCTGGCCTTCTTCCTGCTCCTCAAACTCCTGCCTCAGAGCCCCCTCCACCCTCACCTCATGGCATCCACTAGGGGCCAATTTCCTCCTTCCATTGCCTTCTTGGAGCTGTCTTACCTGACCTCCTGAATCTAGTTAGGTTCCTCTGTGTACTCTCTGACTGTCTCCCTCCCTCAAGGCTGTGATCTAGTCTCACGAAGGCCTCTGCTGACCCCATGGGGGCTCTAGAACTAGGAGGAGCCTCTGAATTGTCCCAATCTGGGGTAACAGGGGCTGGGCAAATTGATTGGTTGTTAATAAAGCCTGGCCCTAGGAGGGGATGTGACCTCCTAGGAGGGGGTGAGACAGTTGTCTTCAGCAGAGCTAGTCTCCCAAAGGGCTGACAGCTGAGGCAGCCCTCCTGGCCCTTCGGTCCTAAAGAGGGACCTGGCCGACCCAGCACAGCCCATGACACGTGGGGAAACGAGCTCACAGAGGTTCCGAGATTTGCCTCTGATGGCTCTGTGGTTGCATGGTTTCTCAGCCTCAGATTATGTCTACTCCCAAATGTCCTGTCTGCCCTTGGCATCAGCTTTTCCCTTGGGGCACTGTGGAGGCAGTCCAGCCCCAGTGGGTCTTAGGAGTACTTAAGTAATCCAATGATCCGGTGCAGGGGCAGGGAGGGACCAGGTCCCTCCGCCACATGGTCTCACCTGGTGCTCAGAGAGGTGTTGCCGAAGTCACCTCTGGGGCACAGAGGGAAGGGGGAGATCTCAGGCCTCCTGCTGGTGGTTCACAGCCTCATACTGTCCTCACTTGGGGCCCCAGTGCCGTCCCTGGCCTCCCATACCCTTCAGAGGCATGGCCTGGGTACTGGCTGAGAGCCAGCAGGTGATGTAAGGAATATGTTTTAAGAGAAAGATAGGCAAGCCACAGCTGGGCCCTGCCATTCCCAAGCTCATGGGTTAGACAGGCTAAACAACAAAACAAAACAAAGCACCCAACTCCCCAGCCATCTGGAAGGATTTATCAAGCGCTTCACCTGTGCTCTATGGACATTAGCAGGTAGTTCTCACAACTCTGGGAAGAGGTGCAGTTTATTAGCCCATTCTAAAGATGAAGAGACTGAGGCTGGGATTGCTGAGTTGTGGTGACTTGCACAGTGGTGTCTAGAAAATAAATGGTGGGTGGTAGGCACCTAGTCAGGAGAAGAGAATTCCAAGTGAAAGGTAGGAGTGGGAGCCGGGAGGGGGTCCCTGACCTCGGCCACTGCCACTTTTCCAGAGCTCTGGCAGCCATCCAGGAGGGTGGAGAGAAAATCCCCTGAGCCCAGGACCAGCCAGGTCAGCTAGAACCTGCACTTGGAGGTGTGTTGGAAGTAAGACAGGTTAAAGTTGCCGCAGCCACCAAGGCTTACATGAATCTTGTCTGACCCTTTGTGCCCGGCTTCTGCTGAGCCCTGGGGGTTGAGGGAAGGGAAGAAAGGGGGAACAGAGCCACTTCCCCCAGGATGGCCACTGGCTACAAAACAAGAAAAGTTCCCTCTTGGGTAACAACAGGGTGGGGGGTGCTGATTTCCAACCACCCTGCTCCTTGTGGAGATTCTTCTTTCAGGGATAGATGTAGGGGATAAGGATTTATTATCAAGAAGACTCTTCCTACCAGAGGTTTGGGCTTGTCAGGAGCTACTTGAGTGTTGTCCTGGCTCAGCAGCTCTGGGGCTGAGTTTAGAGGCTGCCTTATCCTCGTGCACCTCATGTGTGCTGAGCTCTGTCGGTGGCCTCATCCAGTTCACACAGGGGCCCAGTGGGAGAGAGGCCGTCACCTCCATTGCTCTGATGGGGAGACTGAGGTACAGAGAGGTGAAGGAACTCACCCAGATCTCCTAACTCCCAGCTCAGGGTTCTCTCAATTTTCCCGAGCGACATCCCCAAAAGACAACAACTGTCTTACAATCCCTGATTTTGGGAGCAGATTCTAGTGGGTGGGAGCCTTTGGTTTGAGTTTCATGCCTGTTGGGGAGAGGTTTTGGTTGGACCTGCCAACTCTCGCTTTCCCCATTTATTAAATGGGTATTAATACTAGGACTAGTGTGAATAAATCAAATGCCTTTCAGGATGCCACGTGGTTCAGGAGTGAGCACAGGCAGGGGGCCTGGAGCACAGGAGGGCCTTACAAAGTGTGGTTGGTATTTCGGGGTAGGTAAGGGAGGAAGTAGGCAGACCAGTAAATATTTAGCCTCCCCACCCCCTTTAGGGCCTGTGTCCCTTGCCTCTTTTTGACAAGGTCCTCAGCAGGACCTGGGCCCCCCTGTGCGTGTGCGGTGCGCACACTTGCATTCATGCATGAGTGTGCTGCTTCTGCCCTCAGACCAGGGCCCCAAGGGCCCCCAAGGCCATGTCTCCCCTCCAGATTGGGGCTCAACCCAGAGGGTTCTGTTCATGGTGCCTGACTGCTTAATGAGCTTGGCATCAAGGTTTGAATAATTGCACCATAAAGTATGTAAATCTAATCATAACAACACCACGCTGGGCAACCTGCATTCTCTCAGCTCTCAGGTGCCCTAATCCTGGGACAAAAGTTCCGTGGGAACCACACCGCCCAGCTCCCTCCCACTTTTCTGAAATTATAACTACGGTGTGTGTACCTAGGCCTCAGCAATTACAGTTGCACAAAGGGCTCCCTGCCCCGACACCACCCGAGTCTCACAATAACAATGAGCGAGTGCTTGTGATATGGAAGGCGTAGTTATACCTATTAACTCATTTAATCCTCCTAATAACCCTGGGAGATAACCGTTCTTGGATTCCCTGTTTTGCAGATAAGGAAACGGAGTCTCAGAGGGGCCGAATAACTTGCCTAAGGTCACATAGCTACTAAAGTGAAAAGCCAGGAAATTCCGCAGGAAGGGAAAGAAACTGAGGCACAGAAAGAAGAAATGGACTTAACCAATGACTCATAGTAAATCAGGGTTGACCCAGGCCTCCTGGGACCCCTTCAGCCATCTCTGGGGCCTGTGAGGGCCGCAATGTCACCCTGATGTGCGACTGTGTAGTTGGAGCGCGTAGGTATTGGAGGTGTGGACCGGGGCCTCATTCTGGGAAAGTCAGGGGATACAGCCAAAGTAAAGAGCTATTTTAAGGCCTCCCTTGCCTTCCCTGCTCCCCACATAGCCCCTCTGCTGAGCCAGGCTGCAGTGGCCGGGGGCCTGGGCCAAGCGAGGAGCGTTTGTTCCGAGAGCAGAGGGAAGTCTTGGCTCCAGGACATTCACACCCAGTGAATTACTTCAGCGCTAGATTAGACTTGCAGGCTTGGAGCAAAGTGATAATAGGGCTCAATTAAATTAATTTATACGGACTCTATGCTCCGGGCCCCTCCCTCAGTGCCGGGGCAGGCCTGACCCACCGCACCTTGGCCCTCAGGCCCAGCCCACGCTGGGAGTTTTGGATAGCGGTTGGCGTTGGGTGCGGGGGCCGCTCCCCTCTACGGTGGGAAAAGCAGCACTGGAGCTGCGGGGGGAGAAGAAGCCAGGAGTGTTGTTTTGTGTTTGTTTTCAGTCTGATGTGCAGGTTGGGAGAAAATGACCCTAATGAAACCAAGGTAAGGACTGGCAGGTCTGGCTGAGCCCTGATTCTCAAGGTCCTAGGGAGGGACCTTGAAGAGATCATTTGGGGAGGCCCTTGGCCCGTGACCTGGCATGTGTCTCTCACTATCCCAGGCAAGGGGACATGTGGCTCTTTGTGGTGAGTGGCTGGGTAGAGGGAGGGCCAGGCCCCTGGGACACAGGCTGGGCTCGGCTGGCAACTTGCTGTGTGAAGGAATCACAGAGCCCTCCCAATCCAGCCCCTGCCTGTCTCTCCTGCTTCATCTCCTGGCCCTCTTCCTTCTGTGCAACCTGCCGGCCCCCCTCCTCTCTAGATGCTCTGAATCCACCTGCTGTTCTCTGGCTGGCACACTTTCCCATTCTGCAGCCTCCCCTCCCCAGGGCCTTTGCACTTGCTGTTCTGTCCAGGATGGCCTTTCTCCCCATTTTTCCTAGAGAGTGCCTGATTCTTTCCCTATCCCCGCACTTAACACTCCGAATGTGGGGGTCTGTCTCAGGATCTGTCTCTCCGGGAAATGGCCTTCTGGAGGGCAGGGGCAGATCTGATCACCCCCGTGGCCCCAGGGCCAGGACAGGGCCTGGCACAGAGGTGGCACTGGGGGAGGTGAGATAATCTCGAGTGTCCCCTGCAGCACTAATGTCGTGACTCTATCATGGTCTCTAGCCCAGGCTGGGGCGATCATTCAACTGCGTGGGCTGCCCTGGATAAAGAACCAGGTTCCTCGTTTGTGACCCATCTGTCTCATTCACTGGCCTGAGATGAGTTACTCCCTTCTCCTCAGTTTCACTTTCCCATTCTGCAGAAAGTGGGACATGCCAGCCTGCGTCTGGGACTCCAGCAGGTTTTCATGCAGGTCTTGCTGCACCAAGGAGAGGCCAGTGCTGATGCCGTGTGTGGAGGGGCGCAAAGGTGGGCCCTCTGAACTGAGTCTCAACCTACAGGCTGCTTGAGGGCTTGTCCAGGAGCTGGGACTCTCTTGCTCTTTTCTCTGGCAGACAGGCTCATTCCGCAAGTATTTATCAAGGGCCCCTTGTGCTGGTCCCGCCTCCACCTCTGCCATGGAGCCTCCACTTTGGGGCCCTGGCTGCCATCTGCAGGACTGGGAGCTTCTGCCAGCCCCGCATGGCTCTGAGCCCCAGAGAGCCCCAAAGAGTCTGGGGGTAAGGACTCAATCTCCCCTCTTTGCTGACCTGATCCCCTATTTTTTGAATCCAGACCAAGGAGTTTGAACTTCACCTAAGAAATGTGGGAGTCTGGGCAAAGCAGGAGGTGGCCTGGTCGGCTGGGGGCTCGGGTGGTAAGCCTGTCCTGAGCGGCCTCCACGGGGGGTCCCTGTGGACAGGCTCTACTGCGCCCAGGGCAGGCCCATCTCTTCCTCTGGCATGGACGAGCTATTTCGTCCTCCTCAGACTTTCCAACAAGGCATTTTCAGCCACGGAAAAACCCCCCCCCCCAACTTTCCCCAACTCCACCCCCACCCCCCAAGGATGCCAGGCCTTTTTGGGGTTGTAAATTTATGGTGGAAGCTGAGGGCCAGGCCTACTGCAGGCTGACTTTGAACCTCAGCCTCACACTCAGCACCCACCAGGGGCCCTTCCTCCAGCCAGCAGGAGCAGCAGGCCTTTGGCCTGGAAAATGAAAGGCCTCTCTGGGGAAGCAGGAGCCTGCATAACTCCCCCTGACCCCCGGCTCACCCCTCCAGGGCCCCAGAGGCAGGCCTTGCTAGCTGAGCTGCAGGGGGGGCTGGCTTGAAAGCCCAGAGCCAGCTTGGGCCCTCCACCTCCACAGGCCTCCTCTGCATCTTTCTTTGGTCAGGATAGCTCATGGGATAGAGACTTAGAGCTTAGAGTCCCAACCTTCCAACTCTGTCTTCTCTGGGCCTCAGTTTCCTCTTCTGTGACAACAGGGGATTAGATAAAGTCATCTGTAAGTTTCACTGTGGGTCTAATGTTCCACCGCATTCCACATTCCTTTCTGAGCCCCTCTTTTGTGCCAATGCCGGGGTCAAGGGACATGCCAGGGCCTGCTGGTATGTGGGAGTGGGGAGGGGGACAGGGAGTGGGGCTGAGGGAGTCCAGAACCAGCTTGTTCGCTCTGGAGGCAGGAGGAAGGAGGCCAGCAAGACTGCCCACCGTGGGTGAGATCTGAGTAGAGGACTGGAATTACTGATGCATTCATGTATTGATCAGACAAACATGGAGGGCCTACTGTATGTCATAAAGTATGCTAAGTACGGCCACTCCTGCCACTGTGTGTGTGTGTATGTGTGTGTGTAAAACAATGACCAAGAAACACATAACTCTGAGAACAAGTTTTCAAGTGGACATGGAGGGAGGGTGTTCCAGGCAGAAGGGGCACTAGGCAAAGGCAGTGACTCATGAAAGAGCATCATGGGTTTGGAGAAGGACACGAGGTTGTGTGTGGCTGAAGCAGGAAAGAGGTGAATGCTTTCTGTTGTAAACGAAGCTGGAACCAGAGAGACACGAGATCAAATCCCCGCTCTGCCCTTATTAACTGTGGGACTTTGGGGGTTGCTTGATTGGTCTGAGGCTCAGAGTTTGTAGAGAATAGGCTATCATTCTTACTTCTCAGATTTGTGAGAATTACATGAAAGGAGGTAGGGAAAGTACCAGCCCAGCATCTGGCAGAGGTCAGTGCAGATATAACCAGTGGGGGCACAGCCAATAAAGTTTTCTCTCAGTCAGAGTCTTCTTACTGTGGAAGAAGCTGCCAGGTGGGGAGTAAGCTCCCTGTCACGGGAGGTATGTGAGCTGGACTAGGGTTTACGTCAGGGAGGCAATGGGAAGAGATCTTGAACCAGAAATCTCTAAGGTCTTCTAGCTCTCAGGTCTATAATTCCACCAAACACATATAGCCATGTATCCCAAGACATCCTTATAGAGGTCTGAAACTAGCACCTTTGTCCCAAGTTTGCCGTTCTCCAGGTTGACCTGGCCCAGAAACCTCAGCATTCTCCACATGTTCTGGGTTCCAAAACTCCCACCTCCCTGGTTACCTCCTCTGACCACACAATTCCACTCCCACACAGGTCACCACTCTCTAGGAATCCAGTCAGTATGGAATAGATTGAGAAAATCACCTCCCTGGATTTGGGCACAGTCTCTACTGATGTGACCAAAAAAGTCAGTGGTTGTTTGGCAGCTTGCCTTTCACTCAGCTGCAGCAGGGAGACCCCACCCACTTCGGCTAAATGGTCTTAGACATCTCAAGATTTGTAGAAGCACAGAGCATTCCAGGGAAGTGATAAATCCTTGTGGGATGAATGAGTGAAGTGTCTGACTTTTGGCTCAGGCCAGCCCTGAGGAAGGAAATCCAGAGAATTAGGGGGCGCAGAAGGATCCTCAGCTAGGGGCCATGTTGCGGTTTTTCCTTGGGAGCTCAGAATGCTTCCTGTCTCCCCATTCATCATCACCCCACCCTGCTGGTTGCTTTCTGTCTTCACAATGCCCCTCTTTGGGGGATGGAGTGGCAGGCTAATAGACTCATAGAATCACAGGTTGTCAGTTCCGAGGGACCTCCACAGAGGGTCCAGTTGGACCTCCTCATCCATAGAGGGTGAAACCAAGGCCAGAGTGGAGGCCCAGCGGCTGGCGAGGTCTCCCAGAATCACCCAGTGAGTTCCTGATGGAAGACGGTGCGGGCAGGTGGTGAGGACCACGTGGATGATGTAAGTGTGGGTGGCCCCTGACCCAGGGGCATAGCTGGTTCATCCTATTGGTGAGGTCCCTAGGTTACCCCCATCTACCACCATCACCAAGAACTCTTCAGAAACTACAAAAATCTCTCAGCTCAGTGACCCCGGCAGTGTCCCAGACCCCAGACCCCACTGGAGGAGCCTGGCAGGGGATCGTGGGAAAGCATCCGTCCTAGGGTGTGATCACAGGATCGGTACAGGGAGAGAGCCTTCAGTTCAGGTTCTGGTTCTGGCTTTGCCCCTGCTCTCTATGTGACTCTGGGCAGGAGCTACCCCTCGCTGGGCCTCAGTTTCCCAACTGTGAAAGGATGGTGCCAAACTGGACTCCGGGGCCTTTGAGCTCTCACCGGCTGTTTATCTGAATGCTTTAGCAGGGAGGAATCTGAACTCACCTTCAGCATTTCCTGCCTTGGCACACACCAAGCCCCCTATCTAATCCTGGGGTCCCAGGCCTGCCCTCCAGAGGGAAATTGCTGTGATTTAAGGTTCCAGATTTCCTGGACCATTAGTGTCATGATACCTTATAGCTGGGCCTCAACTGCTTTTTAATTAAAAACGAATCCCTCCCAACCCCTGGTTTTCCGTGCATCTCTGGGAGCCTGCGGAGACTCCATTCTGCCTGATGCTTTGTGTAGCCCTGCTTTCTGCTCTTCTGTTTCCTCCCTTGTTTTAGGAAGAGAAGGGTCTGGTACCATTTATGGACACCTTCTTTGTGTTAGGTGCTGAGGCCCCAAATTGTATACTGCAGATGCCTAGCACCCCACATTTGAAGGCATCTATGCAGAAATGGAGAAAAGGGATGGCCCCAAACCAATTCTGTGATGGGCGTTCACTTGCAGCCTAAGTATGAGATGAAGCAGGGGCTGGAAGGACAGGCTTGGTGTGCAAGGAGACTGTCCCCTCCTCATGGCAAGTCCTGGAGTTTGGGGGCAGAGAGATGTGTGTCTGATTCTCAACCTAAAACACCATCTGAAGCCTTGAGGCTGGAGGGAGAGGAGAGGGGGCTTCATGGTCAACCCTGCTTTGCCAGAGTTTGGCAGGCAAAGAAAGAAGTTTCCCGTGGGCCAGAGTGGACACCCTGGAATGGAGTGGGGCACAAACCATTTAGCAAGGACCAGTCCAGGGGTCTGCTGCCTGCCAGGAACAGGTGACTGCCACAGAAAGTGTCTGTCTGGGGTTGAGGGAAGGGTGGAAGACATCGGCTGGGAGAGCGGGCATCACCCGTGTCAACAAATTTTTCTTAGCAAGGAGGGAAGTCACTGAAAACTCCACAATACACCCCAAAGAGAGAAAGTTAGGTTTTGGACATTGCCACCGAGAGAGGACCCCCGGGCCAGATTCTAGCAGTTCCGGGTAAGCCCTACTGTTGTCATATTATGTCCACTCCCCCCACCCCCCCAATCTAAACCTGACTCTGGAGGTGAAGAGCCACATAGAGCAGTGGGAGGAGGGAGGGAATAGAGGAAACCCACTACCCCCTCCCCCTCCCAGTGGCCAAATCCGGAAATGTGCCTGAGCTGGGGGGGGGCACTTTGAATTGGGTGTGAGGGTGACCTACTGAGGTCAGATTGAGTTCACCTGTTACCCCCTAAAATGAGACTGTCCCTTAATGCCTAACATAGAGCAGGAAGGCTGGGCTCCACCAAAGGTCCCTTCCAGGGGTGGAGAGGGAGAGCCAACGGGCGGGTTTGAGAGACAGTGGGAAAAAATACAGTATTTTTATTTGCACGCCACAGAATCCAGCCTGTTCCACGTGCCATATATATATATATATATATGGAAAGCATCCATCCTGGGGTGTGATCACAGGATCGCTACAGGGAGAGAGCCTTCAGTTCTGGTTCTGGTTCTGTATATATATATATATACATCATTTCATTGAATCTCATAGCCATCTGTGGGGTCAATTTTAGCCAACAGGGCGGGTTTGAGAGACAGTGGGAAAAAATATAGTGTTTTTATTTGCACGCCTCAGAATCCAGCCTGTTCCACATGCCATATATATATATATGGAAAGCATCCATCCTGGGGTGTGATCACAGGATCGCTACAGGGATAGAGCCTTCAGTTCTGGTTCTGGTTCTGTATATATATAATTTCATTGAATCTCATAGCCATCTGTGGGGTCAATTTTATCACTTCCAAATTACAGATGAAACAATGGAGGTTTGTCGAAATCCCCTGGCTTAACCAGGGACCCTTGATTCAGGATTTGAATGGACTCCAGCGTCTGGGCAAGATTTCCTAGTCTAGCATCGTTCCTCAGCCTTCAAGCTTCTCAGCCTTCAAGCTCAACTCCCAGAGATTCTGATTCAGGAGATCAGGAATGGGACAGAGGACTCTGAATTTTCTTTCTTTCTCCTTCTTCTTCTTCTTCTCCTCCTCCTCCTTCTTCTTCTTCTCCTCCTCCTCCTTCTTCTTCTTCTTTCTCCTTCTTTCTTCTTCTTCTTTCTCCTTCTTTCTTCTTCTTCTTCTTCTTCTTCTTCTTCTTCTTCTTCTTCTTCTTCTTCTTCTTCT